>NW_020837948.1:66628155-66853082 GCF_003676395.1 Aethalodelphis obliquidens | reverse complement strand
ACACACACACACACACACACACACACACACACACACACACACACACACACAGTAGGAGAGAATGTCTCTGTGAGTAAGAGACAGACAAACAGACAGCATGGAATAGCCATGATGGAATAGCCATGATGAAGTCTGCTGGAAAATGCGCTGAAACATCTGTCCATTAGTGTTGGGAATTGCATTGTTATTAGATGTTTGTGACTTGTAAATTTAATTGCTCATGGGGAAGGGGAGACAATATTTGAAGTTTGAATTTAGAAAATTATTTGAAGTTAGAAAATCCTGCCCTGCTATAGTCTTAGAGAAGAAAGGCAAAATGGAAATATAGGCAATATTTGTTATATTATGTTCCTCTCCTAATCCATAAATTTGATTACTGGGGACTGTTCTGAGTCAAAAGCTAAACAGTTTTTTTAAAAATATCAATCCTATAAAATAAAACCACCACATATATTAGAGCATATTTAATGAGATTAGTGATAAAAATAGATATTTGTAGTGTAGAGGATCTCAGTTTTGCATGTATAACCAGTTTAGCGAACAATATGAATAAGAAACAATTTTCCACCAATTACTCCTTTCAAACATGATCTATGAGATTTACCTTCCATGCTCCCTAATGACATCTCAAGTATATTCTCATTTTATAGACAGTTCAACTTCAGGCATTAAAAAAATCAATCAAAACACAACCAGCTTCACACTGTCCCTAATTTCATGTACACTAAAAAATTTGGGGGGATGAGATGTCAATATTACCTTCTTATAGCCATTCCCAATCCCTAGAGGAAGTTTTCCTAGGACCACTCTTTCTTTTTTCTTTTTAAGTATAGTTAATTTACAACGTTGTGTTAGTTTCAAGTGTATAGCAAAGTGATTCAGTTATACATATATATATTCTTTATCAGATTCTTTTCCATTAAGGAATATTACAAGATATTGAGTACAGTTCAATGTGCTATACAGTAGGTACTTGTTATTTACCTATTACATATATATAGTAGTATATATATGTTAATCCCAAACTACTAATTTATCTCTCCCACACCCCTCCCCCCATCCCCTTTAGTAACCAGAAGTTTGTTTTTTATGTCTGTGAGTCTATTTCTGTTTCGTAAATAAGTTCACTTGTATCTTTTTTTTTTAGATTCCATATATAAGTGATATTATATGATATTTGCCTGTCTCTGTCTCACTTTACTTAATATGATAATCTCTAGGGCCAGCCATGTTACTGCAAATGGCATTATTCATTTGTTTTTATAGCTGAGTAATATTCCATTGTATATATGTACCATATCTTCTTTATCCATTCCTCTGTTGATGGACATTTAGGTTGCTTCCATGACCTGGCTATTGTAAATAGTGCTGCAATGAACACTAAGGTGCATGTATCTTTTCTAATTATAGTTTTCTCCAGATATATACCCAGGAATGGGATTGCAGGATCATATGACAGCTCTATTTTTAGTTTTTTAAGGAATCTCTGTACTGTTCTCCATACTGGCTGCACCAATTTACATTCCCACCAACGGTGTAGGAGGGTTCCCTTTTCTCCATAGCCTCTCCAGAATTTATTAATTGTAGACTTTTAAATGATGGCCATTCTGACGGTGTGAGGTGATACCTCATTGTAGTTTTGATGTGCATTTCTCTAATAATTAGTGCTGTTGATCATTTTTTCATGTGCCTGGTGGCCATCTGTATGTCTTCTTTGGAGAAATGTCTATTTAGATCTTTGGCCCATTTTTTGTTTTCGTTTTTGTTTTTTTGTTTTTGTGGTACGCGGGCCTCTCACTGTTGTGGCCTCTCCCGTTGCAGAGCACAGGCTCCGGACGCGCAGGCTCAGCGGCCATGGCTCACGGGCCCAGCCGCTCTGCGGCATGTGGGATCTTCCCGGACCAGGCACGAACACATGTCCCCTGCATTGGCAGGTGGACTCTCAACGACTGCGCCACCAGGGAAGCCATGGCCGTTTTTTGATTGGGTTGTTTGTTTTTTTGATATTGAGCTGTATGAGCTGTTTGTATATTTTGGAAATTAATCCCTTGTCAGTCACATGGTTTGCAAATATTTTCTCCCATTTTGCAGGTTATCTTTTCATTTTATTTATGTTTCCCTTTGCTGTGCAAAGACTTAAGTTTAATTGGTCCCATTTGTTTATTTTTGTTTTTATTTCTATTACTCTAGGAGGTGGATCCAAAAAGATATTGCTGTGATTTATGTCAAAGAGTGTTCTGCCTATGTTTTCCTCTAGGAGTTTTATACTATCTGGTGTTACATCTAGGTCTTTAATCCATTTCAAGTTTGTTTTGTATATGGTGTTAGAGTATGTTCTAATTTCATTCTTTTACATGTAGCTGTCCAGTTTTCCCAGCACTACCTTTTGAAGACATTGTCTTTTCCCCATTATATATTCTTGCCTCCTTGTTGTAGATTAATTGACCATCCATGTGTGGGTTTATTTCTGGGTTTTCTATCCTGTTCCATTGATCTATGTGTCTGTTTTTTTGCCAGTAGCATACTCTTTTGGCTACTGTAGCTTTGTAGTATAGTCTGAAGTCAGGGAGCCTGATTCCTCCAGCTCCATTTTTCTTTCTCAAGATTGCTTTGGCTATTCAGGGTCTTTTGTGTTTCCATACAAATTGTGAAATATTTTGTTCTAGTTCTGTGAAAATGCCATCAGTAATTTGATAGGGATTGCATTGAATCTTTGATTGCCTTGAGTAGTATAGTCATTTTAACACGATTGATTCTTCTGATCCAAGAATATGGTATATCTTTCCATCTGTTTGTGTCATCCTGGGACTGCTCTTGACTGGAAAACCCTCTATACTAGTTTGCCATGACTGCCATAACATTATACATAGAACTGGTGGCTTAAACATCAGAAGTTTATTTTTTCATGGTTCTAGAGTCCAAAATCAAGGTGCTCCAGGGTCAGTTTCTCCTAAGGCCTCTCTCCTTGGCTTGCAGATGACTATCTTTTCACTGTGTGCTCATATAGTATTTCCTTTGTGCCCACACATCCCTGGTATCTATTTCTCTTCGTATAAGGACACCACACCTATTGGATTAAGCTCCCACTTTTATTACCTCATTTAACTTTAATTACTCCTTAAGGGTCCTATCCCCAAATACAGTCGCATTGGGGGTTAGGGCTTCAATATATGAATTTTGAAGGAAGGCATTTCAGACCATAACACCCTCCTTTACCTTACTCTCAGTGAGGAAAAGGGAAATTCCACAGCATCACTCATCACTTGATGGGGTGGAGGTGATGAGCCTCAGCTCCAGTTTGGCTAGCTCTTGGTGATTCATAGGTGAAGCCTAGTAGCTCCTTAGCACTTAGCATTCTGTTTAGGTATTTTGTGTCTATTTTCTACCTAAGGGGGCTTTAGCTGAAATTCACAGAGAACAGGAAAATCCACTCTAACGTCCAGTTGCCATGAAAAATTCAACCTTTTCTTCAAGACCTTGATCCTGCAGTTGAATGCACTCCCTCCCTCCCCTAGACTGGCATAGCCTTTGGCTGGTGCCTCATAACTGATACTTCCCATTCTCTGTCATTTGAGAAAACACTTGGCTCATCTTAAAAGCAGGAACTGTATTTTATGTGGCCATATATTTATCCCACAAGGTGTCTGACACAACACCCAAATGTAGTGGCCACTAAAGATGTGTCTAATTAACCAGTGGTTTGAGATAAGAGAAAATAAAATACAATATGGAAATGGAGATGGAGGCAGAATCTGATGGCAGCCTGTAGTTCACAAAGGGAAGGGATGTCAGGCTTCTTTATCTTTGCCTTTAAATTTCATCTCTGTAATCATCTCTGTTACCCACAGAAGCAGCCACCAAGAAGTAAAACTCACTCTTCCAGTAAATCTTGAGGCCTTCCATGACACATATCCAAACCAGTTGCCACTGTGACTTTCTCTGACGAATACCAGAGCTTATGTAATGTTGGTGTGTGTGTGTGTGTATATATATATATATATATATATATATATATATATATAAAACAGCATTCCCAGTAAGGAAGAGAACACAAGCAGCAGTATCAACACTTTGTTTCTCCTTGTCTTCCCCAGGGACTTCACTGTTAGCAAAGACTTTACTTCTAGTCTTGGGGCCTTGACAATTCTGAGCCCTCCCTAGCACTGCATGATCACACAGCTTTGAGATTCAAAAGAGTCATTTTACTGAAATTTAGGGACCTTACCTCAAGTTAAATTTTAATTCAGCACTATCTCATTCCATTTTATGTGCAAGAAAATAGAGGGTCATTAGTTAAGAGTTAAATGCTAACAAGTATAAATGGGAAAACAAAGTAAGCTATGAAGAACTTTAGGTTAAAATTTCTGACATAACCTTAAGTCATTGCTTCAGTATAGTCAGTACATTACTGCCCATATGGCAGTGCTTTTCACTAGTTCCATTTAGGTTTTGAAGCATATTTTAACACCTAGCTTTCAGATCAATTAAAGGCACAAATACCAGAGCATAAGTAATGTTGGTATATGTATACCTTTCTCTGTGCAGGCCTCCACCTGTTTTAAAATAAGAATTAATACAGCAGGGTTAGTCTCCTCCATTGTCCCTTGATTTAACCATGGAGTAAAATATTGAATTACATGAAATGTAATGTTGAGTCCACTATCTCTCTCACTTTCCATGGCTATCCTTGGAAGTGGTACTCTGGGCACTTAAATGAACTTGAGTTACAATTTGTAGACTAGCTCTGGATGGAGTGTCTTCCTTTGGAGTCTTCTGTAATTTTCTGAAAAGCAATTCATCACTGAAAAGGGAAAATGAAATGATAAGGAGAAAGTTCTTTACACCTGAAAGTATAAGGAAGGCAGCCTGAATCCACATAATGTGAAGTAATGAAAAGAAAACTGCTCTCAGCATCCCCACTGTTCAAACTCCTGAAAATACAATAAATGCATTTCCACTTCCAGTTTTTAAATAATGAATTTCCATTAGCTATTGAGGAAAGAGAAAGGACTTCTGCATATCCCTGAGCTGAGCACTTAGGGACCAAGCATGAAAACTCTTCCTCAACTGTTTAAAAGTCAAGCATGTTTAGCCAAAAAATAAAAAAAGAAAACAATAGTGCACAGCAGAGTACAATACCAACCAACTAACCAACAAACAAAAGGCATGTATTTTGTTTGGTTTAATCAAGGAAAGTTCTCTTGAGGATGACATCAAAAAGTAGATTCATACTAGAAGAAAGAGTGATTATCTTTCCATTTTCTCTGTAGAAAATGGTATCACAAAATTGTTGTCATATGATAAAGTAATCAAATAATATGCAAAAAGAAAAAAGAATTATAGAGATTTTTAGTTAATAACAATTTTTAAAATTTTTTCTATGTTTTGAGCATTTATAGTATGTCATCTTTTAAAAATGTGTACTTTCTTGTAGTTCCTTTTATTGTTAGATTAATAGTCTCTTTTAGGCCTAAAAAAATCACTTCCAAGTAGCTCATTTATTGAGTGATAAGGATTTTCATATTTCATTTTATGTTTTAAAGAGTGAAAACCTTAACCTTGAAGAGCTGAAGACAGAAGTACTTACTATGGCTTACTTATCTGAAGAAATTATTTCTTCAAATAAAAGTCAAACATCAAAGAGGGAGTAAAGGTCAAGTAGTGAGACACAATTTCTTCATCTTTCCAAATGGATGCAACCTGATATGAGCAAACCACTCATACTGACAGCAAGCTTTGCATCTGTATTTTACATGAGATTCCTTCTTTCATTCAATGAATAATTATTGAGCCTCTTTATAGACAGGGCATTATATAGATGTGGTGCTAGAATCATTTTTTAAAGATAACATATTTTACTTACTATTTTAGTCAGAGTTCTCTTGATTGTCACTGACAGAAACCCAATTCAAACTAGTCAAAATTAAAAACAAAAACAAAAACTCTTGGCTCATACAACTTCAGTATAGCTCTAGCTCATTATTATCAGGAATCTTCTCTCTTCATCTCATGGTGTTCTTCATTTCTCTGTGTTAACTTTATTCTTAGACAGGTTCTACCACTGAATTAGCTAAATGGCCAACAGAAGCTCCAAACTTAATGTCTATCAACTTAGGAGCTCTGTGAAAAAAGAGTGCTTTTCTAGTAGTTCCAACTAAAGTCTCAGGGTTGGTGGGCTCTGATTTATTCAGTTTATGTCATGTGACTATCCTTGAATCAATAACTGTGGCCAAAGAGAACCAATATACTGAATTGTCAAGTTCACGTCTGCTCCCAGAACAAAGACAGAACTAAATCCCACCCAAATGACCAAGAATTAAATAGGAGACTATTGATTCCCCAATTAAAAAGAGAAAATGGATACTCAGGAATAAAAATAATACCTGCCAACTACATCTACACTTAAGAAACTACAGACTAGAGTAAGACATATGTACAGAAACAGCTGTTATGTCTGTCTGTCTGTCTCTCTCGCTCTCACTGTCCCTCTGTCTCTCAGTATCTATCTATTTATCTACCTACCTACATATCTATCTACAAACAGACACACACGCACAAGAGTAGTATGATGATAAATGTTTAACTGGATCTGTAGGGAAATTTTTAAGAGCTCTGATTTATAGTGTTTGCCAGTTTCAATGATGTAAGTGCTCCACACAGCTGAGTTCAGAATGTGAAGTCGCTGAGTGTGGAATTGGTAAGAGATGCATGCTCACATTCAGCTCTTATGAGCCAGATGAATTGTCTCCAGTACACCATTGTAATAGTTAAAGAAAAGTAGAGAGAAGTCACTTCCACTTGAGGTAATCAGAGGAGGCTTAGTATAGAGTGTGGTGTATGATCTGACCTTTAAAGGATGTGTAGAATATTTGCAAGTTTATTGAACATGTGGTAGAACAAAACAGTAAATAAAGGTTTACTTTGATCTCAAAGAATTAGAGTTGGAAAAATGAGACATTTCAGGAAACCAAAAATAGTTTTTTTTTAAATGTTTAGGTTATATCAGCTTGAGCCCCATATCAAGGTAACCTTAACATATCTCATGGGGGAGGAGTTGTTTTAGTGAGAAAGAAGATTTCTTTATCCTCAGGGTCCCATCAGTAGAATTTAGAATCCATTCTAATGCTCTATCTTCTAAAGTCATCTTGTTTTAGTATTTCAGCTCCTGTAATGTCAGACCTGATTTATGTACAAATGTGAATATAACTACAGTCACTTCAATTAAAAAAAAAACAACACATTGTCATGTTGCTTAAGAGGAATGCAGTGGGAGAAATAAAATAAAATGAAATTTGCATAGAGAAGACTTCTAGTTTCAGCTCTGATATACAAAGAGCTTGGAAGTCATCACTTCCATCTTTACAACAAGAAACAGTTGAGTAAACTGAAAATCAGTGACTTTTCTTGGACTCCTGTCAGAGAACAGAGGTTACAGGGCAAACCAACACCCCAAAATCTAGAGAGAAAAAGTCCAGAGAGTTACATTCAAAATGAGCTTACCTGGACTAAAGCTGCTAGATCCATAAATTGATAGAAACACTTAAGTGGTGATTTTGATGACTTGCTGGAGGCTGAATATGGATTAGCATGAGAATGAGAAACTTCTGGAGGTCAGCACTCTGGAACAGATGCAGACTTGCATGAGTTTACCTCCAGGAATTCCACTGTGTTCTCACAGTAAAGATCTGAGAAAGATTAATCAATGTGAATTAGGCCCAAAGCGTTATCACAAAAAAGGCCTACTCAGTAAGCGAAAAGAGTTTACCAGAGCCTGATGCAAGCTGGGAGAAGGACATTCCTCACCCCCTTGCCTACTCTATTCTTTCTTACCTAAGGAGGAAGATAAAAGCTATACCATGGGAAAGTAATTATGAAGATCACAGACCTGAGACACAGGTCCACTAATCATATTATAGAATGCTACATTTTACCAGCACACCAAGAGGGCTCCAGTATAACTACAGTGGATTATAGCTCAAAGAACTGCAAGACGCAGACTCTCTGAGGAGGAGTGCTGAGGGAAGCCCAAAGTCAAGAGGAGACAAAACAAGGACACTAGAGGAATTTCAAGACACTGGCACCTGCAGCTACAGCAAACATTAAACACAGTTCAGTTCCTAGCCAGCTTATCACAAATCTTCACATTAAAGATGTCATTTCCTATTCCCTATACAAACACATCTGGCTTTCGACAAAAAAAGTTACAGGGCATGACAAAATGCAAGGAAAAAGCTCAATCTGAAGAAACAGAGCAATCACAAAAATAAAACTCTCTTATGACACAGATGTTGGAATTATCAAAAAGATAATTTAAAATAACTATGATTAATATGTTAAAGGCGCTAATGGAAAGAGTAGATAATATGCAAGAACAGATGGGTAATATAAGCAGAGAGATGGAAACCCTAAGACAAAATCAAAAGGAAACGCTAGAAATTAAAAACACAAAGGAATAATTAAGAACAGAAATGATCACTGACTTTGACAGGATCACTAGTATATGACATGGCCAAGGAAAGAATTAGTGAGCTTAAGATAGATCAAGAAGTAATACACTGAGAGCTAGACCTAAGCAATGGATAGTTCAACTCTTATTGAGAACTCAAGAAGGCACCCCTTTACTACCCCGTACTTCCAAGGACCATAACCAATTCTAATCAAAAGTGATAATGGAATGGAATAAGCAGAGTCGCATTTGACTTTTGTCCTAGCCCTATTGTACTCCACCAGGATATTCATGCTCCCTCCCCTTCCAATCATTATGTAGCATGATCTCTGGGTCTTATATTAGGTTTTTATAATTTTATGCAAATAAAGTTGTCACTGTCTTATCTCTCTTGCAATATATTTCATTAAAAACATTATATAACTGAACTTAGGGCTTTACCTCCTATGAAAGAAAGAGCAGACTCCAGGGAATATATAGGCAATGGAAGGCCTTCTTGTTAAGGCCTGGAATCATATCTCTACCCCCACTCATAAGGCAGCCCTGCTGGGGATTGTTATGTGCATTGCTCTCCAGGCACAGGTGAGAATAGAGATCTGAGAACAACAGTATTAGGAAGGTGAGCAGTGGGCGGCTGTAGGATAATGGGCAGGCTGAGGCTTGGGGACTAAAGAACCAGAGTTCCTGTAGTATCAGGACGACCTCATTAAGTTATTACATCCAAGGGCAGTAAGAATCTGGAGAGAATTTTAGGGAGATCATTAGGGTGAGTCCAGGGGTGAGAAAATCAAGCCCTATGTGAAAAGGTTACATAAATTTGGATTGATCAGCTGAGAAAAGAGATGGCAATAAAGATTTTTAACATCAATAAATAAAAAGTAAATGATGACCAGCTGGTCCTTTTTCAGAGACCAGAACTCAGAAGAAGGCTTTAGAGCATAATGGGATAGATTCAGAGCATATATTGTTACACGATGAAATGGGTTACCTGAGGGACTGTGGAAACAGAATCAATTCTTATCAACTGTGGAAGGTTTCATCCTTCTCTGAAGGCCAGAGGAGATGCCTAAACTAGATTCCAGACCTTGATTAGAAGATGTGTCCTGGGTTACATTGTGCTAACAGTCTACTTTCATTTCATCAAGAAATTTTGGCAACTACTTTTTACATCTGTCAAATGCAAATAGAGTGAAATCTCTTTCTAAAACCATTCACTACTGAGTCATTTTCCTAAAGAAGTCAGTCTGTCTTATACCTCATCCAAAGAGTGCTTAATTACTGTCGAATCAATAGTATCACACTATAAGAGATTCTTATCTATAAAGCAATCAATGGTATACAACTCAAGGATGATGGTACAGTGCTTTTCCAGTGGAAACATCTTACTGACGCAAATAGAATCACTACTAGGAAGTGTTGCCAAGATCTTTGAAAGAGAAAATGGTTCTTACCAGGTAACCAGATCCTATTTCACAGCATTCATCTGAATTACTTTTTTGACAAGCTCCAACTATAATACCTCCTTAATGTATTCAGAGAACCATCGAGCATTTATCCAGTAACCCTTGAGGATAATTCTGTTTCTTATATTTATTTTTTAGAAAGAATATTATAGGCCTCTTCAGGTTTCAGTCAGTGGCTCAGTCTCATAGGAAATTGCTCATCTTGTTTTGTCAGTCTAAAATTGTTGAAATTGGAAGGCCCATTTTAGTTAACTATTCCATGCAGAATCCAAGAATTTTTTAAACGTAAAGGTGTTTTTTTAAATATCCTACCCAAACAAAAATGTTATTCACCTCAAATCCATACCTGTTTCATAAATACATCTCTCAAAACTCCTAGCCATATTTTTAATCATAAATTCTGATTAAAAAAAAAGAAAACTACAAGTTTTAGAAATCTTAGACTTGGTTCAAAAAAATCTCTTCAACCCTACCCTTCTATTCTAATGACAATAATATATCAAAGGGACAGTAAAGAAGAAAGAGGATCATTAAACCTCAACATGAAGCAAACGATATGAAGCATGAAATATTCTCTAAGCACAACAAGGAGCACTGACTGGTGGGAACAAAAGTGATGAGTGATGTCTAAAACAAATGTTGCAGAAATAATCCAAGAGAATTAATTGAATGATTGCTATCCGTTTCCATCAGTGGACGTTGAGTGGAAGGTGAAAGTAACAGTAAATATCTTTTTATTTATCACCTTCTTAAAGATAGCCTCAAAGAGGTGCAAGGACATTCATTGTCCATAATAAACTTGTCATGCTTTGAGCATACATAGGGACAGAGATGCATGTTACATTTGTTCAGAGTATTTAAATGAGAGCCTTATTTGGCAGTGTAAATCTGGCAGTCGTAACCAATATTTATCAGATACTAGACACTGACTTTAAAGCTACATCTACCTGGAATAAAAGAAAACAATCCGTTTATTAAAAGTTCCTTTAAATTCTGTTGGGAAAATAGATATAATAGAAAAGATAAAAAGAATTTAAGAAGACAAAACAAAAAGTAACTTCATAAACCAGTTCTTCCAAAGGCTACACTGAACAACCTGAAATAGTGGGAAGAGCATAATGGATGGGATATTTCGTTCCCATCCTAACCCTGATGCTCTGGGCCTCAGTTCCTTTGTACCCATTATCAGGGAGTTGTTCTTAGACTAGACATCCATAAGGAAACTTAAAGCTCTAAAATTCTGTGACCATAGACACTGCTGTACTAAAATAACTAACATTTGTGCAGTTTCATCATTTACACTGACTCTTTACAATAACCCTGTAAGATAAGAGGATAGTTTACTAAAGAGGAAATGAAATTGAGTAAAATAAGTTGAGGAAGATGACCATGGTCCAGGTGTTCCTAAGAGCAGAGATGAAACTTGAACTCAAATCAACTATTGTCAAATCCCATGTTCTCCCCACTGCATCATTCTGCATACGAAGTGATCTCTATATGCTAACAAGCAGAATGAGGGTTTGTAAGACCTTCAGAGTCAGTATATTGACTGAGCCTTTAACTTTACTGAGAGAATATAAAATTTTGGATGGGAACTCCCCAACATTTTGCTTACCAAACTTACATACCCACCTTGGGCAACGTAGCAATAGTGGAGCTGTCTCAACCTTATCTTAAAGTTCATCCCTTCACTGAAGCTTTGGACTTCATCACTTTCTACTCTCCAGAGAAACTCACAATCATTACTTCTTCTCTTTATATATTCATCCTCTCCCCCTCAACAAAGTCTTTCTCATCAGTTTTTAGATACAGTCAAGTCTCTAATACACATAAAACCCTAATTTGTCTACACTCCCCATTTCAGCAACCCCCGTGGTATTCCCCTTTCTTTCGTATTCTCACTTCTCAAGACGTCTAACAAAACTTCCCAATTCTACTTAATCACTTTCCACTTGTTACTCAGTCCACTACAAACTGGCTTCCATCTCCACCAATCCAATAAAACTTGTCTCATAAAGATCACCTTGGAGCAGATGACCCCAAATTTTTATATTCATCCCTGACCTCCCTCTGAGTTTGACTACTGACCTTGACATTGCCTGAAATTCCTGATCTCCATAACCTTTCTCCCAAAACTTGGTCTTCTTTCAACATTCCCCAAATAAATGGCTGAACACACTGCTTATGCAAACCAAAAGCCTTGACGTCATCCGTCGCCCCTCCCTCTCCTCACCCGTTCTAACCAGCCATCTCCAAATCCTAAAAATCTCCTCATGAATCCATCCTCCTCTCCCCATTTCCACTACCAACAACATGAGAAGTCCTACCTACAATCCTCTCTTCCTTGCATTACTGCAATGGTTATGTAAATGGTTGCTGAACATCTGCTCTTGCTAGCCTCAAACAGTTGCCAAATTGATACTCTTAAAATGAAAATCTAATAAAGATGTTTAAAAAATGCAAATCTTATTACATTTATTCTTTACCCAAATCATAACCATATTTTCCTAGGTCTTAGGATAAAGACAAATCTCCCTGTTGTTTCCTACAGTGCTGCATGACTTGGCCCCTACCCATATCTCCAGCCTCACTTTGTACCACTCTGCTTCCTCTCATTCTGTCCGGTCCAATCACACAGGCCCTCTTTCAGCCCCTCATTTGTACCATGCTCACTCCCAGCACAGGACCTTTGCACAAGCCATTCTCTCATGTGGGAAGCTATTTTGTCCCCCTTCAACTAGTTAATACCTACATATTTTCATCTCTCAGTGATGTCATGTGCATAGAATATTATGAAAACAGTAAAGTAGACATAGACCCTATCCTGGGAGGAAGCCAAAGAAGACTTCCTAAAAGTCTTGGACCTCTAGTCTGATTCATAAAGAAGCCAAGTCAGGTGAACGGGGAAGGAAGAGCATTCCTGGTAGAGAAACAACAGGGATAATGGAACAGAAAGATTGATACTGATGGAGACAAAGGTTGAGGAAGCAGTGGAAATTTGTGGAAGTAGAGGGGATCAGTTTACATAGGGCTAGAAGGTTTAAACTGTGTTCTGTAGCCTATAGGGGAGCATTAGAGGGTTTTAGGAAAGGGAAAAAGAATAATAGACTTGCTTCAAGTTAAGTGAGTTGCCAGTAGTCACCAGTTAGGTACAGAACCTCAACTAAGACCTCAGTTTCCTAACACTCAGAACAGATGTCATTCTACAAGCCTGGCACATCAGAATAACCTGAGGGTTTGTTAAAACACAGATTGTCAGACCCCACCAGCAGAGTCTCTGGTTCACCAGATCTGGGGTGGGCTTGTGAATTAGCATTTCTATTCAGTTTCCAGGTGCTACTGATGCTGCTAGTCCAGGGACTACACTTTAAGAATCACTGAAGTAGACCATATCACTCAATAAATTAAATAGAGAATCAAAGAGACTTAGAATCAAAGAGACTTAGCTTTAAAAAGTGTAAGAAAGAAAACCTGAGGCATAAAAACACCAAAAAGATGGATAATCTAAGAATCATTTATATTTAGTTTGGGAACATTTTTTTTTTCTTAGCAGCAAACATAACCTTGAGTCACAAATAAATTAATCTCCTTGTGTCTTATTTCCTTACCTGTAAAATAAGGTCATTGAACCAGATGAGCTTTAACGTCCTAAACTTTTACAGTTCAGTTCTAAACTTTTACAATCCTACAACTTATCTTCTTAATTATATTTTGTTAAGGTTTTTATTAAATTACTTTTTGCTCCATAAATATATATTTGGGTACAAATAAGGAGAGGAGAACAGTCTAAGAGATCCCTGGGAAGCGGGTAAGAGTTAAGACAGGAACCCTATTGATAGCTAACAAAAAGAGGCTGGACCATCACATTGAACACACATACCTATAAAGGATGGTCATCAATAAAATCAAGACAAGTGTGTAATTTGTTAACATTTCTGAACTTTGAAATGTTTAACAACTCAATTTTTGGAGGCATCCTTCTAAATGATTGCCTTTATCTGACAGATAATCCAAATGTTATTGTCCCTTTACCAAACATCCCAAACTACCCTTTACCAGAAATGCTATCTTATTAGTTAATATTCCCATGGTGAGACAAATTTTAAAGCATGACACAAATAGTAAACAATGTCCAGAGCCTATGTAATATTTATGGATGGGTCATTTTCTTTCTAAAAGCAACATCAAAAAATATTTTAATAGGATTTTACATAATGCCAATTTTCTTACTTTTTTTTTGCTTAAGCTTCATTCTTTTTAAATTGGTTCTTTAAAATCACTAGATTATTTCTTTGTTGTATTTTTATTTCTTACTGATTTGGTATTGAGGATTAAGTAGTATTCCATGTTTTCACTGTGGGTATTGATTTTCTGTCATATTAATGCCCTCTACATAATCATCTGTTAATTCACATTAAATATTTCAGCTAGATTCTAAACAATGATATTAACTTTGTCACAGCCCTAAAATTGTACATTATTAATAATGGCCTGGGGGCAAGGTTGGGGGGTGGCAAAGGATGCGTAGCAGTGACTCAGGAAATACAGCATAACATTTGAGACTAATAACTCATAACTTCAGGAGGAATTTACTTTTCCATCACTGAGATAGATTTGTTAATTAATTACTATCCTCTCTTTGGCATGTGTACCTGTCTTTGACTCCTTATTTAACAAGAATTAATTCTTTGTTATTTTAAAATGCTTTTCCCCAATGTACTCTTGTTATTTTCCCTTTGGTCCCAAACGGCTACCTTTTTTCAGAATTACACCCTCTCAAGGATCTCTGAGGTTGAGGGTAAAATTCAAACGCTTTGTTGAGGTTCTCACAGATTACAAGTGACAGAAGCCTAGCTCAAACTAGGTTATACAAAATAATTTATTGAAAGGATATCAAGATAGCTTTCAGAAATGAAGGAAGAGCTGCAGGACCAGGGAAGTCAAGATTAACTTGGTGACTGGAACCAGAGTCCCCAGTAAGATCAATTCTCTCCCCGCTTCTCTCCTCTCTGGGCTCTTTTTTGTGCAGTTTTGTTCTTCCCTACTGCAGGAAGGCTTTCTCCATACCGTGGGAATGTGGCTACAGGCTACTTTCTAGACTAACAGCAAAAAGTTTTTTCCCTCCAGCTTTAATTAAATTTATAGGAATGCACCCAGCCTGTCCCTAGTCAGGTCATGTGCCATCCCTTGGTCCAGTCACATTAGCAAAGGGGACGTATTATTATGATATATCCAGTGTAAGCCATTTCCCATCTTTATACTAGTTCAGATATCCAAAGGGGAAGTACCTTGATTGACAGCTTGCTGGTTGTATTGAGGGAGTTGTCAAAAAAGGAGGACATTTTCCCAAACAGACAAACCAATGTGTCCACCATTATTCCAATTACTACTGCAGTCTAACAAACCACCCCAAGGATGCCTAGCCAATCAGAGCAGATATGGGCCATGAATGGTCATTCTCGACTTACCCATTTGTATTGACAGGAAAACAAGCCTTACCCCTAGCAGAGCTTCCTATGGAGACCCTGTGGCGAGTCCTCTGAACAGCTCCCAAAGGTACTGACTCCTCCAGGAGTACCACCCTGAGGAACAGCAGCTCCTGTCACCAGTTCTGACTGTCTCCTCTCCCAGACAGCTTCCAGCTCCCTCCACATCTGCACAGCTCAGTGACATTTACCCAGAGGGAACTCCAGAGGGCGTTCACCGTAGAACTGTGCTGTGCTGGCAGCAACGAAGCTACATAACTCTTCCAAGGAACTTGCTCAAAGTGCCCAATAACTGCATTAGGAAAGACAACCCATGAAATACACCTGGTGCCACACCTTGGCTGTCTCCTCGGCAGCCTCTTACTCTGCCCTGCAGTGGGACACAGGTTCAGGAGCCTGGCCTCAGGGAGCAGCTTCAGAATCCCTAAATGCACCCCAAAGGCTGGAGCGTGGAAAGTTCTGCTCCAGCAGAAAGAATGCTACTTGCATCCAAGCTTCCAGAAAACTCTTCAAGAGCCCAATTTAGGCTTCATTTGTCTCCACATAAGCAAGCAGATTATATTTTCCCAACCCCAGATGAGCACACGATGTATTTCTGGAAGGGTATATTAGAAATTAATTCCGTTCTAGAAATTCCAGAATATTTCTAAACATTGTGTATTCCTTAATATGCAAATTTTAATAAAGACTATGGTAGCAACATATGTGCAGGACTACTGCCTCAGTTTATAGCCAAAGTGCTGTTAATGAAAATAATAACAAAGAAAAACAGAGAGGAGAACACTGAGGGAATTGATGACTACCTTAGGAGGTGTCAACAGACTGTGCTGAACTCAAGGACATTGAAGGCCTCAGTATCTTCATCTCTTTGGCATGTTCAACAATGAGGTCAAGTAGTCAATTATTAATGATAGTATTGAGACCAAAAGCTGTAACATACCTTTATGGTTATAGTTTTATTTGGTGTTCTGTTATCTCAAACCGCTATTGTATTATTAGCTTATGACCTCCCTATTACTACTCTGGGTATGCTAAACATCCACACATTTCTAAAAAATTATTTCTTGATCAACAGAATGGAGAAAAATTTACTCAAGTGCCTCTAAAAACATAATTTTCTTTCTAGTTTACATAATTGATATTAACAGATAGGTCATCCTATAAAAATACAAATCATTCCAATCTACCCTTTAATGATCCAATATGAAGAACTGCATGTTAGCCTACTAAAGACTTGCTGTCATTTCACCAGTAGTTTATTGGTAGCAATTAGATCATGTCATGAATACTCTATCATATTAAAATAGTTCACTATTACTAAACTTTTTCTTTTTGAATGGCCCATCTTAATCTTCATTCTTTAGTGCACATTAAGTGTACCACATACCTTGTGAATGAAGTCTCAAGCAGTGCTCTGATTTTTACCCTTACTCTCATTTGGTGCTATTACCTTAACAAGGAACACAATATTAGAGCAGTGGAAAGTGCATTGGCCCAAGTAGCAACTGATCCTCTTTCAAGTCCTGGCTTGGCCACCTACTAGCTCTATGCCCTAAAAAAAGATAGAGATTAGTACCAAATTAGTGCCTTCTAAACTTTGCTGCACATTACAATCACTTGGAGAGCTTTTTAAAAATTCCAACCACTAGATCACACCCACATCAATTACATCAGAATGTCTGGGAGTGGGAGCCTGTGTACACCAACGTTGGGAAACTTGGAACCACCTTACTAGATAATCTGAGGTCTTTTCAATGCTAGAATTCTATGTTTCCGTGGCTTATCAGATGAGTCTAAGTATTCAGTAAATAGAAGATTCAACCAGAAGAAAATAGGGAATTAATGGGAAAAACTGAATTTGTTTAGGGACTGTGAAATAGAGAGGTCTTCAATCAAAGCCTGCAAATAGGATGGAGCCTTGCTTGTGTCCTACTCTAGCCATTTCTGCCAGAAGATAAGAAGTAAGAACAGAAACTTCAAGAACAAAAATACATTGTAGACAGCAGCTGTCCAATAGAGGAGAGATTGATCATACTATTTGGAATGTGCACCATTATTTTATTCTCTTGTCAACATTAGCCACTCTAATTCTCTTCCCTCCCTCTCACTTGTCTTCTTACAGGAAGTAAGAAGGATAGTGCATCCAGGGTCCTTGCTGCTTTTGTAAATATTATGGTCAGAGTTTTGTCCCTTTAATTGATAGAGGTAGGAGTGTGGTCATGAAATTCACCTTAGGATAGTCAGAGACCTATGTGATGGTTCTGTAAGGTGGGAAGATTTAAGAGGACTTAATTAAAAACAAAACAAGTGGTTCCTTCTGACATGGGTTAGTAGAACCTATAATATTGTTTGAGGCAACCCATACATATCTTTATTCACATTAGCAGGTGATCAGTCAACCAGCTTAATGAATGAAACCATACATTCCTCTAGACAAAAGAAGAAATAAATACAAGTCAAAATATTGCAGGAGTTTATTACAGATCATCCAACTGGTATGGAAATGAAAGTTTTCTTTTGAAAGCAGTTTATAAAAATGATACAAAGACAGTATAAAATAATATCCAGAACTGCCTTCAAAGTTTCATAAGTGTTGAGTCTTATGGTGCCTAAATACATTTATAACAATAAATGCTTGATAAGTAAATGAACAAATTGAGTGAATTTTGTGTTTTTTTATAAAAGATATCTTTAACCATTCTGAACCTTGCTTTGCTAACTCTTATTTCTCTAAAGTTAGAGGAAACAAATAGTCTAGGAAATAGATCTGCACCATCCTTTTACTTATGAAGATATTTTAACAGCTTTATTGAGATATCACTGGCATACAAGAAACTGCACATCTATAAAGTATAGAATTTGATAAGTTTTGACAAATGTAAGCACCTGTAGAACCATCACCACAATCTAGAAAGTGAACCTAAAAGATTCCTCATGTCTCTTTGTGATTCTTCCCTCTTAATTCTCCCAGAATACTCCCATTCCATCCCTTCCCTGACAAATACTGATATGCTTTCTGTCATAAAATTTAGTTTGAATATCCCAGAATTTATATAAGTGCAATTATATGCTATTACTCTCTACGCCTGGCTTCTTTCACTCAGCAAAGTCATTTTGAGATTCACTCATATTGTAACACGTATCAGTGGTTCATTCCTTTTTTTTTACTTCATTCCTTTTTACTGCAGGATAGTAGTCCAGTAGATGGATATACCACAATTTGTTTATGCACAGCCAGACGTTAGGTTGCTTTTAGTTTGAGGCTATTACAGATAAAGGTACTGGGAACATTTGATTCAAATCTTTGTATTGATCTGTGTTTTCATATCTCTTGATCTAGAAGGGGAGTGGCTAGATCATATAGTTCATATATGCTTACTTTAAAGGAAACTGCAAAATTGTTTTCCAAGGTGGTTATATTTTTTTACATTACAACCAGCAGCATATGAGAGTTTCAGTTTATCCACATACCAATACTTGGTATGGTCAGTCTTTTCAATCTTAGCCATTCTAATAGGTATATAATGGTATTTCATTGTGGTTGTAATTACATCTCTCTAGTGACTAATAATGTTGATTATCTTTTCATGGGCTAATTTACCATTTATATATCTTCTTTGCTGAAGCATCCATTCAAATATTTTGTTAATTTTCTTTTTAGGTGTTTGTTTTCTTATTATTGAGTTTTGAGAGTTCTTTATATATCATGGACACAAGTTTTTTTTATCATATATAAGATTAACAAATATTTTCTCCTAGTCTGTGTCTTATCTTTTTATTCTCTTAACAGTGTATTTTGAAGGGCAGAAGTTTTTAATTTTGATGAAATTCTATTTGTCAATATATTCTTTTTTTTTTTTAAGAATAATTATTTTATTTATTTATTTTTGGCTGTGTTGGGTCTTCGTTTCTGTGCAAGGGCTTTCTCCAGTTGCGGCAAGCGGGGGCCACTCTTCATTGCCGTGCGCGGGCCTCTTCACTATCGTGGCCTCTCTTGTTGTGGAGCAAGGCTCCAGATGTGCAGACTCAGTAGTTGTGGCTCACGGGACTAGCTGCTCCGTGGCATGTGGGATCTTCCCAGACCAGGGCTCAAACCCGTGTCCCCTGCATTGGCAGGCAGACTCTCAACCACTGCACCACCAGGGAAGTCCTATTCTTGTATTAATCATATTTTTGGTGTTATATATAAGAAATCTTTGCATAACTCAAGGTCACAAAGTCTTTTGCCTGTTTTATTATATAAGTTTCAGAGTTTTAGTGTATACATCTATATGATGCAAAGTAAGAATCCAAGTTCATTTTTTAAATATGGCTATCCAATTCTTCTAGTAACATTTGTTAAACACATAATTATTTTCTCCACTGAATTGCCTTTGTACCTTTGTTGAAAATTTGTATTCCATTTTTGTGTGTGCCTATTCTGATTCATTTATCTTTGTGGCAATATCGTTATGTTTTGGTTACTGTAACTTTATTATAACTGTTGAAGTCATGTAGTATTAATCCTCAAACTTGTTCATCTTTTTCAAAGTTGTTTTGTCTATTTTAGTACCTTTGCATTTCCATATAGATTTTAGAATCCGATTGTAAATTTAAAAAAAAGTTTCACTGAGATTTCTTTAGAACTATAGACCAATTTGGGGAGATATGACATATTAATAACTTTGAGTCTTTCATCCCATGAACACAGCACAAACATACCTCATAGATATTGCAGGTTCAAGTTCAGACCATGGCAATAAAGTGAATATCACAATAAAGCAAGTCGCATGAATGTTTTGGTTTCCCAGTGAATATTAAAGCTATATTTACACTCTACTGTACTCTCTTATGTGTGCATTAGCATTATGTCTAATTAAAAAATTTAATGCATTGACCAACTCTTCTTTTCATAAATGAGTTCTCTCTAACATGGAATGCTGTTTGATACCATTTTACTCACAGTAGAACTTCTTTCAAAATTGGAGTCAATCCTCTCAAATCTTGCCACTGCTTTATCAGCAAAGTTTATGTAATATTTTAAATATTTTGTTGTTATTTCAACAGTCTTCACAGCATCTTCACCAGGAGTAGTTCCCATCACAAGAAACCACTACCTTTGCTCATCCATAAGAAGCAACTCCTCATCCATTAAAGTTTTATCAGAAGATTGCAGCAATTCAGTCACATCTTCAGGCTCCACTTCTAATTCTAGCTCCTTTGCTATTTCCATACTTGCAGTGACTTACTCCACTGAAGTTCTGAACCCCTCAAAGTCATTCATGAGGGTTAAAATAGCTTATTCCAAACACCTGTTAATGTTGCTATTTTGACCTCTTTATGTGGATTATAAAAGTTCTTAATGGCATCTAGAATGGTGAATCCTTTCTAGAAGCTTTCAGTTGACTTGGCCCAGATCCATTAGGAGAATCATCATCTATCAGCTATGGCCTTATGAAATGTATTTCTTAAATATTAGACCTGAAAGTCAAAATTACTCTTTGATCCATGGTCACAGAATGAGTGTTGTGTTAGCAGGCATGAAAACCTTAATGTCATTGTTCATCTCCATCAGAGCTTTTGGGTGACCAGGTACATTGGCAATGAGCAGTAATATTTTGAAAGGAATCTTTGTTTCTGAGCAATAGGTCTCAAGAGTGGGCTTAAAATATTCCTTACGCCATGTTGTAAACAAATGTGCTGTCATCCAGGCTTTGTTGTTCCATTTAGAGAGCACAGGCAGAGTAGAATTAGCATAATTCTTAAGGACCTTAGTATTTGGGGGACGGTAAATGAGCATTGGCTTCAACTTAAAGTCAACAGATGCATTAGCCCTTAACAAGAGAGTCAGCCTGTCCTTTGAAACTTTGAAGCCAGGCATTAATTTGTCCTCTCTAGCTATGAAAGTCCTAGATGGCATCTTCTTCCAGTATAAGTTTGTTTCATCTGCACTGAAGATGTGTTGTTTAGTGTAGCCACCTTCATTCATTATCTTAGCTAAATCTTCTGGATAACTTTTGCTGCAGCTTCTATATCAGCACTTGCTGTTTCACCTTGCACTTTTATGTTATGGAGACAGCTTCTTTCCCTAAACCTCATGAACCAACCTCTGCTAGCTTCAAACTTTTCTTCTGCAGCTTCCTCACCTCCCTCAGCCTTCATTGAAGTAAAGAGTTAGGGCCCTGCTCTGGATTAGGCTTTGGTTTAAGGTGATGTGTGGCTGGTTTGAACTTCTAACCAGACAGCTAAAATTTTCTCCGTATCAGCAATAAAGAAAGCAAAGCTGCTTTGCTTTTTCATCATTTGTGTATTCACTGGAATAGCACTTTTCATTTCTTTCAAGAACTTGTCCTTTGCATTCTCAGCTTGACTGTTTGGCACAAGAGACCTAGCTTTCAGCCTGTCTTGGCTTTTGACCTGCCTTCCTCACTCAGTTTTATTACTCTAGCTTTTGATTTAAAGTGAGACATGTGACTCTTTCTTTCTACTTGAATACTTAGTGGCCATTGTAAGACTATTAATTGGCCTAATTTCAATATTGTTGTGTCTCAGGGTTTAGGGAGGCCCAAGGAGAGGAAGAGATCAGGGAACAGCCAGTAGGTGGAGCAGCCAGAACACAACCTTTATCAATTAAGTTCACCATCTTATATGGCTGCAGTTTGTGACACTCCAAAACAATTACAATAGTAATATCAAATATCACTGATCACAGATCACTGTAACAAATATAATGATAATGAAAAAGTTTAAAATATTACAATTACCAAAATGTGACACAGAGACAGGAAGTGAGCAAATACTTTTGGAAACATGGCACGCATAGACTTGCTCAATACAAGGGTTGCCATGAAACTTCAATTTGCAAAAAAATCAGTATCTGCAAGGCTCAATAAAGTAAGGCACAATAAAACAAGGGTATACCTGTATAACTCCATTTTGTCCAAGTCTTCTTAAATTTCTCTCAGCAATGATGTGTAAACTTCAGTGTACAGGGTGTTGACGTCTTTTATCAGAGTTGTCCCTAAGTATGTCATATATTTTGAAGCTATTATAAATGGTATTGGTGTTTTAAATTTCAATTTCTGATTGTTGCATGCTATTATATATATTGATAAATACAAGAGTTTTTTGCACATTGATGTTATATTCTATAATTTTGCCAAACTCACTTGTTAATTCTAGTATTTTTCATAGATTCCATCAGGTTTTCTTTATAGATGATTGTGTCAGTGAATCAAGACAGTTTTACTTCTTTTCATTTCTTTTTCTTGTCTTTTACTGGGTGGAATCTCCAGTCACTGCTAAATAAAAGCAGGGAGAATGGACATCTTATCTCCTTTCTGATCTTAGGGAAAAAATATTCTTCAACTCACTAGTAAGTATGAGATTATTGTGTGCTTTTCATAGATGCCCTTTATTATATTGAGCTAGTCCCCTTCTGCTCTTAATTTGCTGATAATTTTTCTCAAAGATGGTTATTGAATTCTGTCAGATGTGTTTTCTTTGTTGAGATGGTCATGTTTTTTTCCTTTTAGTTTGTTAATATGGTGAATTACATTGACTTTATTTTTTTATTGAAGTATAGTTGACTTACAATGCTGTGCCAATCTCTGCTGCACAGCAAAGTGACTCAGTTATACACATATAGACATTCTCTTTTTAATATTCTTTTCCATTATGGTTTATCCCAGGAGATTGGATATAGTTCCTTGTGCTATACAGTAGGACCTTATTGTTTATCCATTCTAAATATAATAGTTTGCATCTACCAACCCCAAATTCCCAGTCCATCCCTCTCCCTACTCCCCTCCCCTTTGGCAACCACAAGTCTGCTCTCTATGTCTGTGAGTCTGTTTGTGTTTTGTAGATAGGTTTATTTGTGCCATATTTTAGATTCCACATATAAGTGATATCATATTGTATTTGTCTTTTTCTGACTGTCTTCACTTAGTATGATAATCTCTAGTTGCATCCATGTTGCTGCAAATGGCATTTTTTGTTCTTTTTATGGCTGAGTAGTATTCCATTGTATATATGTACCACAACTTCTTTATCATTCATCTGTCTATGGACATTTAGATTGCTTCCATGTTATGGCTATTGTGAACAGTGCTGGTATGAACATAGGGATGCATGTATCTTTTTGAATTATAGTTTTGTCCGGGGGTATGCCCAGGAGTGGAATTGCTGAATCATATGGTAACTCTATTTTTAGTTTTCTGAGGAACCTCCATACTATTTTCCATAGTGGCTGCACCAACTTACATTCCCACCAACAGTGTAGGAGGGTTCCCTTTTCTCCACACCCTCTCCAGCATTTGTTATTTGTAGACTTTTTAATGATGGCCATTCTGACTGGTGTGAGTTAGTACCTCATTGTAGTTTTGATTTGCATTTCTCTAATAATTAGTGATGTTGAACATATTTTCATGTGCCCACTGGCCATCTATTGATATATGTCTCCTTTGGAGAAATGTCTACTAAGGTCTTCTGCCCATTTTTCAGTTGGGTTGTTTGCTTTTTTGTTGTATGAGCTGTTTGTATATTTTGGAGATTAAGCCCTTATCAGTTACATCATTTGTGAATATTTTCTGCCATTCCGTAGGTTTTTTCTTTTTTTATGGTTTCCTTTGTTATGCAAAACCTTGTAAGTTTGATTAGGTCCCATTTGTTTACTTTTGCTTCTATTTCTATTGCCTTGGGAGACTGACCTAAGAAAACATTGGTATGATTTATGTCAGAGAATGTTTTGCCTATGTTCTCTGCTAGGAGCTTTATGGTGTCATGTCTTATGTTTACTTCTTTAAGCCATTTTAAGTTTATTTTTGTGCATAGTGTGAGGGTGTGTTCTAACTTCATTGATTTACATGCAGCTGTCCAATTTTCCCAGCACCACTTGCTGAAAAGACTGTCTTTTTCACATTTTATATTCTTGCCTCCTTTGTCAAAGATTAATCAACTGTAGGTGTGTGGTTTTATGTCTGGTTTTGTACCAATACCACACTGTTTTGATTACTTAGCTTGTAGCATTACCTGAAGTCTGGGAGAGTTATGCCTCCTGCTTTGTTTTTATTCCTCAGGATTGCTTTGGCAATTCTGGGTCTTTACATTGACTTTAGAACGTTAAACCGAATTTCCGTTCCTGGCATAAACCCCACTTGGGATTTATATATTATTGAATTTGATTGCTGAAATTTCTTTTAGAATTTTCCACCTATGTTCATAAAGTATATTGGTCTGTGGATTTATTTTCTTGTCTGATTTTGGTAACAGGATTGTGCTGACCTCACAGAATGACTTAGGATGTATTGTCTTCCCTTTAATGTTTTTGAAGAGTTTGCATAGAATTGCTTTTATAAATATATAGTAGAATTCACCAAGGAAGCCATTCAGACCAGAAGTTTTTTTGTTGCAATGTTTTTATCGACAAATTCAATTCCTGTAATAAATATAAGGCTACTCAGGCTGTTTTTTCTTGTGTCTTTTCTCTTTGGTACTTTGTGTCTTTCAAGGAATTTGTCTGTTTCATCCATGTTGTTGAATTTAATAGCATAAAGTTATTCATAATATTCTCTTACAATCCTTTTGATATCTGTAGAATCTGTGGTGATATCATTTCTCTCACTCCTGACATTAGCAAATTCTGTATTCTCTCTTTTGCCTCATCAGTCTGCCTACAAGTTTACCAGATTTTTATAGCACAGAAAACTCTACTCAATACTCTGTAATGGCCTATATGGGAAAAGAATCTAAAAAAGAGTGGATAGGGGCTTCACTGGTGGCACAGTGGTTGAGAGTCTGCCTGCCGATGCAGGGGACACAGGTTCGTGCCCTGTCCGGGAGGATCCCACGTGCCGCAGAGCGGCTGGGCCAGTGAGCCATGGCCGCTGGGCCTGCACGTCCGGAGCCTGTTCTCTGCAGTGGGAGAGGCCACAATAGCGAGAGGCCCGCGTACCGCAAAAAAAAAAAGAGTGGATATATGTATATGTATGACAGATTCACTTTGCTGTACACCTGAAACTAACACAACATTGTAAATCCACTATACTCCAATAAAATTTTTTAAAAAGCCAAGAAATGAAAAACAAAACAAAACGAAACAAACAGCTTTTGGTTTCATTGATTTTCCATACTGTTTTGCTGTTTCATTGGTTTCTGCTCTGTTTTATATTATTTCCTTTCTTTGGCTTAATTTGGAATTAATTTGCTCTTACTTTTACACTTTCTCTTCTTAAATTTTGTAAACATTTTATTTTGAAATAATTTTATGCAAAGTTGCAAACACTGTAAACAGGATTCCTATATACCCTTTACACAGCTTCTCCTAATGTGAATGCCTTTCATAACCATGATAGAGTGATCAAAATCAGGAAAGTAACATTAGTGCAATACTATTAACTAAACTAAAAGCCTTCTCAAGTTTCCTTGTTTTTCCACCAATATTCTTTCTCTGTTCTAGTATCTATTTCAGGATCCCACATTGTATTTAGTTTTTTTTTTTAAGTGTACAGTTTAGTAGTATTCAGTATATTCACATTGTTGTGAAGCAGATATACAGAATATTTTCTTGGTGCAAAACTGAAACCCTGTATTTATTAAACAATAGCTCCCCCTTTCCCCCACCCCAGCCACTGGTAAACATCATTCTACTTTCTGTTTCTATGAATTTGACTGCTTTAGATACCTCATATAAATGGAATCCTACAATATTCGTCTTTTTTTAGTGGCTTATTTCACTTAGCATAATGTCCTCAAGGTGCATGCATGTTGTATCATATGACAAGATTTCTTTCCTTTTTAAGGCCGAATAATATTCCATTGTATGTACATACCACGTTTTGTTTGTCCATTCAACCATCTATGAACATTTAAGTTGCTTCCACCTCTTGGCTATTGTGAATAGCACTTCTTTCAACGTGGTTGTACAAATATATCTTTGAAACCCTGTTTTCAGTTCTTTTAGATGTATACTCAGAAATGGGATTACTGGATCATATGGTAATTCTATTGTTAATTTTTGAGGAACCTCTATACTGTTTTCTATAGTGCTTGTAACATTTTACAATCCCATCAACAGTGCGTTAGCCTCCCACAAGTGTTCAAATTTCTCCACATCCTTGCCAACACTTGTTATTTTCTGTTCTTTTTTCTTTTTATAGTAGCCATCCTAATGGGATACATATTATTTCTTAAAATGGTAACTGAAGTCATTGATTTGAGAACTTTTTGCTTTTCTAATATTGATATTTAGTGCTATAAAACTCCTCCTAGTAGTGATCTAATAGCATCTCACAAAATTTGATATGTTGTGTTTTCATTTTCATTCAGTTCAAAATACTTTCTAATTTCTCTGTTGATTTATTTTTTGGCCCATGAGTGATTTAAACCGTTTATATTTAATGTTATTATTGATATGGTTACGTTTAAATTTATTATCTTGCTATTTCCTTTTTTAGAGGTGCTCCTTTATTTTTTTTTTAACATCTTTATTGGAGTATACTTGCTTTACAATGTTGCATTAGTTCCTGCTGTATAACAAAGTGAATCAGCTATATGTATACATATATCCCCATATCCCCTTGCTCTTGCACCTCCCTACCACCCTCCCTATCCCACCCCTCTAGGTGGTCACAGAGCACCGAGCTGATCTCCCTGTGCCATGTAGCTGCTTCCCACAAGCTATCTATTTTACATTTGGTAGTGTATATATGTCAATGCTACTCTGTCACTTCATCCCAGCTTACCCTTCCCCCTCCCCATGTCCTCAAGTCCATTCTCTACATCTGTGTCTTTATTCCTGTCCTTCCCCTAGGTTCATCAGAAACTTTTTTTTTTTTAGATTCCATATATATGTGTTAGCATACAGTATTTGTTTTTCTCCTCCTGACTTACTTCACTCTGTGTGACAGACACTAGGTCCATCCAACTCACTATATGAGTGAGTTGGATATAACTCAATTTCGTTTCTTTTTATGGCTGAGTAATATTCCATTGTATATAGTTCCACATCTTCTTTATCCACTCATCTGTCGATGGACACATAGGTTGCTTCCATGTCCTGGCTATTGTAAATAGTGCTGCAGTGAACACTGTGGTACATGTCTCTTTTTGAATTATGGTTTTCTCAGGGTATATGTCCAGTAGTGGGATTGCTGGGTCATATGGCAGTTCTATTTTTACTTTTTTAAGGAACCTCCATACTGTTCTCCATAGTGGCTGTATCAATTTATATCCCCACCAACAGTGCAAGAGGGTTCCCTTTTCTTCACACCCTCTCCAACATTTATTGTTTGTAGATTTTTTTGATGGTGGCCATTCTGACCCCTTGCTATTTCTTTTCCCTTTGTCCCATCTGTTTTTTATTTTCCGTTCCCTATTTCTCTGACTTTTTGTTATTGAATAGTTTTCATGATTCTATTTTATCTCTGCTGTTGGCTTTTGTCTACTCTGGATGCATTTAATTTTTTCTCTTGATTATTAGCATTAAGCAATTTAATTATGATGTGCCTTGTGGTAGTTTTCTTCTATTTCTTGTGACTGAGATTTATTGACCTTTTTATATCTATGGTTTTATAGTTTTCATCAAATTTAGAAAAAAGTTGACCATTACTTCTTCAAATACTTTTCCAATTACATGTATATTAGGCCACTTAAAGTTATGCCAGAGATCAAGACCCTCTGTTAATTTTTTAAATTGACTTCTCCCTGTGTTTCATTTTCTGTGGATTCTATTGGTATTTCTTGAACTTCTCTACTTTTTCTACCTGCAGTGTATAATCTATTATAATTCCATCTAGTATATTTTTCATGTCACACATTGTAAACTTCATCTGTAGAATTTAGATTTTAGTTTCTTATATTTTCATGTTTCTATTTAACTTTTCAAGCTTGAAGAATAAAGTTAAAATAACTATTTTAGTGTCTTTGCTAATTTTAATATCAGTGTCAGTCCCAATTGATTGATTTATCTCCTCTTTATGGGTTCTGTTTTCCTGTTTCTTTACATGCCAGGTAACTTTAACATGAGGCCAAACATGAATTTTACCTTGTTAAATTCTGGATATTTTACTTTCATAAATATTCTTGAGAGTTCCCCTCCCCCCACCCCAGGATTCAGTTAAGCTTCTTGGAAACAGTTTGCTCCCTTCAGGTCTTACTTTAAGATTTATTTGGTTGAATGGAGCACTATTTAGTGTAGGGTTCATTATTCCCCATCAAGAAGCAAAACCTTCTGTGTACTCTACCCATTGTCTTTTTTATTTGGAGGTTTTCCAAAGTCTGGCTGGTGGGAACAGGAACTATTCCTGGCCTTGTAGGCACTGTTACATCCAATCCTTTCAGGTAGTCTTTTTTTTTTTTCTTTAACTCCAGCTTTGGGTAATTTTCACTTATGTGAAACCAGAACTGGGATCAATAAAAGGAAGTTACAGAGAGGTTGATTTGAGGTGAATATAAGGAAGGGTTTTCTAATACTTACAGGTATCACAAATGGAATAGATTCCCCTATAAGGTAGTATGATAAGGTAGTATGATAGATCTCACAAACTGAAAATATCCTGACAAAAACTGGAGAGCTAATTCCTGGAGATTTTGTCATAGAAATTCATGTTTTATTATTTAGAATATTGTGTTAGATTACTTTTATGTTCTTAGACATCAGAGTACATGATTCTCTAGTAGCCATAGAAGTAGCCAGAGTTTAATATCCTTGGAGAGAAAAGAATAAACTTGATAACACTTTTACCCCATTCTGTAAATCACATAGCAAATACAGTTTCACCGCTGGTAGTTACAATAATATTCATATTGTTTAAATCAGTAAGCCTCTATTTCCCTAAAATATTACTTCTCTATTTAATATGAAGAGATTTCCAGGTTTTTGGAGTATAAACCTTTTGACAGTTTCATCTGAAGAAATGTAGTACATAGCTATAATAGTTTGTGTTCATGAAACCAAATTATAGGTAAAACTAACCTCAAAGAATGGATGAGATCTGTGTGATCCTATTTTCCAAGGGCTCTGGGGCCCCCAGATTAGATTTTTCAGAGATTTTTTGTTATCAGTAACAAAATATATTTAAGTACTTCTGATGTGTAAGATACAGGACTAGAATATTCTTCCTCCATAGAAATGGATGGAAGGAACATCTATGTGTGTGGGTGATTATCCTTTAACATCCCTGCTGTATCATTCATGGTCTTCACAGGAAACAGAAGGCACACCCAAACGGGTTTAAATGAAGAGACTTAAAAGTATATTCTATTTACAGAGGTGTGCACAGTATGGCTATTATAGCACAAAACTGTTGCCACCCTTAGGCCTGAAGGGGCAAGGTAGTGATCAGTGTTACCAGAAGTGGCAAGAGCTGGACCCACAGATGTGCCATCTGACAGGAGCTGTGGCTGTAGAGTAATGCAGGACCGCAAGAACCATGCTGCTAGTTACAGAGTGAGAGGGGAATAAATATCTCAACCTATTTTTCCACCCTCTGATCGCCAGCCAATGCTTTCACAACCTGACCAGAAGCCATAAGATTGGGAGCTCAGATTACAATCTGATAATTATATGCTATGAAGTAAACGGGTATACTTGTTTATTCGTTATTATCTATCTTCTATCTACTGGAAAGTATGTGCCAAGAGAGCAAGGAACTTTATTGTATTCACTACTGTGTCTCTACCACCCAAAATAATTCCTGGCACATAAAAGTATTCAGTTGGTATTTGTTTAAAGATTGTTTGCCTGGGTACAGGTTTGAATGGCTGCTGTTTTCCATATAAACTTCTTGGGATAAAGAGGCTTTAAAGCCACTTTCCTAAATAGAAAAATAACTTAGCAGCTGCATAAAGGCTTGCAAAATAAATGGGAACAAAACTTAAACTGGATTAAAACAAGCACATAAAGGACCAAAACTTCCGAGCCAGTGATTGTCTAGGAACAGGTGTGGGGTTAAGCCAAGGAAAACCACAGCAATAATTCTTGGTGAAAAGACTTAGTCAACATTAGGGAACCACACAGTTAATCTCCCAAATGGATCCTTCTTCCAAACTAGTGCAAGGAGCCAGAAAGCTTCAATATGAATAAACTTCCATATAGCACTTTGATGTGAGACATGCAAAAGAGCAGCAGTGAAGGAAGAAGTCTGATAGCTCTTCAGGCAGTGTACTGTGGCCAGCAGAATTAATGTCAAATGAAATATAAACCCAGGCAACTACTTATACAGCTCAGAGAGGAATAAAGAACTCTTTTCCTCCTTTATTTAAAGACACCTATGAAATAGTTTTTGAAATTATATTATTTTAATTTATGTAACATAAAAGTGACCAAAATGAAAAGCCCATCATTTTGTTTAGCATTAATTATATTATTTACTCATTTAATATTTATTGAGCACTCACTATATAATAGTAATTGTCACCAAGCATACAAAAAATGAGTAACATACAGTCCCTGCCCTCTAGGGCATTACAATCACATGACTGAAGGGATATGAAAGCTAATGATTAGCTACATCACAAGGGCCATAAGAGAGGTAAAGAGACGCATCATTAAAACACAGAAAAGGGAGCACTTGGCATTGCCCAGAGACATCAAGAAGGGCTTCTGGTGAGGGGAAGACATATAAACTGAGGCTTAAAGGCTAAACGGAAATTTTCTAGTTGAATAGGAGTATGTTGAGATGGGAAAGGCATGGCAGGTACTCCATAACACTGGCAGTATTTGCACTCATGCTCACAAACTGCCACTGCTAGCAGATATTTTAATTATGATTGAACTAAGGAGAAAAAGTCAGACATGGAATTAATTCATAAAAGGGTACAGAGACCAGTCCCTCCCATCAGGAAACTTGCACAAGACTCTTAGATAGCCTCATCCACTAGAGGGCAGACAGCAGAAGCAAGAAGAACTACAATCATGCAGCCTGTGGAACAAAAACCACATTCACAGAAAGATAGACAAGATGAAAAGGCAGAGGGCTATGTACCAGATGAAGTAACAAGATAAAACCCCAGAAAAACAACTAAAGGAGATGGAGATACGCAATCTTAAAGTAAAGAATTCAGAATAATGATAGTGAAGATGATCCAGGACATCAGAAAAAAAGTGGAGGCAAAGATCCAGAAGATGCAAGAAATATTTAACAAAGATCTAGAAGAGTTAAAGAACAAACAGAGATGAACAATACAGTAACTGAAATGAAAAATACACTAGAAGGAATCAATAGCAGAATAACTGAGGCAGAAGAACAGATAAGTGACCTAGAAGACAGAATGGTGGAATTCACTGCTGCAGAACAGAATAAAGAAAAGAGAATTAAAAGAAATGAAGACAGCCTAAGAGACCTCTGGGACAACATTAAATGCAACAACATTCACATTATAGGGGTCCCAGAAGGAGAAGAGAGAGAGAAAGGACCAGAGAAAATGTTTGAAGAGATTACGTCGAAAACTTCCCTAACATGGGAAAGGAAATAGCCACCCAAGTCCAGGAAGCTCAGCGAGTCCCATACAAGATAAACCCAAGGAGAAACATGCTGAGACACACAGTAATCAAATTGGCAAAAATTAAAGACAAAGAAAAGTTATTGAAAGCAGCAAGGGAAAAATGACAACATACAAGGGAACTCCCATAAGGTTAACAGCTGATTTCTCAGCAGAAACTCTGCAAGCCAGAAGGGAGTGGCATGATATACTTAAAGTGATGAAAGGGAAGAACCTACAACCAAGATTATTCTACCCAGCAAGGATCTCATTCAGATTCGATGGAGAAATCAAAAGCTTTACAGACAAGCAAAAGCTAAGAGAATTCAGCACCACCAAAACAGCTCTACAACAAATGCTAAACGAACTTCCCTAAGTGGGAAACACAAGAGAAGAAAAGGACCTACAAAAACAAACCCAAAACAATTAAGAAAATGGTCATAGGAACCTACATATCGATAATTACCTTAAACGTGAATGGATTAAATGCTCCCAGCAAAAGACACAGGCTTGCTGAATGGATACAAAAACATGACCCATATATATGCTGTCTACAAGAGACCCAGTTCGGACCTAGGGACACATACAGACTGAAAGTGAGGAGATGGAAAAAGATATTCCATACAAATGGAAATTAAAAGAAAGCTGTAGTAGCAATACTCATATCAGATAAAATAGACTTTAAAATAAAGAATGTTACAAGAGACAAGGAAGGACACTACATAATGATCAAGGGATCAATCCAAGAAGAAGATGTAACAATTATAAATATATATGCACCCAACATGCGAGCACCTCAATACATAAGGCAACTGCTAACCGCTATAAAAGAGGAAATCGACAGTAACACAATAATACTGGGGGACTTTAGCACCTCACATACAGCAATGGACAGATCAACCAAAATGAAAATAAATAAGGAAACAAAAGCTTTAAATGACACAATAGACCAGATAGATTTAATTGATATTTATAGGACATTCCATCCAAGAACAGCAGATTACACTTTCTTCTCAAGTGCGTACAGAACATTCTCCATGATAGATCACATCTTGGGTCACAAATCAAGCCTCAGTAAATTTATGAAAATTGAAATCATATCAAGCATCTTTTCTGACCACAAGGCTATGAGATTAGAAATCAATTACAGGGAAAAAAACGTAAAAAACACAAACACATGGAGGCTAAACAATACACTACTAAATAACCAAGAGATCACTGAAGAAATCAAAGATGAAATAAAAACATATCTAGAGACAAATGACAAAGAAAACACGACGATCCAAAACCTATGGGATGCAGCAAAAGCAGTTCTAAGAGGGAAGTTTATAGTTATACAAGCCTACCTCAAGTAAGAAGAAAAATCTCAAATAAACAATCTAACCTTACACCTAAAGGAACTAGAGAAAGAAGAACAAACAAAACCCAAAGTTAGCAGAAGGAAAGAAATCATAAAGATCAGAGCAGAAATAAATGAAATAGAAACAAAGAAAACAATAGCAAAGATCAATAAAACTAAAAGCTGGGACTTTGAGAAGGTAAAATTGATAAACCATTAGCCAGACTCATCAAGAAAAAGAGGGAGAGGACTCAAATCAATAAAATTAGAAATGAGAAAGAGAAGTTACAACAGAAACAGCAGAAATACAAAGCATCCTAACATATTACTACAAGCAACTCTGCCAATAAAAAGGACAACCTGAAAGAAATGGACAAATTCTTAGAAAGGTATAACCTTCCAAGACTGAACCAGGAAGAAAGAGAAAATATGAACTGACCAATCACAAGTAATGAAATTGAAACTGTGATTAAAAATCTTCCAACAGGGCTTCCCTGGTGGCGCAGTGGTTGAGAGTCTGCCTGCCGATGCAGGAGACATGGGTTCGTGCCCTGGTCCGGGAAGATCCCACATGCCATGGAGCGGCTGGGCCCGTGAGCCATGGCCGCTGAGCCTGCACGTCCGGAGCCTGTGCTCCGCAACGGGACAAGCCACAACAGTGAGAGGCCCGTGTATCGCAAAAACAAAGAACAAAAAAACCTCCAACAAACAAAAGTCCAGGACCAGATGGCTTAACAGGTGAATTCTATCAAACATTTAGAAAAGAGCTAACACCCATCCTTCTCAAACTCTTCCAAAAAATTGTGGAGAAGGAACACTCTCAAACTCATTCTATGAGGCCACCATCACCCTGATACCAAAATCAGACAAAGATACTACAAGAAAAGAAAATTACAGACCAATATCACTGATGAATATAGATGCAAAAAGCCTCAACAAAATACTAGCAAACAGAATCCAGCAACACATTAAAAGGATTATGCACCAAGATCAAGTGGGATTTATCCCATGGATGCAAGGATTCTTCAATATATGCAAATCAATCAATGTGATACACCATATTAACAAATTGAAGAATAAAAACCATATGACCATCTAAATAGTTGCATAAAAAGCTTCTGACAAAATTCAACACCCATTTATGATAAAAACTCTCCAGAAAGTGGGCATAGAGGGAACCTACCTCAACATAATAAAGGCCATATACAACAAATCCGTAGCAAACATTATTTTCAATGGTGAAAAACTGAAAGCATTTCCTCTAAGATCAGGAGTAAGACAAGGATGTCCACTCTCACAACTATTATTCAACATAGTTTTGGAAGTCCTAGCCATGGCAATCAGAGAAGAAAAAGAAGAAGTAAGACTGCCACTGTTTGCAGATGACATGATACTATACATAGAGAATCCTAAAGATGCCACCAGAAAACTACTAGAGCTAATCAATGAATTTAGTAAAGTTGCAGGATACAAAATTAATCACAGAAATCTCTTGCATTCCTATACAATAATGATGAAAAATCCAAAAGAGAAATTAAGGAAACACTCCCATTTGCCATTGCAACAATAAGAATAAAATACCTAGGAATAAACGTACCTAGGAAGACGAAGGACCTGTGTGCAGAAAACTATAAGGCACTGATGAAAGAAATTAAACATGATACCAACAGATGGAGAGATATACCATGTTCTTGGATTGGAAGAATCAATATTGTGAAAATGAATATACTACCCAAAGCAATCTACAGATTCAATGCAATCCCTATCAAATTACCAATGGCATTTTTTATGGAACTAGAACAAAAAATCTTAAAATTTGTACAGAAACACAAAAGACCCCGAATAGCCAAGGCAGTCTTGAGGGAAAAAAACAGAGCTGGAGGAATCAGACTCCCTGACTTCAGACTATATTACAAAGCTACAGTAATGAAGACAATATGGTACTAGCACAAAAACAGAAACATAGATCAATGGAACAAGATAGAAAACCCATAGATATACCCATGCACCTTGGGTCAACTAATCTATGACAAAGGAGGCAAGTATATACAATGGAGAAAAGACAGTCTCTTCAATAAGCGGTGCTGGGAAAACTGGACAGCTACATGTAAAAGAATGAAATATGAACACTCCCTAACACCATACACAAAAATAAACTCAAAATGTCTTAGAGACCTAAATGTAAGACTGGACACTATAAAACTCTTAGAGGAAAATATAGGAAGAACACTCTTTGATGTAAATCACAGCAATATCTTTTTGGATCCACCTCATAGATAAATGGAAATAAAAACAAAAATAAACAAATGGGACCTAATGAAACTTCAAAGCTTTTGCACAGCAAAGGAAACCATAAACAAGACCAAAAGACAACCCGCAGAATGGGAGAAAATATTTGCAAACGAATCAACGGACAAAAGATTAATCTCCAAAATATATAAACAGCTCATGCAGCTCAATATTAAAAAAACAAACAACCCAATCCAAAAATGGGCAGAAGACCTAAATAGACATTTCTCCAAGGAAGACATACAGATGGCCAAGAAGCACATGAAAAGCTGCTCAACATCACTAATTATTAGAGAAATGCAAATCAAAACTACAATGAGGTATCACCTCACACCAGTTAGAATGGGCATCATCAGAAAATCTACAAACAACAAATGCTGGAGAGAGAGTGGAGAAAAGGGAACCCTCTTGCACTGTTGGTGGGAATGTAAATTGATACAGCCACTATGGAGAACAGTATGGAGGTTCCTTAAAAAAAACTAAACATAGAATTACCATATGATCCAGCAATCCCGCTACTGGGCATATACCCAGAGAAAAACGTAATTCAGAAAGACACATGCACCCCAATGTTCATTGCAGCACTATTTATAATAGTCAGGTCATGGAAGCAACCTAAATGCCTATCGACAGACAAAAGGATAAAGCAGAAGTGCTACATATATACAATGGAATATTACTCAGCCATAAAAAGGAATGAAATTGGGTCATTTATTGAGATATAGATGGATCTAGAGACTGTCATACAGAGTGAAGTAAGTCAGAAAGAGAAAAACAAATATTGTATATTAACGCATATATGTGGAACCTAGAAAAATGGTACAGATGAACCAGTTTGCAGGGCAGAAATTGAGACACAGATGTAGAGAATAAACATATGGACACCAAGGGAGAAAAGTGGTGGGGTGGTGGTGGTGGTGTGATGAATTGGGCGATTGGGATTGACATGTATACACTGATGTGTATAAAGTTGATGACTAATGCAAACCTACTGTATAAAAAAATAAATTAACTTAATTTAAAAATTAAAAAGAGATTGACACACACACACACAAAGGAAAAAAAAACAAAAGAAACAAAAAAAATGTCAATCTCCTAAAAAAATAATAAAATAAAATAAAAGGGTACAGTCATGCCACATGAAGACCAGATAACTACAGAGTAAGCTATAGGAACGACAGTTTCACAATAGTTCAAATAGAGAAATGTAATAAGAGAATAAAGTCATCATACATCACATGGCAAAATGGGCACTTAAATCTCAAAGCTGCACCACTGAAGTCAGAGCCATGTTCACATTACTAGTGATAATTCAGTTTTATCAAAAACTTCCAGCACATTGAATTAATGTTCTTAATTTGATCTCACGTAATGTTATGGCTCTAAATACCATCTATAGGCTGTATCTACAAAGATTTTATCATTACCCTAGGTTTCTCCTCTGATTTCCAGTTTGGTATATGCCCAGTAGGCATCTCAAACATTTCTAAATAATAATTCTTATTCTCCTCTCTACATTTATTCCTCCAATCTGCTCTTCCCCTAGACTTCTCCATTTCAGTGAATGCCAACTCCAACTGTCTGTTTCCTCAGTCATCCAGTTACCCTAGAGACCTCTCTTTCACACACCTCATTCATTCCATCAGCAAATTTTCTGCCTTCCAAATATACCCAGAACCTGACTATATCTCACAACCTCCCTCTGCCATGCTGGTCCAAGTTGTTGTTACTCCTTGCCTCCTAACAAGTCTCACACCTTGTCTCTTGCCACCCCTTCTGTCTATTCATCATATAATCCTCAGTGATCTATTTAAATATGTCAACTCATATTTTCCCTCTATTCAAAACTCTCCATTAGCTTCCAATCTGTTTCAGAGTAATATATATGTATATATGTAAATATGTATGTACCTATACAGTCGACCCTTGAACAACCCAGGTTTTAGGGGTACCAACCCTCCCTACAGTCAAGAAAATCCATGTGTAACTTAGAGCTGATCCTCCATATACACAGTTCTGCATCTGTGGACTCAACCAACCATAGATCATATAGTACTGTAGTATTTACTATTGAAGAAAATCCGTGAGAAAAAAAAAGAAACCGGAAAAAAAAATTTGTATAAAAGTATGCATGCACAGTTCAAACCTGTTGTTCAAAGTTCAACTGTATATGTATATGTGTGTGTTTGTGGATATATGTCTGTGTGTGTGTGTGTGTGTGTGTGTGTGTGTGTGTGTGTATAATTACCTACAAGGCCCCGTGTAATCTGCTCCCGCCTGCCCCTCCACACTTACCTCTCTAACCTATGTCCTACTTCTCCCCCCCAGTAACTTTGTTCCGATGCTTCAGCCACACTGGCCTCCTTAATGTTCCTCAAACACACCAAGCAGCCTCTGGCCTCAGTGTTTATTGTTCTCTTTTCCCTCATGTCCTTTAGGTTTCAGGGAGAACTTCCCTGGCCCTATCTGAAATTTTAATGCCTTCCCTCATTTGCTATTTCCCTTCTCAGCTTTATTTAATATATATTTTTTTATAATTCCTGATTTCCCACAGATTTTACTTGTTGATATATTTCTTGTCTGTTCCACGAGGGTGCAGATTTATGTCTGTCTCATTCACTGCTGTATCTCTAGTGCCTAATATCTCTAGCACACAGAAGCTGCTCAATAAATAGTAGTTATTTTTTTAAAATTATGCAGCTTTTTATTGTACACTGCATTTGACAAGACATGCAATTATAATGCATTTCCAGAATTCATTAAACAAATAGTATTTAGTGAGCATTCACACCAGAAGGGGGCAGCAAACCTTCACTAGCTCAGCAAATAGACACCACACTGGGTCAGCAATTCAGAGGGGACAGCTAATCAGATTAGGCAGTTCAAGCTGGCCCCAGGAGTCTGAGCTGAAGAGGATGAGCCAGAGAGCTGGTTAGGACTGTGTCCTCATCAAGATGTGGGAAAGAGGCAGGAAGAGAGGGAGGCAGTCTTGTCTAAGAGAATGAGATCCACATTGGGGGCCCATGGAATGAACAGATGGGTTGTTAAGGAACCTAATCAACGAATTAGGCAAATTATCCTAGCCAAGTCAGGAAACCTGTTGGTATTGGTCACAGGGGGCACCCCTCTCAAATGACAAGCCTTTTTATCTTTGTAGCCAGAGCCAGGAGTCCAAATATACCTATCTCTAAGAAGACTGGTGGAGAATGGTGCAGGTCCCAGGTGTAGTACCTCTTCACTGAGGATCATGGTTTTTTAATCACTGAAATATTCTGTATCTAGTACTTGGTTAAGTAAAATCCAAGATGGCAAGTGCTTGGGTCCAGGTTGCTACAGCAGAAAACCAGATATTGGTGCTTTGAATTATCAGAACAAGTTAAAATAATTCTAGTCATAAATGGTCAAAGACAGGTGCTTTTTCCATTATTCACTCAGACACTGTCATTTACTCCCTAAGAAACCGTCACTTCTTAGATTTATTTTTTTTTAAGTATACTCCCTTCAACCCTCATTGTTTAATCTCTTTAAGCCCACTTCCCAGGCCCCTTTTTCCTCATTTCAATCAGCATTCTTCTTGTCTTTCTCACATGACTCACAGCTACTCCATTTAATACGGTAAACCATGGCCTCATGTGACTCTTGAGCATTTCAAATGTGATTAGTGTAAGTGAGCAACTGATTTTTACAAATTCATTCAGTTTTAATTAATTTACATTTAAAAGCTAATACTTGATTCACCTATTGGGGAATTTTAAGTATGTTTAGAATAACTTCAGTGCATGAATCTACTTTCAACTGTAAACATTATGAAATACAAACACATATATATTTCTGATAAAAATTTAGATATGAATTAAGATGTTCCTCAAGTATAAAATATACACTGGATTTTGAAGACAGCACAAAAATATATAATATATCTAATTTATAATTTTTATATTGATTGTATGTTGAAATGATAGTATTTTGGGTATAGTGGGTCAATTTGAACTATATTATAAAATTAACTTTACTCATTTTTTTTCTTTATTTAATGTGGCTGCTAGAAAAAAATTAAATCACACATATATCTTAATATTTCTCTTGTGCACTCTGGTCTAGAGGCTTACTACTCAAACTGTAGTCTGTGCATCAATAGGCAGGATGTCACCCGGGAACTTCTTGGAAATACAGAGTCAGAATATGCATCTAAAAAAATCCCTGAGCAACTTGTTTGACCATTAAATCTTGAGATGCAGTGATCTAGACTGTGACCACCAGTGATCACTCACCCACTCTTCCTCCGTATCTCTGGCACACAGAAGCTGCTCAATCAAAGCAATTTTGCAGCTTCCCATTACACACTTGCCATTCCCCTCAAATGGCTGCCATACTAGACCCTGATCAAGCTATCTGCTAAACAGCACTGGTTTGCTGCTCTTGTCTCCCCTGGTCTTCCCTGCCCTTTAGCTACCTGCAAACTAATCCTAACTACTTTTACTCCACATATTATAATCAGAGACTCATAGAATGCTAGAACTGGACAATAACTAACACAGGTTCATTGCCCTGGAAGGAGAGCCTGAGACAGGGATTTCTATTCTGCTTTTTCAGGGAGTGATCTCAGAAAAAGATGAGTGAAGGAAGCAGAATTGAAAGGGGAAAAAAAAACACTAAGCAAGGATATGGTCTCCACTGAAGACTACCTTTACCCTGATCCTAGAGAGATGGTCTGGAGTCCAAGTTGTGCTACAGTGTTGTTCCCACATTAAGGCAAAAGTGGCCCTTTTGCTACTTTCAAGCTAGTCAGTCATTGGCTGACACTGGGGGTCAATGCATGGGCTTCATGCTAAGTGCCTTCCTTTTTTAAATTCTTCTCTTAAATTTTTATTGGAGTATAGTTGATTTACAATGTTGTGTTAGTTTCTGCTGTACAGCAAAGTGAATCAGTTATACATATACATATATCCACTCTTTTTTAGAGTCTTTTGCCATGCAGGTCATTACAGAATTGAGTAGAGTTCCCTGTGTTCACTATATTGATGATATGTTAATTGGACCTGGTAGACATGAGGCAAGTGGATAACTTGTATCTTAATATATGTGCTCCAGAGGGTGGAAGATAAACTATACAAAGATTCAGGGCCTCCCATATCCATGAAAGTTTTAGGGATCTCTCACTTTCTGACTCAGGATAAAACAACAGAATGGTTTCTTGAAGGTACAGCTTAAGTACCATCTTGGGAATGATGCCATGTCAGGATGATGCACTGTCCTCAGAAGAAAGTTTATATATTCAATCAAAGATGTCACCAATAAGTAGAATGCATGGTCCAGAAACCAAAGTGTTAAAGTGGAAGTCACTCCAAGCCACTATATTGTTGTTATTAACCTATATTGTGACAGAGAGCAGAAGAATTAACATAGCCTTGACCATGTATGTATACAGTTGTCTATCTCCTGTGAACACAAACTGCTTCTGATCCTGCTTCTGATGTGGGCCCTCCCAAAGAACATGGACCATTGTTGGCTTTTCCATTTTTTAAAAAAATATTAGAACCTGGCAAGCATTCCCACCTCTATAAGCCTTTTGGTTTCTTCTCAACAGTTTGCCACAGCAGCTCTGGCATCTCTACATCACTTAGTGTTGGCCATCACCCTTTCCAAATGTCCAAGAGTCATTCCAGAAATGTATTAGAATCACTCAGCACTATTGCCAAGGGTTTAACTTATGTATCACAGGGGAGTGCTTCCATATCACCAAACTGTCCCATGTCCAGACTTATATTCCTCCCCTCTTGCTTCAGCATCCTCAGGATTCTCAGGCATACTGTCCTGGTTTCTACTGATAAATGTAGGCCGGGAGCTGCAGCAATTTGGACACATAATTCCTCTCCTCTGTTTACCTTACCCAGCATCTCCCCAGTCAGGATTTGCTAAGATTTGATTTTCTGCTGGCCAGTATAAGTCTAGGGAAGATTCTGAGGAGGGTGGGGATTATTATGTTAGGCACTCACCTCATTTGAAGCTTCTGCATAGTCCTTAAGCAAATAGACTGTGATCTTCCAACAAGGGGAGTAGGGCAATTCTGCAGGTGCAGAGCATTGAAGGGAATTTAGGAGTTCAAGGGTCTCATGTGCATTTACCCACACACCTCCACCCAAGACTCAATGTCACTCTCTTAACAGGGCACTGACTTTAATGTAAGACACTTGCCAGGGTTGAGAATTCAATCTTCTCTGAAATTCTGCTACTCTTACAATTAGGTCCTGAGCCTTGCCTTCAGCATGGCATGTCCTCTGGCTGCAGGAAATAAGGGTCTCCTTGAATGTTGCCAAAGAGGCCTTCCTACCCTAACTCTTTGTTTTATATTGCTGATAAATAGATATGTGCTTTGTCATCTCTCTTAAACAAATTAATGGCACATAGCAAGAACCACTCAACATCAGTCCTTATAGTTATTTCCCCGCATTGCTCAATCCCACTAGACATTACATCAGGTAGTAGATCCCTTTTCATCTATATCCCATTCCAGTTCACCATGGTGAACTAAATAGTGTTAGCACCTATTCAACTGCAGCATGCCAGGGACTATCAAATTCCACTTACCATCAGTGGTAGCATCCTCACTGTTATCCACCCCCAGAATAATCCAGAATGAATGAACTAACTATAGAAACCCATCCTTAGAGTCTGATCCTAAAACTACCTCCTAGACTCATAAAATGTGAGAACTCAAAGATGCCTGTCTTAATCTATTTCCCTGGGAACAGAGCCTGAGACAGAGATTCCTGTTCAAGTGATTTTGGGTGAATGCTCTGAGGAGGAGAGGCAAACAAGATAAGGCTAGTGGTGGGAGGAGCGTAGAGAGGGAGCTGCTCAAGAATGTGTTCTCAGCTAGATACGCTTCAATCTGATCCCACAGGGAAGTTCTGGAGCTCAAACTGCACCCCAGAATTGATTCCAACTTGAGGCAAGGACCACATGCCAATTAGTCATTTGTTGAGGACTGCCCTGTCCTGGTTGGGGATTTGGGGTGGTGGTGTGCATAGTATCCCAGGCAAGGTGGCTACCATTTCCCCAAAAGTTTTCCTTTAGAGAAGAGGGCATCTGTGAGTTCTATCCATGGACACTGAAAACAGCTGAGACAAGTGGACTGACCAGTAAAGGGAATCTTTGCAGACATGAATAGCATTTAATATAAGGCCTTAAAAATTAGTTAACTCAGTAATTAAAAATTTTTTTTTGCCTTTTGTATCACATACTTCTTTAAGTCATTGAAAGTTGTGAATTCTCTCCACAGAAAAATACATATGTATAAAGATATTTATGTATACTAAAAAGAGGTTGACAGATGAGATTATTAAACCCCAAAGAGTTTATATGACTTGCCCAAACTTTTTGCTGTAAATTAGAGCAGAATGAGATGGCCAGACAACCAAAGTTCTAAACACCAAAACCTTTCGATGAAAAAAATTTTATAATGAATTATACATACTTGATGTATTGAACCAACAAGGTATCTGAAATGTTTCTTGTTACATAAATTCACAGATATGTTAAAGTCATACACGTGATCCTCAAAATTTTTTTGCATTTAAATATTGCTGCTTGCCACTTTAAACCAATCATAAATTTCTACTTAGAAGAGGGGTGTTATGCTACTGCGATTAGAGGAAAGGATAAGCATTCAAATATAACCAGGACTCAGAAGTGCCTCATCCTTACCAAAAGCACAAACCTTAATGTTTTTGCTTTCTTCTTATTAAGAATATCTAAAGTGTGAATTAAAGTTTGCAAGTTCAGAGTATTTTTAAGAACGTCTGTAAGTTTTAAATTCCCTGTCTTCTCATTAGTGATGTTTTCTATAATACAGGTACTATTATAAGACAAGGAGGCTTTGGTTTTTAAAAGTGCTTTAAATAGGTCTTATTCTGTGCTAGAATATTTTTTATAATGAAAAGCTATTGACTGTTCCTTTAAAAACAGCTTTTGGATGTCAACTTGCTACTTTGGAAGTCACTAGGGGAAAACAGAGAAAAATACAGTATATTTTTAAAGAATGACTAATTTCACTGGCAATTTGAGCCCTTTGGGGTCTTAACATTTTTAGTTTGATATTTGACCTCAGAGTATAATAGTTATCTGTTTTTCATAGATAGTATGGATTTGCAGGGGCGGGTAGCTGTGGTTTCAGAATGGTGATTTGAGACCCAGGAAAAATGGCTCTAGTTCTGGAATTTGAAATGATAACTTTGCTCATCTAAAATTGATATGCACACATACTTAACATAGTATATTTACATGCATATTACACATACATACTCAACTCTTTTTATTTTCTGTAGCCTTCTATCCCTCAGTACACATAGTGAAAAGTGCTTGTGTTTCAAGTGTGTGGCAGGGTGAGTTTTCACACTGTCAACTTACCTGGTAGAGATTCTGGTACCCAATTCTGATGTGAGAAGAGGGGGTTTTCCCGCACCACCAAGCAATTATCAGACATCAGCTGGCCGTCTTACAATTCAACTCAGTACTGGCTCTATCTACCCAGAGGTAGCATCAGATTCCATAGGTTAAGGGCTCAGTCCCACTGCCCTCCACTTCAGATGCCAAGAGCAAGTTGAGGTTGTTACCTGTACTTCTCACAAACGGGCTATAGATTGAAGGTTCCCACGCACCCTCTTGGGTATAATTAATTTGCAAGAGCTGCTCACAGAACTCAGGAAACCAGGTTACCCACTATATTACTGGTTTATTACAAAGGATATTAAAGAGTACAATGCAAGAGCCAGATGAAGAGCTTCTGTCTTCATGAAGTTTAGGGCCTGGCATGGTGGCACATGGAATCAGTTTGGATCACCAATGTGGAAACTCTCCAAACATCCTCCTTTGGGGTTTTTATGAGTGTTTAATTATACAGGCCTGATTGATAAATCATTGGCCATTGGAGATTGATTCAACCTTCAGCCCTTAGCCTCTTCAATTTTTCCATTGAGGCTTCCCAAGTTTGTAATATGGTAGCAGCTCTATTTTCTTCAGTGCACTGTATTGATAGATGCTCTTGGGAAACACATTACCTGGTTTTGCAAAATGCACTTAGGAATTTCTTTGAGTTCTTTTCCACCTGTCATCTCCACCTGGTGGGCAAACAGGCACAGAACATAAGTATAAGTTTCCATGCTGGAGGAATCCTCACTTTGTACCAGTGGCATCAACCACAGCTAAAATCTCCATGGGAAACTGCTGCCCCATCTGGAGGGGCTCTGTGTTCTCTCTTATCTTTTTTCTAGATCCTTTTCTACATAAGAAAATGTACATCCTCTAAATGTGCCCATTTTATCTTTCTACCATTCATACCACTATCCCACTATGATGACTTTGTATGATTAATAACCAAGTCATACTTCCATAGTATTGAGCTGAGGAGTAAGTAGTTGAAAAATAAGGTACTGTTTATTAAAAGGGCACATGGTAATTCTTCATAAATATGTTATTCTACCTTCTATCAGAGGAAGCATTATTTTTTCCAATACTGGAAAACAGTTGAAATCATTTAATTTACATTTTCAAATTATGATTTTACTACACTTAGACCCAAGAGAAAGACTTTGCAGTAGGCACTAATTTATTTCATCAGTCTGCTCTTGATTATGTCTTTTGTCTCAAGTTCCTATCATGTTTGATTCTTTGGGGCAACATTTTCTATTTGATCTCTTTTAATTCCATTTATTTGTTCTTAACTCCTCCTTGGGCTCTTTCTCAATTGCAATATAAATGCAGAAATGAAAGGTTACTGTCCTAGGAATAGACACAGCATTTATAAGCAAATTTTTCCTTTGTAACCCCTGACTTAAGCTATGAGAACACCTGTAAAAAAATTAATGTGAAACCAAAAACCTTTGCCAGTCAGATTTCTAAAGGCTGAATCCAAGCTCTGACTCCATTTAAAATTAAAGCTCAAGAGAATTATTTAGAAGTACATTATTTGTTAAAAAAGCCTTCAAATGAATGAATAAAATCAATAATCAAATAATTTAATAAGAATTTTTATTGCTGAAAACTGCCTACTTTAACATAAAACTATTGTTCACTAAATATGGCTATATTTTTCTGAGAATTGATTTATCATCCTGAGATTTAATAATTGAGCACTGAAAGATGTTGATGATAAATATTATAACCTAAATGTTGAGAACTGCCCTAAGGCAATTTGATAATTCCTAATTATTAGGTACTTTTGGTAAATAACAATAGCCTGGTTCAAAGAGATATGTAAGGACAATACATATCTTTGTTCTTCTCCATCAAAGCCTTAACAATGGACTCTTACAATGAAAGCAAGTCTCAGACCAAAATTTGCCACAGCTGCAAATACAAGAAATCAAGTAGGAACAACAACAACAAAAAAGAGAATGGAATATCATACAGTCTTAAAAAGGAAGGACATTCTGACACATGATTGAACATGGAGGAACCTTGAAGATGTTATGCTAAGTGAAATAAGCCAGTCACAATAGGACAAATACTGTATGATTCCATTTACATGAGGTACTTAGAGTAGACAAAATCCTAGAGACAGAAAGTAGAATGGTGATTGCAAGTGGCTGAGGGCAGGGAATAACTCTCTATTGTTTAGTGGTTACAGAGTTTCAGTTTTATAAGATGAAGAGTTCTGGAGATATATGGTGGTGGTGGTACCACATTATGAATATACTGAATACCACCAAACTGTACATTCAAGAATGGTTTACAAGGTAAATTTTATGTTATGTGTATTTTACCACAATACTAAAAAATGGGGAAGATAAAAAGGTAATTAACTTATTCTGTAAATTCAGTGACATCCCTGACCTTTGTTCTTTCAAGCACTTTGAAAGAAAGATTCACTCAAGGCAGATGCAACAATATTCTTTCTGTAGGGTTCTGCCAACCTCCTGGTAAGATCAGATGACAGACGCCTCCAAAAATGTCTAGACATGTGATGCAATGGAGTCTTCAGGCATGGGATCAAGATGTTCTCAACAGCATAGCCTCTTGGAATTGCTAGATTCTTATTTCCTATTCATGCAAGTGTAGAAGTAACTGTGAAGTTCTTTTTGCCAATCTGTATACTTTGAACACAACTGGCCACATGAATGAAGAATCATTTCTAACATCCATATACTAATTATCAAATCTCTTGGTGTGGATCAATGATAAATCTAGTCGTTCTGGTTAGTCTTTCAAATACTAGCTAAACATCTCTGGGATATGGATTCCTTATTAATTATTTCAATCATTAGCAAGTTATCCTGGAATGTAAATTAAAACTAATATACATATATATCACACTATTTCTCTACCTGCAGATTAATAGCCCTTATTAGTTACTGGATTACCCTTCATTGATTCTTTTGAAATAACATATATGTTATTATGTAAGCATTTTAAGGGCAGAAAATGTCTATCTTCCTTACAACCTCTCCAACTAATTCATCCCCGCCACCCCTCTTATTTTCCCAACTTTCTTGTTTTCCCCTCCAGCCTGATCTTTCAGTGTTTCAGGGAATGACTTCTATGTTAAGCCCAATTTTATGTCCATCCCATTACTATTTTCTTCACTGGGGTGGAACTGGGACACTCAGAAAATAGGCTGATTTTCCTTCTATGTGGAAGGAATGAGACAAAGTTGTAAATATCCAACAATAAAAATATTTATTATGTATTTCATTAAAAATTCATCATAAATTTACAATCTCCCACTGCCCTAGGAGAACGGTCCTTGGTACCTGGAGGGTCCTTTGCTGGTGAGCTCTGTGAGGTATGAAAGTTTAGAGGTAGAAATTAGAAAAATGCTAAGTTGCTCTGAAGAAGGAAAAGAGAGAGAGAGAGAGAGGAGATTGAAATACCTAAGCAAAGAAGGGCTAGGAGGACAGAAATCGGGGGAGCTGAGCTGAGACCTGTGAGGTGGAGAGGGCAGAAAGAGGAATCTGGTGATTGTGCAGCCAGGAGCAAAGACTCAGGAAGGGACAGCCAAGTGAGATTTTAAAAGTGATATGCCATGTGAGGTGCAACATGATCCTTCTGGGATCCACAAAACTACAAAGATTGCAATGTGCTTACTTTGGTTGAATTTCTTGTGGAAACAGAGACAAGAGCTGACTGAGAAGAAGAGGGACAGCTGACCTGTAGGTTATATAAAGATGCCAAAGATGCCTTAGAACCCACCTCTGAGTATGAGGGGCTGAGATTTGGTACACTGTATAGAACAGTGGAGGAGTTGGAGCCATGTTCTGCATACACCAGGGATAGAGCAGCTGGCTATTCCTGCTACTTTCATACTAGGTACTAGAGAAGACACACTATAAATCAATACTAGGAGTTTCCTAGCTTTGCCAAAGAGCAATAAACACATAGCATTGGTGCACAACATTCTCCCATTAGTCCTTTTGCAAGTAAACATTTAAAACATTTGGTACCTTAAAAATTTGTTATTTCTTCATTTTTATCTACTTTTTCAGCTACCCAATTGTATCTTCTAGGTCTATCCCACTAAAAGTACACAGCAGATGAGAGGGTGTGGAGAAAAGGGAACCCTCTTGCACTGTTGGTGGGAATGTAAATTGATACAGCCACTATGGAGAACAGTATGGAGGTTCCTTAAAAAACTAAAAATAGAGCAACCATGTGACCCAGCAATCCCACTACTGGGCATACACATGGAGAAAACCATAATTCAAAAAGAGACATGTACCACAATGTTCATTGCAGCACTATTTACAATAGTCAGGACATGTCCATCAACAGAGGAATGGATAAAGATGTGGTACGTATATACAATGGAATATTACTCAGCCATAAAAAGGGTCATTTGTAGAGACGTGGATGGACCTAGAGACTGTCATACAGAGTGAAGTAAGTCAGAAAGATAAAAACAAATATGGTATGTTAACGCATATATGTGGAATCTGAAAAAATTGGTATAGACAATCTTATTTACAAAGCAGAAATAGAGACACAGATGTAGAGAACAAACGTATGGATACCAAGGGGGTAAGGGGGGGGGCGTGGGATGAATTGGGAGATTGCAATTGACATATATATACTATTGATACTATGTATAAAATAGATAACTAATGAGAACCTACTGTATAGCACAGGGAGCTCTACTCAGTGCTCTGTGGTGACCTAAATGGGAAGGAAATCCAAAAAATAGAGAATATATGTATACGTATAGCTGATTCACTTTGCTGTACAGTAGAAACGAACACAACGTTGTAAAGCAACTGTACTCCAATAAAAATTTAAGAAACAAAAGAAAACAAAAGGTACACAGCAGAAATAGGAAAGGCACATATACCAAGAAGAAAGAGAATAGGAAGGCATAATAAACGTGGCCAAAAATATAAAATATATGCTAATAGTTCAGAGAGCAGCCACAGCTTAGAACATGTTGTGCCAAATCACAGTCGGGATCTATTTATGATTCCAGGTTTCCAAACCGAGCGCCTGACTAGGATTTAGCACTGTCCAGTTTAATGGTCACCAATTCGGACAAATACATGGAAAGCACATTACCAAATTTAAGAGAGCTCAGCGGTAAAAACAGTTAATAATACTCTAAATAATAGAATCAAGATTTTTGAAATATTGGTAGGTTTGTATCATTAAACGTAACCAACGTGATAGTTATCAGCTATATGGACTGCCAGTTACACAGAGACTTGTCTTTTGAGCTCTAGATTCATACTTCCATCTGCCTAGTTGACCTCTCTTCTTGGATATCTTATGGAGATCTTAGGTTTTATATATTCCAAACCAAATTCTTGCTCTTCTTCTCTAAAGCATGTTTCTCTTCCAATATTGTCTATATAATTTGAGTGCTACTTCCATCCAGCCAGTTATGCAAACAAGAAATATAGTACAGTCGTCATGGACACCAGCTTCCCCTCAAAATCTCTCAAATATGAAGATTATTCTGTTTCTACCCATAATCCCAACATTTCTCAGTGGCCTCCTAATTGGTCTTCTTGGATCTATTCTTAACCCCTTCTAATTCATCCTCCACACTATGGCTAGATTAATATTTTCAAAACACAAATCTGAGCAATTCACCCAGTTGCTTGAGCTCCTCAATGGATTCTCACTGCTCTGGCAACAAAGAACAAAATATTTATCATATCCCGTGAAGCCCTGCATGATATAACCCTTTTTTATCTTGCTAGCCTCATTTTACATGACACTCTTACTCTCTGGCTGTATACCAGTCCCAAGAGCTTCTTTCTGAACTGACAATTGACAGAGCTTTGCACAGACTTATTTGTGTGATTATTTAATTGTCTCCTATACTAGGATGAAGCTTCCAGAAGGGTAGAAACGATTCTTGTTTCATTTACCTTTGAATTCCCAGTATGCGGCACAAGATTTGACACATAGTAAGTACCTATCAAGTATTTGTTTAATGGCAAAAAGATAAAAGTTAATGGAAATACATGTTAAAATTCTGTATTTTGTTCCAAAATCTTAATGAATCAGAAGAATTGGATTTGAATTTATGACAAGTTCAGTATAAACAGAGTATAACTGCCACGAGAAAACTACTACAATCTTTGATTACACTAATGGACATATAATGTAATGGTCAAGGGACATGAAAGCTCCTCTGTGCTCTGCACTGCCAGACTGTGTCTGTAGCAATATGCCTTTGTACTTGCTGCTCCTGCAATACTCGTGTCTTCATGTCTCCACATGGCTTACCCTTATCTCTTTCATATATTTGCTCAAATATCCCTGCATCAGTCAGGGTTCCAACAGGAAATAGCATACTTGAAATAGGATAATGTCGAAGAAGTCTCATGAACAAAGGGACTATTTTCAAAGGTGTGGATATAAAGAAACCACAAAGGATAGTGCAGTAACCTAGAGCTCACCATCCCTAGGCCTAAAGGGACAAGAAAGGGAGTGGTTACTGGAAACAGAAGGAGAGAGAATCCTTGAGAGGAGCCAGACTTCTAATAGAGGGACACAGTCAACCTGAGAGTCCTCACTAAGCGACGACCAAGGAATAAATATCTTGACCTCACTCTCCTCCCTCCCTCCAATATCTTACTAGGATCCCCAATGGTTAACCCAAACGGGAAGCCAGTTGGCAGGGGAACTGCTGATCTACTCCACAGGTCAGCCTCCTGAGATGGAGAATAGGTGGGATAAGAAAAGAGAGCAGATCTAGAGGGGTGACCAAAAGATAATGGGCACAGTCACCTTTTTGGTGACTCCCTGATCACTATTTTACATTGCAACCCCACCTCCACCCTCAGAAGGTCCTATTTCCCTTCCCTGCTTTGGTGTTTTTCCACAGCACATATTACTTTCTAACATACTGTATGTTTTACTTTTTTATTTGTTGTTTTTCCCATTAAGAATATAAGCTCCACAGGGTAAGGACTTTTATCTGTTTTGTTCACTGCTGTATCCTATCCTTAGAGATAGGCCATGTGATAGATGCTCAATAAAAATGTCTTGAGTGAATGAAAGCACTAAGTCCTGTGTTCTCATTTTTAAGTTTCGTGCATTCTTAAGGGGGACATCAAATATTAGAAGAGAACACTAGGATAGTGAAGGGTGTGGTCTGCATGTGCCATAAGTGGTTGAAAGGCCTGATCACACTTGGCCTAGAAAAGATATGACAAAGGATTGACTTCAAATCTGTAGAGGGCTAACCTTTGAAGGTTAGCCCTATGAAAACAGACTTATTCTATTAATATGTTACATAAGAGGACAGAATTAAGGGCACTGGATGAAATGTTATTAAGCAAGAAGAGTTCAGGTCAACATAATGAAACTATTTGATTAATTAGAGCTGTCTACTGACAAGACAAGGAAAATATTGCCTCCTTCAGAAGTAAATTGCTCAGCGTTGGAAGAGCCCTATCATAACTGAATGGCTATCTTCTAGGATATTTTGGAACTGATTGCTAAATTGGATGGAAAGTTGAATTTCCCATATAAGTGCACCAAATATATGTTTTGATTGAATAACTGAATGCTTATACAAAATGCTTTGTATTTGACAAAAGTCAAGGTCAAAATAAAATATTACCGTCACAGGATGAATTTCTGGGATATCAAAATAAAGCTGAAGTTTTATTTTAAAATATTACTGTAATATTGGTATTAAATTGTAGTAGCTATTTTAAAAGTCTGGCATTATAATATGATCATTAATCATCACTTAGCACCATAGCTACTAGATTGCTTATATGGTAAGTGCACTGCATGTTTGTGATACTAAGCGTTCACCTTCACTTGAGGTTGGTGGAGATGCAAGATATGTTTTGGCTGGTTCTGCCAATACTGGATACTGCAGTTATATTACTAATCTTTCCTTCCTCTCTAATAATAACCAACCAAGGTTATCCTCTCTTAACTTTCCTAACTTATCCTCTGTTAACTCTCGGAACCCCAAGATTCTGTTACTAGTGATGGATGCAATTTCAATGATAAACCCAAACACTGAAGCCTCATGCCCTGACTGAGCAAAACACTTTCTGAAGCAGACTTAATTTACTTGCTCTTACTTTAAAAAAATGTTTTCTCTCTTTCATGTGCCCATTGCGTCACACAATCACTTCAGAGAATTTTTTCCTTAAACCTTGGATCTAGTAACATATGAAAATAGTAATATGATTGGTTTTTAAAATTAAAAAAGTCTCTATATTATCAGAAATGACACTCTAGTCAGTATTTGGCTTTTTGGCCCTCCAAAGACTGAGGCCAAATTTAAAGATGAATTCTGCCTCAAGACTGACTATGTAAGACAGGCCTGAACTTCCATGCATCCTTGGTTTTTTAGGGTGCCTTCCAGTCCTAAAATTCCATGATTCTGTTATTTTACAGATAAGGAAACTGAAGTTCAGGCAGGTTAAGTCATTTGACCAAAACTAGCACATAGTTAATGCGAGAGACAGGCTTGGGTCTTTCGCCAGAGTGGCTTTCATTTGTTCCATTATGCATATTGCAAAGGATAAAACTGTTAAATATATAGTTAAAATGTCTACTATCATGGGCGCAATGTGTCTAGAACTTTGCCCTCTAACTGTGTCAAAGCAAATCAAACTATAATCTTTTTCTTTTTTTTGAAGAATTAGAGACGTGGCCTTCTTTACTTGGTACCTACACTGAAGTTAGCAAATGAAGCTATTGGATTTTAAACTTGTGATCCTTTCAGTAAAGGACAGAAGTGACAGCCACTCTGGTTATTAAAGGATATGGGACAGAGATATACATGAAATAATATGTACCAGTGTGAATGATGCTATTTTGGTAAATTTGTAAATTTTATGTCCACAATGCCCAAGACCATAAACTTAAATATTAAAGCACACTGCAGGTTCGACCTTTTGCAGGGAAAGCAATAGGCTGACAGATTGAGACCTTGCTGCTGCCAGAGAGTGAGCTAGAGTGAGAAGTGTCACAATATTTGAGAGATTATATTTGCCTGGATTACTTTGGGAAGACAGCACATATGAATCACGTTTTTTTAATTCTCTGCTCTTTCTTTTTATTACTCCCTGATAAATAACAATTGCTTCCATAAACCAATTTCATTTAAATTGTTAAACCAAACAACTAACATTTGGAATAGATCCCATAACAACATTTGAAGATGGAAGGTGTATGTAACCTTTTGACTAGTAATATTTTCAATGTTAGATAAGTGAATTGGTTACACAAGAGTGCTTTGAATTATTAATTTAGAAAAGACAACTCTAAGGTGAGGGGCAGCAGGCTCAAATTGATTAGGAAATTACTTCAATAATCTGGAAGGAACTACTTTAATGAAAGTTGGTGTTAAAATGTGTATCCTTCTAATTAGGTTAGAAGTTAATGTGAACTCTACCTAATGGTTACTGTAGTAGCTATCTAAATTGTAAAACAGTTCCTTATTTTAAAAATGACATATTTAAATAATTTTATTCTTTACAAGACACTGTCACCTATTGTTCTCATTTGATAATTTTCTTTGATAATCACAACAATTAAGACATACCATTTAAGATAAACCATTTTTATAGCTGAGGAAACTTGGAGTTAAAGTAATAACTTGCCTAAGGTCATGTAGTTGAAAAATCATGAATCTCAAATCTTTGACATTTTCACAATATCATGATTTTCTTTGAAAGATTTTTCCTCTGAGATGTTTTAAGAATTGGAAAATTATCATAACTGGTAGAAAAAATTCTGGCTTGATTTTATTAATACTAATATTAATTTATTCATTATATATTTATTATGACATAATATTTATATTTTTTAATTATTATGTAACCATATTAAAGATACTTATAACTCATATAATAAACTCCTGATTTACTGCCACTAGAGTGGTTTGAATGGAATTACATTCCATTCCTATAGTAATAAAATATAAATTAGCATGCATTGGTTAATTTCAATTACAAAATTAGATTTCTTCAGCTTTTTCGGATTTGATTTGACCTCAGTTCAATTTGGAATATGTCCACTTAGCCTTACACATCTTGAAGAGAGAGAATTAAAAGTAAAACTAAACAATTACCTTTTCCTGAGGTCTCTTTCCATCTCTATCCCTATTACCTACAAATCTCTAGGAGCATTGCCTTTCTCAATAATTTTAGCACTAGGTTCATAACTTCACTAGTGCAGGAACATTCAGCTACATAGGTATTACTTTGCCTATACCTTTCTGGCCTTATTGCCGCTCTGCCCAACCCGGCTCCATGGATTGCCATTTCTTCAGTTCTTTTACGACACCTTCATTCCTTTGGCTCTTCTCCTTTAGCCATGTTCACTTTCCCAAACCTGAACCTCATGTAAATCACATCATTGTACTGTCTTTTTTTTTTCTTCCTGGGATGCTGAACATTTTGAATAAGGTCACAAAACCTACATACAGATTTCTACCATCATTCAAGCCTCAGCTGGGCTCTCTCTGATGTTCAATAACCTTTCATTCTGTGTTTAATTAACTACACTCACCACTTATAATGTACATCTTTTATTTTTGCCTGACCAAATATCTATTTCCATGTTCTGATAACAGCACCCAATATTCCTTTGAGGAACTACGCTTCTGCCACTTTCAGTCTATGTGATCTGAGTAAAGAGGTTGATTCCCCTCAACACCAACATCCCAACACACACACACACACACACACACACACACACACACACACACACACACAGAGTTTTATGGGTGATCAAATAATACTGAACTGGCCAACCTGCTAGTTATCTCCTTTTAGTGACAGTAATTGATGGGGATGGGCATGCCATCCAGGTCTATATACTGAGACTCAGTTCCAGAAATTTGCTGCAACTATTGGGAAAGAAGTATTCTTTTTCCATTGTGGTTGCTAACTTGGTTGAATTTACTCCTAGAGTTCCTGGTGGCCAATCTTGTCATGACATAGACTGATCTTGCCTAAAAATAAAGCCAACACAGAGCCAAAAATAGAGGGAAAAGATGGAGATATTTTGTCCATGGCATCATTTGATCACTTAGATCCAAAGGTACATAAAACTATAATAGACTTATTCTTATGAAATAATGAATACTTTCCTTGGGCCAACTAGAGTTGGAGTTCTGTCATTTCACTGAAATGAGTCCTAACTAATTATTACTCTATAGAAACTATTTTCTTAAATGTTGTCAATAATACTAACAACAGCTAATATTTATTATTTACTATGTGCCAGATATTTTCAGCACTTTTCGTGGATAAAAGCATTAAAACCTCTTAACTCTATAGTGTTATTATTATAATCTTCTATTTACAGATGAAGAAACTGAGGCACAGCAAGAAAGAAACTTGTCCTAAGGTTTTATGATTATAAACAGTAGAGCTGGGATTCAAGCCAGGGCACTACGATTCCAGAGTCACACACCTGAGCTATTATTCTATGTTGCCTCATGGGTCAGCAAACCCAGTAACTTTTCCTCAACCTGAGACTCTTTGCCACATTTGACACTATCTATTTTCCTCACACTCTCATGCAAAGCAAAGGCTTTTAGATTAGATTGGGCCTACCTGGATAATCCAGGATAGCCTCCATATTTGTGTTCATAACTCTAATTATATCAGCAAAGTCTCTTTTACTATGCAATGCAATATATTCACAGATTCCAGGGATTAGGACGTGGACATATTTTGGTGGCCATTCCACCTACCACAGTTTTCTTGGGTGTAACCTTCACCTCTCTTTTCTATTAGACCCCCTACCTCACCTCGTTGTAGTGGTAGAGCATATTTTCCAATTGTTTTCTGAGAAAGAATGCATGAAAACAATATTTAAAACTTTGCATAACTGACAATGTCTTTTTTTAACCTTTATTTATTTTTATTTATTGTTTTTAGTTTTGGCCGCACCATGCGGCATGCGGTATCTTAGTTCCCAGACCGGGGACTGAACCCATGCCCGGTGCATTGGGAGTGCAGGGTGTCAACCACTGGACCGCCAGGAAAGTCCCTTTTTAACCTTTATTAACTTCTAGATTGGAAATAATTTTCCTTCAGAATTTATCTTTTACTTATGTTTCTGTCAAAAAGTCCAATGCCATTCTGATTTCTGAATCTTCATAAATGATCTATTTTTTCCTCCCAGGACCCTGTTAAGATCTTTCTCCTAGAACCATGTGTTTTGAAATTTCATAAAAATACACTTTGACAAAGATAATTTTTATCCATTGAGCTGAGAGCTTGTATCCTATTGCCCCTCAGGGCTAAGAACTATTGTCCTGGTTTTCTTCAATAATTCTTTCTTCCGTTTGCTTTATTTACTATTAGATATTTGACCTTTCCTTGCCTAATTGCCATGGTTAGAACTTGCAGTACAATGTTGAAGAAAAGTAGCAAGAGTGGGACCTCCTTTGTCTTACCCTGATCTTAGGTAAAAGTATTCATTCTTTTACCGTGAAGTATGATGTTAACTTCAGGTTTTCAAAATAGATGTCCTTTAACAGATTGAGGATGTTCTCTTCTATTCCTAGTTTGTTGGGTGTTTTTAATCATGAAAAAGTGCTAGATTTTTTCGAGTGCTTTTTCTTCATCTATTGAGATGATCCTGTAGTTTTTGTCCTTTATTTTATTAAGAGTGTATTACATTGATAGTTCTTTTTATTGAACCAACCTTGCATTCCTTAGACAAATCCGTCTTGGTCATGTTGTAAAATGCTTTTTCTACATTGCTGGATTTGGTTTGCTAGTTTTTTGTTGTGGATTTTTGTATCAATATTAATAAAGTCTGTAGTTTTCTTTTCCTGTGATGTTTTTGTTTGGTATTGTTTCTGTTGTTGATTTCATCGGATTTTCAGGTGGGAAATCATTGCATATCACCTTAGTCTTGGAACAAGGCTCTAAATAAGCCAGTCAGGTGAATGGAAATGTCTATATCTAGCAGAGAAAGCTGTACAGTCCTTTGAGGTCCCCCCACCCAGCTTCGTTCCCCTTCCTCAAGCCAACTAATAAAACTTGCTTTTTTATATTCCAAACCTCATTTATACTCTTTTGATCATCTATTTTCATTGCTCTGAATCCAAAGTTCACGACGTGCTGACAAGTCCACATTTACTCAAAGCAGCCCCCTGACTAAGCGCTTTTGATTTACCGCGGGTCATGAACTCACCTACCAACTGTAATTTGTCAAGAGTGGAAACAAAAACACTTTAGTAGTTAATCCCAGTTGCACTTGGATGGAACTTTAGGCATAAGAAGGTAAGCAACTAGGACAGTGACATCAGAAGGGAAAAGTAAACTCAGATAGTGGCGCCGCCTTAGGAAAAGTCTAGGCGTGGAGATGGGTCGGGGGATGCCAACCGATCTGAGCAGGTAATGGGCTCAGCAGGTGGGCTCGGAGCTCTGAACTACAGGAGGGGCTGGGTGAGGCCACGGGAGAAGCAGGCACTCGCATCTTCTTTTGCTCTGGTAAAAGGTTGACCAGAGAGCACAACTTTCCCTCGGTGCCGCGCGGCTCGGCGCAGCTGGCGCTGCTGGCAGGGCTGCTAAGGGTCGGGGCGGGGCGCCGCCCACGCGCGGCTCGGGCCGGAACCTGCTGAGGTGAGTGCGCAGAGCTGGAGGCGACGGGGAGCGCCCGTGAGGCGAGACCGAGGCCGCGGGCTCCGGGCCGCCGGCGCAGCTCGAGCGCTTTCCGCGGGGTTTGGCTCCTGTCGCTTCCCGTCTCGTTGAACCTGCATCGCGCCAACAGAGCCGCCGCCGCCGCCGCCGGAGCTGCCGCCGCGAGTCCTCAGAGCCGGGCTGCGGGCGGCCGGGCGCTCCGGGACGACGCGCGGAGCGGACGGCTCCGGGACGCGGTCGCAGGTGAGGGCCGACGGCTTGGAGCCCGGCGGGGTGCGGCCGTCCGAGGGTCTGGTCTCGGCCCGGCCCTGCCTGGCCGCGGCGGCTCGGGCCCCACGTTCGCGCAGGGAGGACGCGCAGAAGGCTGGGCTGGGCTGGCCCGGCCGCTTCCCGGCGCGGCCTCAGGTGACGCGGAGGCGGTTTAACTTTCGCACCTGAGGCTTGCGGGGCGGCGGCGGCGGCGGCCTTGGGGCGCGATTCGGAGGGAGGGTGGAATTACACGGGGTCTGGAAACGTGAGCCGGGCGGCGCCTGGGGCGTGCGGGGGCGTGCGGGGCGGCGGTGGGGCGCCGCGGGGCCGGTGTGGGCCGCCCTCCAGGTGGGAGTTGAGACGCTGTGTCCGGTTTCATCTCAGAGCTTGTGGGGAGAGTCGGCACACACCCCCTCCCACGGCCCGTTCCCTTCTCACAGACCCACTTTCTTTTGTCTGGTCCATTTCGGTATCGGCGTTTCAGCTGCTTTTGTTGCAGCCTCGGGTCCGGAGTGTACAGACTTGTTGTCAGGCAGAGGTCATGGGTAAGCTCTGAAATGCTGCGGGGCGGAGGTGGGGAGAGGGTCCATAGGGTGGCGGGGATTTATTATTAGTGCCCTTATTAGCTCTAATGTGTATATCACCGAGTTCTTTTCGAGACAGTACTCAGTATTTTTGTAGCATCTAATAGTTTTAACACCTGGGAGAGCATTCATTAGTCAATTTCAAAGGAGCACTGTGTGGACAGGTTACTATTAAGTTACCCATTTTATAGACCAGACAGCTAAGGCACCCATGAGGAAAAGTGATTATTTCAAAAATAAGCAGGCAGCCCTTGTGGGAGCTGTGATTAGAGCTTATCTGACTGAGAGTTGTCCTCAGTCCGGTCAGTCACTCAACCTCAAACAAAACGTAGCGCTGAGTGCCTCTCTAATAGGCGTATTTTTATTTACTCATTAATTACTAAAACCTTTCTTTAAAAAAATAGAGTTGAGCCCTTTCATATTCCTGGACTAGTACCCCTAAAAGTGATACTTAAAAGACCAGAATCATTCCATTTGTTGAATAGGATCACTGGAATCGTAGTAAGGACTAAATTTGTTTGTCTTTTCATCTGTCAAACCATTAATCTCCCATATAAAAATGGGGCCACTGGGAGCCCCAGTATACCTAGTGATTATCATAGCAGAGACCCTAAATTTTTATTTAATGAATAAGTGGAATCGTGGTATGCCTGAGCAGCAAGTTTTCTTTTCTCATACAAAAGAATTAAACATTTAGAAGAATAATCATTTAAATAATTTCAATGAAAATTAACTTGTAATCATGTGCATATTATGTTGGGCTCTCTCTCCAGAGCCATCGACAATTTACCCATTTCCCTAGGGTTTGCTCTTAAATGATTTTGCCAATAGATCTTTTATTGCCCCATTTTTCTTCGTTCGTTTCATTTATATATTTGGTCTTTCAAAGTGAAGATATTTTTTCTTCTAAAATTCAAGGAAAAGAGTCTTTAAAAAAACAAGCTTTTTTCCCTGGATAAAATAGACTTAATTAGGCTTTTATTAGTGTATCTGAGGATAGACACTAGCTTCTTTAATAAGTAACTCCTGTACATCAAGCAAGAATTCTTCCAGTCAAGTATGAATTAATAATCATTTTAATCCCTGTAATATTTTATGACACATCTACCTCATATAATGCCTTTTTATCAAACAGAATAAAGCTAAAACAAGTTCAGTTAAATTTTGCTAACTACATAGCACACATTTTAGGGCACAGTATGACTAGACTTAATCACTGACTCATGGAATAAACACAGTTCTCTTTCCCTTACACCATCTTCACTCAGCACTCTGGAAGAAAAAGAATGGTAATCTGTCCTATCTCTCATAAAGGGATATTTGGAAAATTAATGAAGTAGTGTCTGGAAAATATTTTAAACCCCTTGGAAGAAAGCTGCTTTGTGACTTCGAAGTGTGAATGTAGGGTCATGAAACACTACCCCTTCCCCCAAACATGCTGTCAGTTATGTTTTTTTTAGAGTGGTCATTTCAGGTAGTTATTTTTGGAGGCTAAATACTTGTTCCAAAAGTGCTGCTGCTATTCACAATTACTTTGAATATTTGAAAAATTTAGTTGACTTACAAGCAACATAAAAACATGATTTTAGAATCTCTTTTATAAGTACTTGTCTTTGGTTTATATTTTGTAATCAAAAACTATGTAACTCAGTTTGAACATCTCTTTTATTTGCTAAACTTGGCAGAATGATTTCTGCATGGTTGCAAAACTCAGCTCTACCTTCAAGATTTTACTGCTATTAAGGATATTTAAACAGTTACCACGAAGGCTATGAAGACAATTTTGAAAGGGTGTTTTAAAAATAGTTTTGGGACTTCCCTGGCAGTCCAGTGGTTAAGACTTCGCCTTCCAATGCAGGGGGTGCAGGTTCAATCCGTGGTCAGGGAGCTAAGATCCCACATGCCTTGGGGCCAAAAAACCAAAAAACATAAAACAGAAGCAATATTGTAACAAATTAAGTCTTTAAAAATGGTCCACATCAAAAAATCTTTTTAAAAATAGTTTTAATTAATGGCAAGATTATTAGAAGTAACCTTCCCAGAGTGACTACTCTGAAATGGGCACTGCTTACTTGTAGGTTTGTATACATTTGTAATACATATATGTATATCTGTGTGTACATTTGCATATTGTTAAACATTTTGAAAGTAATAATTTGGATTGCAACCTATCAATTATTTATTCAAGTAGAATACATTAAGTAAACCACATATAATACTGGAACTGTATTAAGTTGTGACTGTATTTCATATGAAAAATTGAACTTCACATACATGCAAGTGTAAATCTTTATAATAATTTAGAATCAAAATTTAGCTGCACATTATATGTTTTGAGTGTAATATAGCTAAGTCAAAATGGCCTTATCAAAATGCGAAATTGCTATTTTCAAAAAAATCATTAGCAAGTTGTGTGTGGGAGAGATTTTCTTGATCACACCAATTACTGATGTTCATTTTCTTCATTTCTGGATTGTTTGAAAATTTTGTATCTGTATTATACATATTATGTATCATATAAGTGTCAGAAGTCTGTTATAACTATATTAGCAGTTAAGGAGATATTGGCCTAGTCCTCTAAATTCATCAAGCAGGAGTTTTATGATAAACATATGAAATCATTTCTGAGGGATCAGAAGTAGGGAATTTTCCATGCAGTCAATAGCTTGAGAACAGGGATAGTATTGTGGCTGCAAATATACCCCATTCCATTCCATTGAATAATAAATACATAATAAGGAGCATATGAAAAGAAGGGGTATTATCCTTTTGATATTCAAATGGAAAAAAGTTCCATTACTTAGCAGCCAAGTCTCTCTTTTTAAATGAGAGTAAATGGTAACTTTGAAAGAAATCACCTATTTTGATATGCAGATTACTGAAGTGACAAATAAATTACCAGCTGGCAAGCAGAAATTTTCCCCTAGCATGGCCCTTTCTAAGATGAACAACTGTGATGGTAAACATTACCGTCTGGTTATATACAGGGGTTTGTCTCCCACGTATTGGTCCTTGCCCATCTCATTCCATTGATGAATTGTACCTTGCCTCTGACCCTCACTCTAATCTCTGAGCTTACTTCATCTTTAATTGCCACCTTTGGGTGGAAAGTAGTTGGTTCAGAAAGGAAGACAGCAGAGGGAAGGGATGAGAATATCTGTTTCATGTATAACATGAATTTTTTTCTCGTTTTGGAAGGTTAATACTTCATTTTTGAGGTCTCATCAGAATTCCCTGCATCAGAACAGCCCCAATAAGTAGGCAGTCCCCAATAAAATGGTGACATAAAGATGCCCACATTAAAATATCTTCTTTTGGCCCTAGTATAAAATAATATGTACAAAAATAATATTATATTAACCAAAGCTAAGTATCTTTGGTACAGTAAACATTAACCACATAATTAACAAGATGTTTTATTGCTTTTCTTGATTTTAGAAAATATTTGAGGAAATGACTTGAATGGTGAGCCTTTTACAAAATGTAGCTGAGGAAACTGGAGCTGTTGCATTTTTTTTTTTTGTCTTGATAAATTTCTCTGTAGCAAGCAGAAATATTAGAGATTATTAATAATAGAACTGCCTTCAAGTTCTGTAATCTCTTTCCCTGATGTAACTCGTGGAAGAACCTTAGAAACAAGCAGTAGGTCATTAGCACAGATTTTAAAAGCAACTTCAAAACATCTTTCATAAAATTGCTGAGATAAGCATGAGGCATATTCTGATTGAGAATCTCCTGGCCTATTCATAAGCCTGGTGAAAAAAATTTTCCGACGAGCCAGAATTGAAATATGAACACCAATTTAGGCAGCATGGGATGAATAGTATAGATATGTGGGCCCATTGTATAATGAGTAAATTGGGGACTGTGTTAAAGTTTATTTAATAGAGTTAGAAATTAAAACTAAGGTATATTTTTCTAGCCATATTCTGCTTGAATTTTTGGTTTTATTTGTTCCCAGACCATTGGTCTCCTGGAAGATATATAAATTGTATAATTAATATTTGTATAGTTTCACCTGTCTGACTTAGAACTAGCTAAGGCTGTAGAGTCCTAAATAAAGCTTGCTCTACTCTAGTCTGACATTATACTTTTTGCTCACCCAACAACCATACCCTTTCCCAATTTAGTGTTTTGGCTTATATTATTTTCTTTGCTCAATATGCCCATTCCTCTCCATTCTAATTGCTAATGCTATCTAAATTCTCTCTTACCCTTTAAGACCCAGATGGAATACTACTTTTTTTCCCAGAAATCCTTCCCTAACTCCCTATTTCTTGTTTTCAGTTTACCATATCTATTTGTTAATTACTCTCTGTTTTTGATAATTTCTTTTATTTTGGCCTTGAATTTGTTTGTTTTTTTAACTTATTTTTATTGGAGTATAGTTGATTTACAATGTTGTGTTAGTTTCTGCTATACAGCAAAGTGAATCAGTTACACATACATGTATATGCACTCCTTTTTAGATTCTTTTCCCATGTAGGTTATTGTAGAGTATTGAGTAGAGTTCCCTGTGCTATACGGTAGGTTCTTATTATCTATTTTATGTATAGTAGTGTGTGTTTGTCAATCCCAATCTCTCAATTTATCCCTCCCCACCTCCCCGGTAATCATAAGTTTGTTTCCTACATCTGTGACTCTATTTCTGTTTTGTAAATAAGTTCATTTGTACCATTTCTTTTAGATTCCACATGTAAGCGATATCATGTGATATCCATCTGACTTCACTCAGTATGACAATCTCTAGGTCCATCCATGTCACTGCAAATGGCATGATTTCGTTCTTTTTTTATGGCTGATATTCTATTGTATATATGTACCACATCTTCTTTACCATTCTTCCTTTGATGGACATTTAGGTTGCTTCCATGTCCTGGCTATTGTAAATAGTGCTACAGTGAACATTGGGGTATATGTATCTTTTCGAATCATGGTTTTCTCTGGATATATGCCCAGGAGTAGGAATGAATTTGTTTTCCACCTAGTTTTTTTTCCCTCTAAGGCACAGGTCAAATATTCGATATATATTTTCTTGAATCATGTATAGCACCTATAACTCTGTATACTAGCTGGACATATTCAACTTGAAAGGTTAGATCTACAAAAGATGTATTACTTAAGAGAGTAGGGTAGAATATCTTCATGCTTCATAATTGTGTCAGTGTTCTGGTAGAAAATACATAGCAGGCTCAAAATGGAGTAGTTCAGAAGATTAATATTAAAAGTGTTCCTGGATTAAAATAAACCAACAGTGGATGGTGAAGCATCTCAGGACTAACAATAGTGGGAACCATTATCATCCCTAGACCTGAAGGGGTGAGAGAATTGGATCATGACTGAAACCCAGAGAGGGTAGCTATGTGGGGAATGCTGCCTGACTAGACCTCCGGCCTTTCTGTGATTGGGAAGGATGGGGAAATAAACACCCCAGCTTCACTCTCTTCCAGCCCTCTGATTTCCTGGTGGTGCTTCCCACTGGCAAATCCAACTGGAAGGCAGAAGATTAGGGGGCCCTATTTTTGCAGGTCAAAAGTCAGCCTCCTGGGAAATAGAGCAAGGTAGGGTGGAAAGTACCTCTGGAGTGGGGGGCGAGGGAGGCAAAGAATATCCAGTGCTATAATCATATCATCTAGAGAGTGTTTTGATTACAGTTACGTAAGCCTTTTTGTGCTGTCGTTATTTCATAAAAGGCATACCTGTTTCTTTCTAGTCTAATTCAGTTACTAACATCCAAGAACACTTTATTTTATGATTGATGCATTTCATAAGAACCACTGTCCCTCTTTTGTGGTGTTAGCTGGTGTGGTATCGTTACGCATGTCTTCTCAGTGATTTCATTTTTTCGTATTTTGTGTTTTGCTTGTACAGTGCCCAGGTGGGAGAGACAGAACTTCTGCATAGTCATTGGGAAAACTGCCCCATCACCATTCTAACCACATGATTTGTCCGAATTAGTCAGGATTGCTCATTTTTCTCTTTGTGACATTTTCATAGATCAGTGGTTTTCAGTCTTGTTGTATGTGGTTCTCATTGCAGATACTCTGTTTCAAGCAGGTTTAAGATAAATCTTGAACATCTGTTCTTTTAAAAAGATTTCAGATATTTCAGATGCACAAATGTGAGAAGCACTAGCACAGGTAATCATTTTGGTCATAGTTTCCCCCTCCCCCTTTAATGTACATGTAGCACTCCTCAGTAATTAAGGCTCAAATGGAAAGCTAATGCTGCTTTATGGACTCTTCAAAGCAAAAAAGATGTTTTAGATTTTTCACATTGAGAGGTGCTCATGATATAGGATGCAAAATATGTGGTTTCCATATTATTAAGGCAAATGAATTTAAATTTTTAAATATAGATATAAAACCTTTTAAATATACAGTATAGAGAATAATGTAATGAACACTCATGTTTCCACCATGTAACCTTATATTAACATTTTATTTTTTTCTGATTTTTTTAAGAAAAAATACATTACACATAAAATTTAAGCCCCCCTTAGATCCCTTTGAAGAGGTTACCATTATCCAAACTTGGTATTTATCATTTCCATTCATGTTTTTATACTTTTGCTATATATACATGTATCAGTAAACAAACTAAAACATTGTTGCGCATGCTTTAATTTTTTGTAGCTATTACTATGCTGTGTGTTTTATTCTTTACCATGTATATTTCTGCAGCCTTTTTTTCCCTTGTTTAACATACTTTGGAATTTTTTTCTACATACATGTAGCTTTAGTTTATCAACTTTCATTGCTATATAATATTCCATTGTATCAATGAGCACAAATTAATTTGTCAAATCTCCTATTGATGAAACGTTGGTTGTTTCTAATTTTCTGCTACTACAAAATGTTGCGAAAGTGAACATTCTTTTATGATATAATATTTCCTTAAGTACATAAAAACCTAGAAGTAGAACTGCAGACCCACATATACACGTTCTGTCTTAGCAGATCTTGCCAAAATGCTTTCTGAAATGCTTGTGTCTAGTTATACTTCCCCATAGTGGTTTATGAGATTTTTGTTGTTGCTTTGTATTATGTTTACACTTGGTCTTGTCAGACATGTGATGGGCATGAAATGGTATCTTGTTTTAATTTTAATTTTCCTAATTTCTTGTGAAGTTGAGCACTTTTCATATGAGTGTTGGCCATTTGGGTTTCCTCTTCTGGCAATAGTGACTTTATATTCTGTGTTAATTTTTCTGTTGGAGATTTATCTTTTTAAAAATTTGTATTGTAGAATCCATTGTAGATATTAATCATTTGCTTATATTTATAAGTTTCTTCTTCCTGTCTGTGGGTTGTCTCTTAATTTTGTTTGTATTTTCTTATACTGAAGTTTTAAAAGATATCAGTATTTAAAAATTTTCAGTATTTTGCTCTGTGTTTTGAAACAGTTTTATGACTCAACATGTCGTCATAACCTTGGTCTTTCTAAGGTTTGCAGCTCTCTTCCTTACGTTCATAAATTCCTTCTAGATAGAGTATAAATAAATAAATGAAGAAATAAACATGCCACAGTTTATCACTGGAATATACATAAAATTATTAATCCTTAACAATTTGTGTAAAAAAGTTTCCCAGTTCAAAAACAGCATCTAAATAGCAGCTTCCAATGTAGCTTTTTCTCATTTTTCTTAAAGCTCCTATGAAAATGTAGAATAAAATGGAAACTCACCACAAAACTAAAAAGCAAAAAACTCCTAAAACACTAAAGCTGGGGGGAAGTAACCTTAATTAAGAAGCAGATTGTCCTCGATTGAAGGGAATTTCTCTACATCAGCACCTGCAAATCCCTATTCCACCCTCACCTCTTGATACAGACTGCCTGATAAATTCAGGCAATTCACTTTCTGGGTTCCCAGCAAATTCCAAGAAGCCACTAGGCAGAACGTAAGGTGTTTGTGGTGGGTGCTGCAGAGCATCTGGAGACCTGAGACACACAGAACCCTGGTAATAATACATAGCAGCATCACGGGTCACGCCAGTTCCTCTCCCAGAGAAACAGGCAATAAAAGATAGTGCAAGATGCCCCTTGTGAAGAACAGAGTAGAGAACAGAGGACCAGGTGGTGAAGGCCTGTTAGGGAAACTGGACTGAGTGCTTTGTGTATCAGCAAGCTCTGCCACCGTAGATCTGAGCAGGTGGGCAGAAAAGTGACCATGGGTAATTTCCTCACCTTGTCTGTTTAACACTAAGTCTCAGTAGATCCCCCCCCATGATTGAAATGTATAGAAAGAAAAAGTAATAAAGCAATCTAAAATGAAACCTCTGAAATACTGTGGGACAAAGGAAGATTTATTATTGAAAGGAATTAGAATGTGACATAAATTTCAGACTTGATATATGTTAGTCACATGAATATGGTATTTTATATCCCTAGTGCTCAATTTGTGTTCAGGGGTTCTGCAAACAGTGAAATATTTAACCCCCTCATTGTTTTTATCACGTTGATCTTTTGAGGTTCCTTATAAGATTTTGTGTGAAGGGTAAAGTGCAATGACTACTTTCTTAAATAATGTTATTCTCAAAAAATTGAACTTTAAAGAAAGAAATTTCACTAATTAAATCAATTTTGTTAGGGGATCTTACTAATCACCGTTAAAAGTTTTGTTGTGAAACTGAGGATATTGGATTTACTGAGAGTCAGAATAGCTGTTCAGAATGTAGGATAGGTTAAGTGCCTTAGATGTCTGGAAACATTTAAAGAAGGCAGGCTAAACCCTGCCTATTTCAGGAGCCTCTAAAAACCTAGAGGCAGGCAGAATTTTTTCTACATACATGTAGCTTTAGTTTATCAACTTTCATTGCTATATAATATTCCATTGTATCAATGAGCACAAATTAATTTGTCAAATCTGGAAACATTTAAAGAAGGCAGAAACATCTAAGGACCTCACTGAATGGGAAGACAGAAGAAACAACTGGTGCAGCATGGCTGTTTCAGGATTATAAACCAAATCTTCATCTTAGCACACCATCTAAGTATCACTGAATTCCATGGAGATCCATGCTGAAGGACTATTTAGAATAGCTGTCTGCAGAAACATTTGCTGCCAGACAGTGGTAAACTTATAAGAACAGGAGAATAAATGATAGCAAATTGGGTATATCATGATGTAGATTCTGTAATTCCAAAAAAGCGGGGAGTAAGCAAAGGCAAAGCAAATGTTAAAAGTAAAATGCACTAAAATTCATATGGTTAGATAGGAGTGTGTGCATTTTTTGTGGACTCTTGTTAACTTATTGAGCCCTGATTTATTTTTAGAATGGCTGAAGAAGTGTATTTCTGATGTCACCCAAAAGCTGATCACGACAATATAGATCTTGAAGCTTAGAGCTAGTTACTGCTTCTATGCCTTACCTTCTGCTTTTCTTAGTGTAGTCACCTAAAATGCCAGCAGATAGAGGAAGGGCAGCCAATGATGTTTGTTGCCTTCTCTGTTCCAGTAAATGACTTAATAGAGAGTACTTTCCCCCTTCCCAACTTTGAACTCTCTGTAAGGACTTCAGTCAACCTCACTGCTCTTGTCCTTAGAAATCTCAAGATTCTAGAAATAGGAACTTCCTCCTTATAAAATGATGGAGATAGTTTGGGAAGTTACTTTACTTCTCTAGGCCTCAGTTTCCTCATTTATAAAACGGAGTTAACAATCCCTACTTCACAGGAATGTCCTGATGATTAAAGGGGCTAATGCCATTTAGTAATCACTGTCTTCAAAAATAGTAGTAGTATGTAAAATAATTCCAACCCCTTGAATTCATGTTTTATATGTAGAGATTTTAGTTTAAAAAATATGGAGAGTATACTACTTTCTGTCCCATTGCTAATTAAAAAGAGAAAAGTACTATTTTCTGATGGATAGCTTCATAAAGAGGATTATAAATAATTTGAACATATCCAGTGACATATAGTCATCAAACCACATAAGATGTCATGAAGCTCAGATCATATTCTAAAATGGAGCTTCTAAAATTCAGTCTCTATAACATCATTAAAAGGCTGAGACCAGCTTCCTTTGGTGGTGTTTGCTAAATTTACCCTGGTGATGCCAATAAGTTGTATCCTGACTTTAAGCAGAGTAAGGAAAGAATGCCTTTTTTTGAATGCATAAGAATGTCTTGCTTATGCTTGCTTACTTATTCACTCATTCATTCAACTGATTAATGCCCAACACTGTGCTAGCACTGTTATAAACTGTTAAGGAGTTTGCAACTCAGCAAGAAAGACAGACATGGAACAAGTAATTAAAAGCATGATGAATGTTCTGAAGGAGAATTGGAAAGGTCATTGGGGGAAAAAATAGGTCAAGGAAGACCCACTCCCCTTTCTTCTCCAGGGAGAGGCATTTAAGCTGAGACTTGAAGGATATGGCTCTATTCCCTGGAGGCCAGGGGCAAACTTTCCAGGGATCCAGGGGTAGGAGCAGGGGGAGTGAGCCAGTGGAGTGGAGGAGTGGAAAGAAGTCTGGACTGCGGGCCTGTAGAGCAGACTGGACTGAGGACAGACAGCAGCCTGGTCAGCAAAGCACTGGGAAGCTCCTGAAGGGTGCAGGAAAGTAATGATCTGTTATGTGTTTTCAACAAGGGCTCTGCCTTCAGTGTGGAAGATAAAATGCTTCAGATTTTCAAAAAGTAAAGCCTTGGTGATTAGAACCATAATTTTTGGCCTAGAATTTTTATTTATTTATTTATTTTTTTGCGGTACACAGGCCTCTCACTGTTGTGGCCTCTCCCGTTGCGGAGCACAGGCTCCGGACGCACAGGCTCAGCGGCCATGGCTCACAGGCCCAGCCTATCCGCGGCATGTGGGATCTTGCCGGTCCGGGGCACAAACCCACGTACCCCTGCATTGGCAGGCGGACTCTCAACCACTGCGCCACCAGGGAAGCCCTTGGCCTAGAATTTTTGAGGTCACACATTTGCTTATTGTTTATAGAGCATATGGGGTGAAATATTTTCCTCTTCACATATTTCTTCCTTGGCCTGTTAGAGAGATTCTGTCCCATTCTACCTTTTTGAAAAAGCTGGCAAGGTATCTTTTGTCCTCAGTCCACTTTAATCCCCCTCTCTCCCTTTGCCCCTTCCCTTCAGAATTCTGATGTTTTCAGAACAAATCCTAAGGAACATGACCATAACTCTGAGTGACATTGCCAAATAACTGGAATTAGAAGTTTTTCTTGCAGTGGTTAACAGAGGGGAGTCTTCTGGTTATGATAACCTGAAAACCTATGCTACAAATACTAGAACTTCTCTACAGATATTTGATATATACTACATAAGTGCATAGATGAGCTTGTAACAAAGTAAAAGAAAGCCCAGGAGCTAAAAAGAAGAAGAAAGGTGGAGAGAGCTTGGCAACAGACACATGACATAAAAACTACCCTTAGTGTTAGAGTGAGGTTGCTAGGCTCACTAATATACTCATAGTTATACAGGAGGCCAAGGCCTTGGGTACACATAAGGCAGGCAGTTGGGAACTGAGACCCCTGAGTAAAGCCAGGACTTGGGAAGGGTAACATTTTCAGTAAAACAGTAGATTAAAAAAAAACAGCATCCACGGACACAGAGATTACGAGGAAGTCTGTATTGGCTTAGTCTCTGAGTAGATGGTAGAGAAAAGTCTCATCTGAAAATTCTGTTTGTTCAGTTTTTATAAAAAGAAACTTTTTATGAAAAATTTCAGACATACACAAAAATAGAGGAATGGCATAATGAATCATCATGTATCCATCAACCAGCTTTAATAGTTATTATTATTCTTCCATTCTTGTTTCTTTTTTCTGCATTATATAAAATTTGTTTCTACATTATACAATTTTGCCTGTAAATACTCAAAATTAGAATATTTATCTCTAGCCTAAGGACCTTTAAAAAACAGCAACAGTTTTATATATTATGTCCAACAAAATGAACAGTTCTTTAATATCACCTAATACCTAGTTCATGTATAATTTTCTCTGGTTGTCTCAAAAATATTTTTTTACAGTTGATTTGTTTGAATCAAGATTCAAACAAGGTCTACACATTGCATTTGTTAGACATCTTAAATCTCTTAAGTTTCTCCTCCCTCTTTTAAAATTAATTTATTTTTTGAAAAAACCAAGTTGTATTTGGCTAGTTGTAGCCTCACGGTGTCATTGCAACATTCCTCTATTCATGTAGTAAATAAAGTGGTTCTTAGATTTAGAGGTTTGATTCAGTTCAGGTTATTATTATTATTTTAAGAATACTTTAGAGATGGTGCTCAGTATTTTCAGCTGCATTACATCAGGAGGCACAAGATGTTTGGTTGTTGTTATAACGTGAATTGTATCCCCCCAAATTCGTATACTGAAGAGCTAATTCCCAGTAGGTACCTCAGGCTGTGACTGTATTTGGAGATAAGGCCTTTAAAGGGTGATTATGTTGGAATGAGGCTGTTTGGGTGGACTCAATCCAATCTGGCTAGTGTCTTTATAAGTAGGGGAAATTTGGACTTGCAAAGAGACACCAGGGTGTGTGCCTACAGAAGAAAGATCATGTGAGGACACATGAGAAGGCAGCCATCTAACATCCAAGGAGAGAGGCTCAGAAGAAACCAACCCTGATGGCCCCTTGATCTTAGACTTCTAGTCTCCAGACTGTGGGAAAAAAAAAAAGTCTGTTGTTAAAGCCATCCAGTCGGTTGTATTTTGTTATGGTAACCCTAGCAAACCAGTATAGTTGTCCTGTTTTCGTGTAATGTTAAGATTGATCTTTGAGTTCAGGTGGTAACAGCCTTACACATACATTATAAAATGCTCCATCATCCTTTTTTCCAAATGTTTTTAGTATCCATTGATTTCTTTCCCTTAAATCCATCATTTCATTAGGGGTTGTAAATGGTGATTGTATTAATCATCCTACATTTATTAGCATGATACCTTTAAACTGAAGAATTTTTCCTCACCAACTTGTTCACCCCGAAATAGTCTGTAGATTCTTTTCCTATATTTATTCATTTTTAATTCTGACATCCTTCAAATCACCTGAGAATCCTTAACTTCAGATTTTAGTACTTGGATTTATATTGAATACTAACAGGGTGAACCAAGGAGCCCCAAACTGAGAAACTTACCTAAAAGCTATTCCTCTGCTGGTGATGTTCCTCAAGTATCTGGCAGATACAGTGTGAAACTGTTCTTCCTGGAGGGGCAGGTCCTCAAACAAGGTCCCATAGTTGTCTCATGGTAAAGATGAATTCATACTCCAAAATTACAAAACTCAGGGGGAAATGAGTGAAAGTTAATAGACATAACTGAGAGGAAGTTTAGATCCCCAGAAAATTTATATGAGCCTGGGGGCTCAGGATTTTGTTCTCTTCTCTATCCATACTTACAACCTTATAGATCTCATCCATTTTCATGGCTTTAGAGAACCTGCCCACATTTAAAGCTCCTGCTCAGACACCGTTCAGAACTCCAGATTCTTGAATCCAGCTTACACTTAACAGTTCTTTGTGAAAGTTAAATAGACATCTCAAACTTAATACATCCAAAACTGAACTCCTGATCTGCCCTTTCTGTTCCACCTGCATCTGTCCCCATATCAGTTGATGGCAGTTCCATCCTTACAGTTGCTCACGCCCAAAGATTTGGAGCCATCCTTGATTCCTCTTTCTCTTAGACCCCATATTCAGTCTGTCTGGAAATCCTGTTTGTTCTACCTTCAGTGTATATCCAGAATTTGACCATTATTTACCACTACCACTGCTATCACCCCAATCTGGGCCTTATCTTTTGGCTGGATTACTGTAGCAACATTTTTCCATTATAATGGAGTTTATCTAGTAGGAGAGTTAAATTGATAGTTTCATAACCACATTTCTGCTTTATACTCAGAATCTTATTTAAAACTAAATCTAGTAAGCCATTTAAAAAGTGCTACTTTAAACTACTATACATAAAATAGATAAACAACAAGGTCCTACTGTATCCCACAGGGAACTATATTCACTATCCTGTAATAAACCATAATGTAAATGAAAAAAATACCAGAAACTAAGTGGCTTAAAAAAAAGTGCTACTTTATCCAATTTTTCTTTTCTAACCTTAAGTAATTATGAGTAAGTAAGAGTTTAGTAGTACAGGGGCATAATCTTTTGGAAGCACCTTGTATATTAGGACAAGCTATTGATTCATCTAGAATCATATGAAAATGTTAATTATATTTTAGTCTCTAAATTGGACTTTTCCCCATGTAATGCAGTATAATGAAATTAGTCATAGAATTGGCTCATAGGTGAATTTATGTGAAATGAAGAATGTGGGTTATATGTGATCTGTTAGAATTTCCTTTCAGTGCCCAGAGTGAGAAAATTAGTTGCCTCCAATTCATATCAACAACATATATAGGCATGTAAAAAGCATCATGTGGTATCATAAAGGGCTATGAAGATTTGAGATACTGCTTATGCCCTTTCTTTGGGTACTTACAACTTAGAGGAAGAAACAAACGTACGCATTAGTATAATACCTGGTGGTGTAGTGACATGAGTACTAGACAGAGGTTTAGGTAACAGGTGAACTATTCAAAGATAAAGGCTGTTCAGGAAAGACAGAAGCAAACAATGAAAGTGCCAAGAGCTTTAAACCCTTTTGTGGGGAAGATGATGGGATAAATAAGTAAAATAAACAAGCCAAGTTTCTTAGCTTCCAGGTCAGTGCTTTATCTGCTAGGAGATACCTACTACTTTTTTGTCTCCATTATCTAGCAATCTTTTGTGGTAACCTAGTATAGCTGCCTCTGTATCCAGCAAAAAGCATCTCTGTGTAACTACACCTTTGCCCAGGAGAAAAAAGGGTTTTGAAGCCAGTGTGCTTATTTTTGTTACCAATTTCTCATTTGAATCCTTTTTTGATTATTGATACTTGACCCATCAAAAAGAATATATCCATCCAATAAAAGCATGGTGAGTTCCACAACTTACTTATTATCAGCTTTCAGTTAAGACCATGCTTCATATCATATTAATATATTTTACGTAAAGTAAATATGTTTTAGCTCTTATTTTCCATTCTAAGAAATCAGCCTGAGAAGCACCTGGGGAAACAAGGCTGCAATTGACCTCAGGATCAATTCTTTAATTAGATACTTTCCTCTGAGAACCCTGACAATTTTGCCTACTCTCTCTCTCTCTCCCAACTGGCTTAGAACCCCTCTTACCCTCTCATATGCGTTCACAGTACATGTTTTATTTTTATTTTTATTTTTTTTGTGTGTGTTCCCTGACAAAACAGTAGGTTCTCAGCAAATATTCACTGAATGAGTGAATATTTGTAGCCTCAAAACGCAAGTTAAAATTAATTTTAAAAAATCACTTGGTTTTATTTTCTTCATGCTACTGCCTCTTCTTGGTCAATCAGAAATATTTTGGCAGTGTTTAAAAAATATGTTCAGATGTATCCTAGTCTGCTCAGAAATCTCCAAATATGACTATACCTATTGCTCGGAACAAAACTTTGTAGACTCATCATATGGTGATTTCTAAGATTTACATATGAGAACAAATAGACACACACCATTTTGAAAGTATATTTTAGCTTTCCTCATAACTCTATTAATTCTGTATGTAATTTCTACCTTTTCATATATTTTCTTCCTAAGGAAGTAGCATGTGAGAAATAAGTGAATATTTGGGTGCTACATACTATTACTTTCATCCATTTTTAGAGTGCATTCCTTCTTTTACCAGAGTGGCAGCAGTTTAAATGAGCAAAATTAATCAAAATACAGAATTTACAAAGTATCTACATTTCTTCAATGATATTTTTACAATTCTTAAAGGTGTCACTTGGATTCAAAGACTGCAGTGAGCATTCAAGACTGAGTGTCTGAGGTATGTTTGTGAGAAAGAAGAGGGGAAAGGAGAAATTTAAAAGAATAAAAAGATGGTGTTCAACTTCAAGTGTAGTGTGTAGTTTAAGAAGCTATGTGAGAGTGTAAAAGAACTTGGTAGCTACTACAGCATCAAATTTATATTACCTTTTCTCCTTAAGGTGGAATATGCATTGTATTATGCCTAAGAGTTCAGCAAGCCCAGGGGAGGTAGAAGGGAAGAAAAGGGAGGGTGGGTAGAGGTGACCAGACGGTGATAAGGTAGTTTGAACTACTGAATAATTCTTTGTCAACAAAAGTTGGGTGCTTTCCAAGAAAAATGTCTCTCGATGTGAACACTAAAGTGTATGCAGAACCATTTAAACAGTTAAAGTTGTTGAAGTTGACTTTATCATGTTCAACCCTGAAGTATGTAAACCAACAGTTATTGAAGAAAATTGAGGTGTCTCTCTGTAATTTGTGATTTAGACAGTTGTAGAGTTAATAAATTGGAGGCTTCAATTCCCGTTTTAGCCACTGAAGCTATCAAGTCTAGAATTATAGAATTGACAGTTTAGAAATCACCTGATCCAGTCTCCTATTTGTACCTGTAAAGTATCTGATACCCTTGACAAAGATTGAAAGCTAATGTAAGAGGGATCCTGAATTACAAGCCAGCTTTCACTAAATAATACATGTTCTAAAAATATCTATTGAACCACGTAAGGCATATAAATTCCACAGGACTCTAGTTATATCTGTAAAACACTGTTTTAATTTCTGCCTAATGTAAGATTAATTTTTGGGTCCTGATGTGTTCTTAAACAGTTTACAAACAAGTGTAGTGACTGCTGCTTTGAAAACTCATTTATATTTTTGCAATTTTCACAGACCATTGATTGCTGTGTTATTAATGCTTCTTTTCTGTATCTGCTTGGAGTTGAGCACATTTTATTCCAGTTCTTCTGTGTTCACAACACACATCAAGAAGATTCAACATCAGCAGGGGGAGCTGACATGGTATCAATTTTACAAAATAACCAATATCTGTGCAGTTTATTCCCAACAGAGTTATTACATATGATGTTCTGTTTATGTGAACAATCATTGGTTTCAAAGCCCACTTCTGCAAAACATTTGTGGATGACTTCTGAGGTTACTGTGTCCTACATAACAATAAGATTTCTTTTACACTGGGAACATTTCTTTATATTACAAAAGAAATACTGCTTCTTATTTCATGGAGACATAATCTACCAAGCACTTCCAGTTTACAACCTTTAGGTGACAAATTGTGCCTCAGTCTCATGGCTACAAATGCAATGTGGTGCTTTTAAGCAAAGACAAGTATATACACATCTTTAATATAAGGCCCCAGGGGTATGGGCAGGATTTCTCAATCAGTAATAGAATATTCCTTTTCTGCAAGTAATTTTCTCTCTGATTTTAATAGTCATTCTCTCCAAAATCCTGCCAGACATCAGTGTATTTTTGTTAACGTTATATATACAGGAAAGGTGTATATATAAAGAAAATACTCAAATTTCCTCAAATAGTTCTGACTGTTTACTACTATCATCATTGCAACAGACTAAGACTGACAGTCTGTATTTTCCTCCATGGCATCATTCCTTTGTAAGAGCTCATGTCTAGTTTGTTTGCACATTAGAGAGAAATCCCATCTAATCAGCATTGAATGTGCTCCCGTTGACACATATGTATATGGATACACATATGTATCCATAGACCTCCTACTTTCAAACCAATCTTCAGCAGACATAGAGATATAGATGCTTCATTATTTACGTGTAGTAACGTGGTATTGAGAGTCACGGTTGACAGCAGCCTTTATCTGTAGTGCATTTTCATTAGCTTTTCCTTAAAAACAAACAAACCTAAAATTTAGAAATATTATTTGCCTTGAAATGGTCCAAATTGGCTAATTCAGTTTAGTGTTTTATTTTCTAACTTGGTATGCATTGCTCCTTCCACACTTTTATCAGTTTTACCTCTGTTGGCTTTTTGTTTATACCTTGTTCCAATTTTTAAGAAATATATAGGTAATTGTTAAGGGAGCTCCAGATTCTTTGGCCATTTCACCTTTGATTTTTCTTTCTTGTTCACTAGCATGATTTTTACCTTTTGAGAAATTTTGAACTCAGTATTTTTCACAGGATTTTATTCTATGAATTCTATAAAAGGAAAGACATACAATAAGACATGGGCTTTCTAATAATGTCAAAATTGAGAAGACTGGCTTGGGTTTTATAGGTACTGTTCTAGACTGAATTGGCTGCAGATATGTTTTATCCTTCAAGAAAAGGGAAAAATGACCCTGAAGATAATTCAGAGATCAGCAGGACTGCCACTGCCTGCATAGGCCCGGAGCACACAGGTCCAGAGGGTAAAGTTGTCTCCTCCTGAGTTTCAAAGTGGAGTCACCCTCAGTTTCAGCAGACCATGTCCCTCTACATGGCCTCAAGGGCAAAGCTGCCTACCATGGCCAAGGGCTTGAGGCCACCCATTCCAGTGGGCAGAAGACAAAGCCACCACCATAGTGGGCCCCAGCAGGCAAAGCATTGAACCAAAGAGAATTATTGTTGAGCCTTAAGTCTAATGTAGTTTGCCTGCCTAGGTTTTGGACTTGCTTGGGACCTGTCACCCCTTCCTTTCTTTTTTCTGATTTCTCCCTTTTAGAATGGGAATGTCTATCCCATGCCTGTCCGACCATTTTATTTTGGAAGTACATAATTTTTCTGTTTTCACAGGTTCACAGCTTAGAGGAATTTTGCCTCAGGATGAATCATACCTCAAGTCTCAGCCACACTTGATTTAGGTGATACTTTGGACTTGGAGTAGATTCTGGAATGGGTTAAGACTTTTGAGACTGTTAGGATAGGGTGAATATATTTTGCATGTGAGAAGGACATGAATTTTGGGGACAAGAGGGAGGAATGTTATAGAGTGAATTGTCTCCCTCCCAAATCCATATATTGAAGTCCTTACCCCCAATATGATGGTATTTGGAGATAGGGCCTTTAAGGTTAAATGAGCTCATAAGGGCGGGGCCCTAATCTAGTAGGACTGTTGTCCTTATAAGAAGAGGAAGAGACACCAGAAGTGCACATGCACAGAGGAAAGGCCATGTGAGGACATAGCAAGAAGGTGGCTGTCTGCAAGCTAGAAAGAAAGCCCTTACTAGAACCCAAAATTTCTGTCACCCTGATCTCAGATTTCCAATCTCAGAACTGATAAATTTCTATTGTTTAAGCTACCCTGTCTGTGGTATTGTGTTATGGCAGCCCAAGTAAACTAATACAGGTATCATACTGACAAGGTAGAAGTTTTTCTTACATTTGGAAAACCAATGTTAATGTCAGATTTCAAAGGAAAAACTATTTTCAATCATTTAAATAAACAAGACAAAAGTATACTTTCCCATTTGTTAATGAATATTAATAACTTTGAGTAGATAATGCTATTATATGTCAAAATAATTATATTTTTTAATTAAGACACTTTCAGAGCAGTTTTAGCTTTACAAGAATATTGCACAGAAAGTATAGAAAGCTCTCATATACTCCCTCTCCCCTGTACAGTTTTTTCTATTATTAACCTCTTGTGTTAGTGTGATACACTTTTTACAGTTGATGATTGAATGTTGATGTATTATTTTTAACTAAAGTCCATAGTTTACATTAGGGTTCACTCTGTGTATAGTTCTATAGGTTTTAACAAATGTATAATGTCATGTACCCACCACTATATTATAGTTCCACAGCTCTAAAATTCTCCTATGTTTTAACTATTCATTCTTCCCTCTCTCTGCCCAAATAATTAGATATTGATATGTAAAGATGATAAAGCTGCTGGAAAATACTAGCTTAAAATTTTCTTCCTTTACTGTTACGGTAGAAAAGTTGGAATACTTCACATTCAAATTCTTTGCATGAAATACAAAAATACAAAAGTGTTGTCCCTATGTGAGAGATCTTTACATTGGATTTTTGTATCTTGACCCATTTCCAATTGTGTAGGATTTGGATTCCAAACTCTTCTTTAGCATTTAACCAATTCTTTGGTCATGAAAGGAGCTGGGACCGTTTATCCACATGTAAGCTGATCTTTGACATATGTCACTTTTATAATGAGAGAGCAGCAGGGACACATTCCTACATCTTCCCCATTCTCCATTTTTTCCTTGGTGGTGGATAAGTAATCCCCCTATAAGCAGAGGTAGGAAAATACATCTCTGATTCCTTCTGTCGATGGAATTCCTCGACTTCCATGTATCATGAACAGTTACAGTGTAACCAGGACCAGATGATGAAAATTGTTACTGTAGACATTGCTTTATGTTGAGAATTCTTTATGCACTCTTCTCAAACAGAGGCAATCATGGGTTATGTTGATGAAATAAGATACATATAGAAAAATAAACATATCACAAGCATACAGCTTGATGAATTTTCACGAAGTGAGCACACCTATATAATGAGTGCCCAGACTGAGAAACTAATAGTACGTTAGAAATGAGCAATGTAGTTCTAAGAAGGTGGAAACATCTGCAGCCCAAAAAAGAGAAATGGTGTCACAGGCACTTAATTTCTTTTTCACTTACTAAATCTTCCCAATCCTTATACCTCTTATTTACTTTTCTTCTGTTGTGTTCTAAAGCTGAATAATATGAAAAATAGCATCATTGTCTCTGTTTTCTTCCTAGTTTTCATGGAATGCTTTTAAAGTTTTACCATCAGGTGTTATAATTGCTAAGGTTTTCAGTAAGCCCTTTCTTTATCAGGTTAATGAAATTTCCTTCTGTTTCTAGGATGCTAAGTATTGCTGTCTTTTTATCATGACTAAATGTTGAACTTTACCAAAAGTTTTATTTTGCATCTTTTGAGGTGGTCCTGTGTTTTTTTCTTTTAATCTTACAGTTTGTAAAATATATTGAATAGGCCTTTTTTTTTTCATTTTGAATCATCCTTGAATTCCTGAAAATAATCTTGTTTGGCTAAAATGTAGTATTCTTTTACATCACTGATGGATTCCATGACTAATATTTTATTTAGGATTTTATCATTTGTGTTCATAAATAGATTGGTATGTAATTTACTTATACTCTCTTTGTGTAGTTTTATATCTCCTTGTCTAGTTAGTGTGTCAAGGTTATGTTTTATTTGCAGAGCTCATCTTCCTTTTATATTTTCTGGCCACCACAATTATATAAATTACAAAGATTATCCATTTCTTAAAGAATTGGTAAAATTTGCCAGTTAGATCATTTTTGCCTGGACCACCCCCCTATTTTTTATGAGTTTTGGAGAAGATATTTGAGGTCTATTTCAATTTTTAAAGTTTTCTTGGTTTATTCTTATTTTCTAATTTTAGATAAATTTTAGTAATTTATATTGTGTCCACTTCATCTCAAGTTTAAATCCATGAATAAAAAGAAAGTGAGCAAACCTTGGAGACCCAGGTGTGTAGAATTTGACCTGTGCCAAATGCTGATTTTTACCATAAAAAAGTTGTAAGTAGCAAAAGACAGATGAAGGAATGAAACGTCTTTGTGTAGATTATAATTCCAGTAGTTGACTTTATAGAAAATTTCATAAATTGTTATAAATTTTGTTATAAATATATTTCTCCATGGGGACCCACCTATCCTTCTTAGATATTTTAAAAGATATTGGTGGAAAATAAGATTTTCATAGACAACATTTTTGGGACAGCTGTTTTGCTGAACTGAAATAGCAGTTCTCAAAATGTGGGCCACACCCCCTGGTGGACCACAGAGAATCAGGTCAAACTATTCTTGGTAATACTAAGATGTTATTTGCCTTTTCTACTCTGTTAACATTTTCATTAATCATGGAAAAGCAATAGAGAGTAAAACTTCTGGTCCTTTAGCAGAATCAAGGCAGTGGTGACAAACAGTATTAGTAGCCATTTTATTCTTTACTGCCATCCACATGTAGTTAAAAAAAAAACCCTGGGCTTCCCTGGTGACACAGTGGTTAAGAATCTGCCTGCCAATGCAGGGGCCACGGGTTCAAGCCCTGGTCCGGGAAGATCCCACATGCCGCAGAGCAACTAAGCCCATGTGCCACAACTACTGAGCCTGCTCTCTAGAGCCCGCAAGCCTAGAGCCTGTGCTCCACAACAAGAGAAGCCAATGCAATGAGAAGCCCGCACACCACAACCAAGGGTAGCCCTCGCCGCAACTAGAGAAAGCCCGCACGCAGCAACGAAGACCCAACGCAGCCAAAAATAAATAAATTTATTAAAAAAACCTGTTTATTGAAGCAGTAAATAGTATTGATTTTATTAAATCTTTACTCTTCAATACATATTTTTAATATTCCATGTGAAAAAAAATGGGAAGAATGCATAAAGCACTTCTGTAGTACACTGAATGCTGATGGTGGGTAGTCTTGAAGAAAAGCCCTTGTTCAGCTGTTTTAGTTGAGAGCTGAACTATCCACCTTTCCACAGCACACCATTTTTACTTGAATGACAAACTATGGTTATTCAGACATGGATATTTGGTGGTATTTGTTGCAAGTGATAAAATTTGAATTTTAAACAAAAATTAGCACTTTGAAAAACTTGTGTCCACTGCTATGAGCTTAACTACTGCCCGATAATTAAAGAAGTTTTGGCTGAGGTTGGTGGTAATGTTAACAAATGTGACTTTTTTGATATTTTGTAATGAAATAGGTCAGTATTTGAGAGGTATGCATAACTCAGCCAAGCGTTACTTTACATATAACAGCTGTGTTAAGGAAATACTAGAAAGTGACAGGAATATCAGGATAAGTAGTGAAGTATGGCAAGAGGAAATCTATGAGCAGGCAATATGGAGAAAATCAAGCAGGTATTAGCAGCTAGCTTGGTCCGAGAGACCAGGCTTTGGCAGGAGCCAAGAAAGTTACCATAACAAAGACTGTGACATAGGTGGGAAGAACTAGGGCCCAAGGAAGCACCCCCTTTTAGAAAAACGCACGTATCTGATCTGATGAGAACTGGAGTAAGAGATGAGGAACAGGATTTGGAAGAAAAGTGGAAGACTACCTGAATTTCTTAGACCTTATCAGTCTGTAAGTTGCACCACAGTCATATGAACAGTAATACCAGAATTTTATAGTTTGTTATTCGCATTTGTTGGCTCAGAACCCAGCACTCTCTGCAGAGTCCTTCCAAGTATTTCTGAGCATTGTGAGACATTCATATGTGTTCAGCAGTAAGTTCATTTTCATGTTGTTTTACTGTTTCCCAAGGTCACTCCTCTGTTTGCTTTGATAGTTCTCTAGTTGCTGCCCCCAGGTCCTCAGAGTGTTAAAGCCATTTGGTGTATCTGCTCAAAATTGTTTAGACTCCAACAAAAAACAGGATTTTTAGTTGTTTACTTATACAGCTTCTTCTTTTCTAGAACCCATACTAGTGTCTAAGGAACTGGAGTTAAGGATGGATTTGAGTTAGCGTCCGACAACCAGGCTGTATTCAAATCAGTTCAAAGACTACCATTTTGTTAATAGGTTCATTTACCATGTTTGACGTCTTCTTTTAGCATAAATTCTCTGAAAGAAGCCACCTAAGATGTCCTATAAATATGTCACTGTAGTGTAGTCTCCAGTTCTCCTTTCAAGTTCAGATATGTATAAACACAGCTTTGTTTCTTCCCTTGAGCTCCTCACATCCCTTGCTCTAAAAGACTTCTATTTGCTTTACCCCACTGGTTAGGCAGGCATACTTAATAATTGGTATGGGAAAAAGAATTTTTGTAAGTTGAGCTGCCAGATCTCGTTGATTTGATTTCAGCGAACACTTGTTGACTGTCATTTTGGTGCCAGGTACAATATTTGATTGTAAAAATGCAGGTTTTAATAGAACATGGTGCTTTTTAGGACCTCACCATTAAATTAATAGGACACATACACACATATAAGTGTAATACAACTTGACTAGTGCTACTGTAGAGGTACATGCAAAGTTCCATGGGAACACAGAAGAGGGAGGAAGTGTAGTTTTCTGGGGAGCATCTGTAAAAGAAAATTTTGAGCTCGGCCTTAAAGGATGAAAAGTATTTCTTAAATAAGTCAAAGGAAAAGGAAGTGATATTACAGGAAGAGAGAACAGCAAATTTGAAAGTGGGAAAACAGAAAAAGGTATTTTTAGGGAAATGCACAAAGATCTGCATAGTATTGGTGTGGAGTGTTCATGGAGGGGACACCAAGACTTGAGAGCTAGTTAGGAGTTGGATTTTAAAAGTGTATAGGGCCTTTTTGTTTTTTAAACAGGAAAGACTAAATGATCTTTTTATTCTCTTCGTAGAAGACATTGCAAAGTTGTCATATGAAGAGGCAATCAAAACATGCAGCTAAAAATATAGTGAAAAAATATAGAGGATTATACAAGTATGTCAGGACAGTTAATTGGTAAAAAATATTATGACTTTTTAAAATATTGAGTTTTTAATGTATGCGGTAAAAGTTTTTTTTTAACTTTTTACTTTGAAATAGTTGTAGATTCAGTTGTGAATTGTGAATTACAGATTCATGGAGCAATCCTGTATACCCTTCAAACAATCTACTTTATTCAGATTTCACCAGTTACATGTACTCATGTGTGTGTGTAGTTATATGCGATTTTATCACATGTGTAGATTCATGTGAGCAACATCACCATCAGATACAGAACAGTTCCATCGCAAGAATCCCTTGTGCTACCTAAAGGACCTTTTTTGACATCTTAAAAAGCTTAGACTGTATGTTTTTTTAATTAAAGTATAGTTGATTTACAATGTTATATTAGTTTCAGGTGTACAACATAGTGATTCAGTATTTTTACAGATTATACCTTATTTAAAGTTATTACAAAATAATGGCCATATTTCCCTGTGCTGTACAACATATCCTTGTTGCTTATCTATTTTATACATAGTGGTTCATAGCTCTTAATCCCATACCCCTATCTTGCCCCTCTCCTTTTCCCTCTCCACACTGGTAACCACTAGTTTGTTCTCTATACCTGTGGGTCTGTTTCTATTTTGTTATATACATTTATCTGTTTTATTTTTTAGATTCCGCATATAAGTGGTAGCATATTTGTCTTTCTCTGTCTGACCTATTCCAGCAAGCTTAATACTCTCCAGGTTTATACATGTTGTTGCAAATGGAGCTTAGATTGTATTCTGTCCCTCAGAGTGTGATCTTCAGATCACCTGTTACAGAATCACCTAGTTGCTTGTTAAATATGCAGAATCCCACCCTAGGAACATTGAATTAGAATTCCTGGGACTGTGGCCCTGTGACATACGTTTAAATAAACTCCCCACGTGCTTCTTATACCATACCTATGAGGACATGAATGTGAGCTGACCTCTGAATGATGAGAAGAGAGCCAACCATACAGAGACCTGGGGCGAGGAGGTCTAGACAGGTGCTCTCCAGTAGGAGTATAATACAAGCCAGATATATAATTTAAAAATTTACAGTAGCCACATTCAAAAAGTAAAAGGAAACTTGAAATTAATTTTTACAATTATATTTTATTTAACTCAGTATATTAAAAATTTGATTTCAACATGAAATAAATATGAAAACTATTAAGATATTTAACATTCTTTTTTTCTACACAGTATTCAAAATTCAGTGTATATTTTACCCTTACTGTGCATCTCAGTTCAGATTAGCCACATTTTGAGCGCTTAATAACACATCTAACAAGTGGCTACCGTACAGGGTAGACAGAGCGAACAGCCACTACAAAGGCCCTAAAGGAGATTTATGTAGAGATAGCATTTGACATTCGGAATTTGAAAATATTGGTCTTAGAGCTTTGGAATAAGATCAAACTAGATGTATAGATTTAAAAATCATTGCCATAAAAGAGTTGTCACACAGAGTATAATTCTCAGTGAAAACTTATTAGAATCACCAATAGGGCTTTTTCTAACTACATGCTTGCACTCCAAGAGGGCGTGGAGCAACCCTGAGGGGAGGGGAGAAGTGGGGAGGTGTGTATGGATCTCAGGGAAGGGGAGAACATAGGCGGATATGGAATTTCTCCTTTGTTGATTCCGATGTTATTGCTCCCTGCAATCCCCATTTCTGGTTGAGAACCATTGGTGTTTAAAAGGTAGATGAGGATAGAAGATGTTAGGAAGACTACTGAGAGATGAAAGGAGTGCTAATGAAGCTAAGGAGGGGAGCATCAACAATGATGAAAGCAGGGGGAGGTCAGGACACTTGCAAATTAAGATATTATTGATGATCATTGAGGACAAAGCTTAAGTAGAGTGGCAACTGGCCTAAGGATGGGTTCTGAAGATGTCAGTGGAGACTGAACTGCTGCCTAGCATCTGAAGGTCAGACAGAGCTAGATAGGTTGCAAGAGGGGCATGCTGTGCTCTTCCAGGCAGAATTCTTCAAATCCTTCCTTTAAATTTGGTTAAAGTCCATCTATGTTCCCTCTCTTGTCCCTTCAGCTGTTACATCTTAGTTAATTGTTTGTGTATTAACACAGCCTGTCCTCACCCTGACCAGAATCACCTGGGGAACTTTTTAATAAAAAGTACCCATTCCTAACTCCCTCCCCATTTCAGAATAAGTCAAAATTTCTAAGAGTGGGGCCTGGCCTAGGCATCACTATTTTGTAAAGCTTCTCAAGTTATTCTAATGAGCTAGGGTAGGAAACTGTTGATCTATAGCATAGTGAGGTCTGTGACAGAAAATAAGTTTTACTCATCTTTGTGCCCCCAGAGTTTGACTCATTGTGGGGCATATGGTTAGCTCTCAGTAAATGTTTGTTGAATAAATGAAATATTAAAGATCTAACAAATGAGGGAATGTGGCCAGGGAGCTAGGCAGGCCCTTGTGGACATAATTAACATTTCTTTTCTTTATAATGAGTAGTATAACTTTATAATGAGTAGTATAACTCATTTCTTTATAATGAGTAGTTACCAGACAGGTTATTAAATACAATGCACCTATTTTGGAATCCTTATTAGTATGAAACTGTTTTCCCAAATTGGTCTGAATCACAATACTGACATAAAATCTCAAGTATAAAAATAGACTAAAAAAATGGTAGGGTTATTATCTAAGTCTTTGCACATAGCACAAGATGTAGTATAGTTAACTGTTCCACTGAATACAATATACAAGAGAAATTAATGCATTTAGCATACAGGATTTTTCCCATTAATTTGAAGTAATTTTTTTTTTTTTTGGAGTACAGTTGCTTTACAATGTTGTGTTAGTTTCTGCTGTACAGCAAAGCGAGTCAGCTATACGTATACATATATCCCCTCCTTTTTGGATTTCCTTCCCATTTAGGTCATCGCAGAGCATTGAGTAGAGTTCCCTGTGCTATACAGTAGGTTCTCATTAGTTATCTATTTTATTCATAGTATCAATAGTGTCAATCCCCATCTCCCAGTTCATCCCACCCCCCTTTACCCCTTGGTGTCCATACGTTTGTTCTCTACGTCTGTATTTCTGCTTTGCAGATAAGATCATCTATACCATTTTTTTAGATTCCACATATATGCGTTAGTAAATGACATTTGTTTTTCTCTTTCTGACTTACTTCACTCTGTATGACAGTCTCTAGGTCCATCCACGTCTCTACAAATGACCAGATTTCATTTCTTTTAATAGCTGAGTAATATTCTGTTGTGCATGTGTACACATCTTCCTTATCCGTTCCTCTGTTGATGGACATTTAGGTTGCTTCCATGTCCTGCCTATTGTGAATAGTACTGCAATGAACATTGGGGTGCATATGTCTTTTTGAATTATGGTCTTCTCTGGGTATATGACCAGTAGGAGGATTGCTGGGTCGTATGGTAGTTCTATTTTTAGTTTCTTAAGGAACTTCCATACTGTTCTCCATAGTGGTTGTATCAATTTACATTCCCACCAACAGTGCAAGAGGGTTCCCTTTTCTCAAGAATGATGGCCATTCTGACCCGTGTGAAGTAATTACTTCTAATTTTCACAGAATTAACTACAACTCAGTAAATCCTGTTATATTTAAAATTTAATGCTGTGGCTATTCAAAACATCCTATCTGTAAGAATATTTATAGTTCTTTGTTATGAGTTTTAAAGTTACTAGAGTAACTTATTTAACTGTTCTTACCTTTTACCACTCTTAGTGAGAACAGATGGAAAGAAATAGACAAAATGTTCTGCAAAAATAAAAGAAGCTGGTAGTCACTAGTATAATGCATCATTATCAGAATTAATCCTGGATATAGTTTATAGAGCACCCCTAGCCTAAGACTAGTAGGTACCTCAATAAATGATAATTCTCTTCCTTCTGGTCCTCATGTAGCTAATGCTGTTCAAAGGGTTTAGAAAATCAAGTTTAATCTGACACTGTTTAACATTCTAAAAATGCATTAATTTTCCCACAGATGAAGAGAAGTAAAGAATTGATAACTAAAAATCATAATCAAGAAGAAATAAGTGTTCTCCGTTGTTGGAAATGTAGAAAATGCATAGCAGGTTCTGGTTGTTTCATGGAATGTCTTGAGAATCAAGTGACTAAGGTGAGTATTGCTAACTGTATAATCATCAAATAATTTCCTAGTATAGGAATGCTGGGGGCACACCTACACATGTACACATATCCCTCCAAACCTGACTTAGCTTTTACCTTATTTTACCTGATCCACTGAAAACACTTCAAAGTGGTATTCGAAAGGCATCCCACCTTCCACAGTTACAGTTAAGTTTACCTCTAGCTGCTGACATTAACATGTCGTTAAAGTTTTAAGTGCAGGATCACAAACATAGGTTGAAGATAATAGTCCACGTTTATTTTATCCCCACCATGAGTGAACCTTAGTCATCACCACACAATTAAATTCAAGATCATATTAAAAAATAGAAAACCTATGTTTGTATGTATATAAAAACATATACATATATATAAACATATATATACATATACATATTATATATATAGTATTCAGTATGGGCCTAAAAGGGAAAGTTCATGTATAATTTAAAAGTCAATAGAAAAACCTGAATAATATTTAAAAGCATTTAATTGGTTGTCCTGGGAAAAGTAAATGTTTTTAAAAAAACAGATAAAATCCCTAAACTTCTCTAAGAGCAATATGCAAGAGGCAATATCAAAGAGGTCCAAACTAGATAGTAATCCATGCACTTTACAGGGAATTTTCAATTCAGCAGAGAGGATGTAATTGTTTTCTTCCCCTTCTTTGAGAGACTGTTTTGTTTAAGTTTTTCCTCAGTCACATTTGATCATGATTATTTCCTATCCACTCTAACAGATTAGCCAGCTTGAACTGATAATAGTGGAAGACTTTGACTGTATACTTACCTGTCAGCTACTTTTTTTTTAACATTTTTTAAAAACTGAAAAAACATTTTAATTGGAGGAAAAAATCTTTTCATGCTGAGTATTTTATTGGGTGTAATTTATAGAGTAAAAAAAAAAAGTATACAGCTTGATAAATTTTTTTCAGCCCTGCTACAAATCCGATCAAGATATACAATATTTTCATCACCCCAGAAAGTTGTTTTGCCCTTTTCCAGGCAATACTCCCCTCTCACAAGACAACCACTATATTGATGTCACCATAGACTAGTTTTGCCTGTTCCTGACCTTCATTCTAATGGGATCATATAGCATATACTCTTTTGCACCTGACTTATTTTGCTCAGCATAATGTTTTAAAGGCTCATTTATGTTTTGTGTTATGTAGTTTGCTTCCTCTTTTCTGAGTAGTATGCCATTTATGAATATACCAAAATTTATCATTTTTTTCTGCTGATGGACATTTGAATTTCTAGTTTTGGGTTATGAATAAAACTGCTATCAGTATTCTTGTAAAAGACTTTATGTGTTTGTGTTTTGTTATTTCTTTTTGATATATACATAGGAATGAATTGGGGGGGTCATAGAGTAGGTGTATTTTAAGTTTTTTAGAAGGTGCTAGTAGTTTTCCAAAGTGAATGTTCACTTCCAGCAGCAGTGATGAGAATTCCAGTTGCTTTTACACCTTTTGTCTACAGGTGGTATTTTCAGACTTTGTAACTTGAGACATTCCGGTAGATGTATAGTGGTATATCATTATAGTTTTAATTTGTTTTTTACTAGTGATAATGATGTCCAGTACCTTTTTTTATGCTTATTAGGTAGGCATTGTTTTGAATGTTTTATATTATTCATTCCTTATAGTATAAGGATAGAAGGATAGATTATCTTGAAGGAGATAATCTATCATCTCAATTTTATAGATAAGGGAACTGAGGCACAGAAGATTAAATAAATTGCCTCCTATTACACTTTTACCAGCAGTGCAGTTACAGTTGAACCTGACAGTGAGGATCCTGAGCTTGTGCACCTCACCCCACATTCTCTTTACTGCCTTTGCTCCTCCATCAGGGTATCATGCAATGTCACACCTTCTCAATAAGCAAGAGAAGTTCAAACACTGCTCTAGGATGTAATGGGATAGGTTGTAGAAGACAGTGATACAAGATTGAAAAAACATTCTGGTCCTCTAGGAGCTTTAAACTGTAGTTGAAAATAGGCCAAGCAGTGTAGCTTGATTTGATAAGTACTCTAACAGAGGAATGTAAGCAAATGTTGCCTGGGCTAGTCACAGAGGTTTCCCAAAGGAGATTGTGAAATCTATGTGTGTATTTTTTTTTTTTTTTACAGATTTTTAAGTATAATTTGTAAACCATAAAATTTATTTATTGTAAGAATACAATTCAATGATAAGAGTTTTAAAATCTTCCTCTTACCTCAGAAAGTTTTCTTAGGCCCATTTGCCCTGTTTCCAAGCCCAGCCTTGGGCAACCACTGATTTGCTTTCTGTCACTATAGTTTTATATATAAAATAAAATGTTTATGTATATACATAATAAAAAATATATATAATTATTGAAACTAACTTATAAAATAAAAATATATTTATTAAAAATAATAGATATAAAATGCATATTTACATAAATATATTATTTAAATTTTTATATTTATATAAAATAATGTATATAAAGGTATATATATTATATGGTATATATATATAAAGGTATATATATTATATGCATATAAAATAAAACATACATATATAAAACCTGTTAAAAACCTGCCTGAGGAATAATTCAATATCATTGTTAAGTCTAGGGGGAAGGAGGAGTATATAATTAGAGAGGGATCCTGAGGGGGCTTCTAAAGTAGTGGTAATGTACTTATTAAGCTGGGTGGTGGGTGTACTGGTATTTGCTTCTCTTTAAGTATTTCTTTGAACAATACAAACATATTTTACATTTATAAATACATGCATTTGATATAAATATTAAAGATGAACTTAGAAGCATCTGTTTTAATTAAAGGAAACAATAAAATATAATACTGGAATCTAAAAGAAATCTATCAGATGCTATGCTGAAAGAATGCTAAATTTATCACCTATCAAATCATCTTAATTTATTACCTATTTAACAATATAATTTAAAATGTATCTGTGTATAAAATAAGTGTTTTTCTTGTTTCTGGAAGTGTTTTGTTTGTCTACTTTCTGTCAATGAAATCACAACATAGGTGGGAATTCTTCTGGGAATTGCTGCTTTTACTTAATATCAGCATGTAGTGCAGCTCCACTTTTTCACTTTTGTGTAGTATTCCAGTGTATTAATATATCACAATTTATAATTCACTCTACCATTGAGTTAAATTTAGTTGTTTTGCTCTTACAAGCCATGCTACTTGTCCATATCTTGACAAACATAGGCAGGAATATATTACTGCAAATGGAGTTGTACGTTGCAGGATATGTGATTCTTCACCTTTACTGCGCAATGCTAAGTTGTTTTCAAATGACAGTCCCATGAGCAGCAGTTAAACATTGCTGTGATTCCACATCTTTGCCAACATTTAACATCTTTTCATTGTTTAAGGCTGTTTGTGTTTTCTGTGAAATGTCTTTTTGTCCTTGCCTGTTTTTCTGTTATGTAGCTTTGATTTTTGGAAGCTCTTTATGTACTCTGAATACTAATTATTTGTTGGTTATTGTATTGCAAATATCTTTTGCCAGTTTATATAACTTGTATTTCACTCTTTGTGGTATCTTTTGATGAACAGAATTTGTAAAATAATATAGATAAATTTATTAATCATCTCCTTTATGTTCTGTACTTTTTGTTTAAGAAATTCTTCAGTACCCTGAGAAGACTTTTTCCTTTCCTTCTACTGAATACCAAAGTTGAGATAGGCAACTTTCCTTCTTTGTCCTTCTGAGCAACAGGTTTATTTCTCATTCACCCTTATACTGATATTATAACCCAGCTTTATGTAGGAGTTCCCTCTTATAGTCTCCCGATCCTGAGCAAACCCTGGACTTTGTCTCCTGTCTTCCTCACCCCATGCAGGTGTGAAATGGCCCTCAGAAGAACATAAAGGATCATGACACTGAGGAAATAGCATCCACAGCTGTTGGCTCCAGAGCCACGCTTGTTTAGCCCTGACCAATGCCAGGAAATGGAAGTCTCACACGCTGCCTCTTAGTCCCCACAGAACTAGGAACTGGACATTGGAATCACTAACTTTTGCCACAGACTAAGTACCTTCAAAACCAAGCTTGCTAGAAGAAACAACACAAATATACTCATCACTTCTGCTTTCATAATATTGAACAGTGTATCAGCTTGGGGAAAGCTAGGTCATGTGTGGAACTTGAGCTGTAAGGGAATCTGGGACATTTGAGCTTTAGTTTTCCAGCCACTGGCATATGGTAAGGCATGTGACTGGGAATTTAGAATGGAATTTTGAGACAGTCTACAATGTCCACAGGGACAAAAGGGGACTCCTACTCTACCTTCAGGCCTGAGATACATGAAATGTGGGCCAGAACCAAAACCAAAAGCAAAAAATAACAATGAAAACCCTAAAACCAGAAAATAACAAAATTGGTCTCTGTTTGTGAAGTCTGGCGGGGTGGGCGTTGCGTCAGAGGTGGTATCCTCTGCTTTCACTTCTTAGTCCGTTTTGACACAGTTTGGGGCACGTCAAGTTTATGTGGCCTAAAAGGACATTTAAAAAGAGATTTCTGGAAGGCTGCTGGTTCTATGGTTATGGGATTCAGAGCAGAGATCTGAACTGAAAGTGTGGATCTGGGAGTCATCAGCATTTAAGTGGTGAGTCAAGCTGTGAAAGTAGATGAGATCACCATGCAGAGTGTGAATGGAGTGAGAAAGAAGAGAGCCTAGGAGCGTTTAAGGAATGGACAGGAAAAAAACATCACAAAGTAGGAAAAAAAGAGTAGTAAGAAAGATAGGATTGAAAATCAGGATACGGTGTTATGGAAGTCAAGGGATGAATGTCTTCCAGAAGGAGGGATTCGTTAGTAATATTGAACGTTGTAGCAAGACATAGAAGACCAGATACTGCCTTTAATGTGCAGGTTGTACACTGCATAATTCTAGAGGGTGCTAATCTGTGAAAGGTGCCCCCAGATTTGTACGGAAATGGCATACAAACTGCATGGCCAAATGTAGAGACTGTGAATGAGAATTAAAGGTATGCTTTGGATTTAGCAAGGAGGAAATCATTGGTCAATGTTCATTGTAGCTGTGAGTCCTAACCACCGAAGTGACTGTATCTGGAGATGGGTCTTTAGGAGGTTTCTAAGGTTAAATCAGGTTATAAGGATGGGGCCTTAATCCAGTAAGAAGAAGAGAGAGAGAAATCTCTTTTCTCTCTTATAAGAAGGGGAAAAGAGAGATCTCTTTCTCTCTCTACCATGTGAGGATACAGCAAGAAGGCAGCTATCTGCAAATTAAGAGGAGAGCTCTCACCAGTACCTGAACATGCTGGCACTTTGATCATAGACTTCCAGCCTCCAGGATTGTGAAGAATAAATGTTGTCTAAGCCACCCAGTCTGTGGTATTTTGTTATGCCAGCTCAGATCAACTAAGATATGACAGGCACTGGAAATTCAATGAAGAGCAGAAGAGAAGTGTTCTGTCCTTGTGAAACTTTCAGGATAGTGTTCAATCATAAATATTAAATTATTAGCTGTGTAAGTGGAAAAAAAGGGAACGTATAGGGAGCCATAAAGATAGGACATGGACATAGGATTGTTGTTGTAAGCGGGAGGCTTTTCTGAGGACACGACTTGTGTAGAGATATGGTGGATGAGTAGCCAGGACAGTACAAGACAGAGGACCTTCCAAGCTTTGGGACCAGCATATTCAAAGACCCTGTGGTGGAAAGAATGTGATGTATCTCCATGGAACTAGAAGATTTCTATGATTGGAGGGCAGAGATTGAGAGAGAGTTTGGCCAGATTTGAGGCTAGAAAGATGGGTGTTGGTTAGATCATTTATGGTCTTGCAAGACAAATTAAGGACTTTGATCTTTTTCCTAAAAGCTGGAAAGTCAATGAAAAGGAGTGACATGACCATTGAATTTTTTACAAATTATTTTGGCAATTTTGAAAGCGTGATATTAGAAAGGTAGCAAGAATACGTGCAGGGAATGGTCTGCCTTTAAATGAAGCTTTCAGTTTCTTTTTTATTCATTCTGACTTCTGAGTAAAAAAAATTTTCACCCTTGAAGTATGTTCTCAACCTACAATAGTAAAACCAGGCAGTCCAATAGGATTTGGTTCGTTTATATTTATAACCCTTTAAACATTTAATTAATAATGTTAATCTAAATGACATTTTTATTACCTGATCTTTTTCTCTGTAGTGTTTATAGCTGATAGCTGCAAATATTTAAATAAACTATATTACTTAAATAATATAGTTGGCTAACTTTTAATGTGTTAGCTAAGGGAATGTTATTACTAACATTGGAAATGTGTTAGTGTTAAACATTTTTCAAAAATTATATAATAATATGTCACCTTTTTACATTTAACCTGTTCTGTTCAATTAAAACTCTTAACAATCAGTAAATGATAAAAAGAAAATGCATACAGTTTGTAATTTTAAAATTAAAGAAGTTCTCTTTGTACACAGTAACTGAAAACATTCCCTACCCTTAAAGAAAAAGCTATATCAATAACAGTGCGTTAGCTCCCCCTACTGCTTGAACAAAAGATTTCATTTACAAAATATTTTGTCAACATTTTTCTGACAGTATTAAGTGAAACTGGCTGTTAGTTACTTCTCTTCCTTCACTTCCTCCTTTGCCCACATGATAAACTTGAGACACAAAAAGCTGTCTATTAAGGTTTTAAAAATCCTAATAATATAGTTTTTCTAATTTTCAGTTTATTTTTTCCCAAAGAGATAACCTGATGCCACTACTTTAAAGCCTTTAAATTCCTCAAATGAGGTTGCTTCGTTTAATCATTTATCTTAAAATACATCCATTAAAACTTGTTTTATCACATATACTTGTGTGATTTTTTAAAAAATTAAGTGACTGTAGACTTTAGAGTTTGATGTCTTATTTTACCTGTAAAATTAAATTGGAAGTAAATATCATGAATATCATATATATTTATGTTTCTAAGACAGTGTGTGTAATTACAGTTGAAGTAGTTGGCAGTCTCATTTATAACTGAGGCCTCTGTGTTTATCCTGGTTTTCTTTGTTTGCCATATCTAATTTTCAGAAAGGGAAGCAATACTATACACTCTTAACCCAAACTTTTATGCTCCTTCAACCAGTATGAATTGCTGTAACTGATTTTTGTCTTTTTTGTTGGCATGAGAGAATGCTTTAACTTTTAAATACTTAGAGAAAAATATGTGCTTGCTTTATGTTAATAGTTCTCAAATCAGGGAGATTGGTTTGGGAGCTGCATATCAGAATCAACTGGAATTTTTTCTAAACCTACCTTTCTTCTGTATAAGTTAGTTCATTGTTTTTGGTTAATTTAAAAGTAAGTTATGCTTCCAGTTTCTGTTTGTTTTGTTTTGCTTTTTTTGTAGTCCTCTGGAAGAATAGTAGTATCACGCCTTAAAACATACTCAGGCTAAAGATGTAAGAAAGATGATTGCCCTAAAAAAGTTAGTATTGATTTGGTATAGGAAGTAACAGTGGAAGCTTAGTGACTTCAGTTCTGAAGCCAGACTGCCTGGATGGAAATCCTTCCTTTGCTACTTACTGTGTGACCTTGGACAAGTTACATAAAAGTTACTTACGTTCTCTTGGTTCAGTTTACTTATTTGTAAAATAATAAAACCTTTCAAAGAGTGCCTGGGCTGTAGTAGCACAGTGCAAATGCTTGTTACCTGGTAAAAATAAGAAGAATAGGTACATTGTAAAATTTCCTTTACATACCTAGATATATGACTCCAATGTTTTTTCTCATAGGAATGTTCATAGAACATCTCTAGAATTTATAACAGATAGTGGTTTCTTAGTACACTCATCAATCTTATGTGACTAAATATCATGATCAGTTTATCTGATTAAATGAAATAATGGAATATGCACAATGAAATAGTAAAATGAGATAATACGTGTTAAGGTAAAACACAGTCCCTGGCATATAAATAAGTTTCTTTACTCCCTTTATATGGTCAACACTGTGTCTAGTAATGACCCAATAAATCTTGATAGGTTGATTGCTATTAACTTACTTTGACATAATATTCTATTCTTTATACCAATGTAGAAATATTTATTTATTTAGCTCATGGATAGACAGAACCTTGAAAAGTCAAAAAAAAATTCGGATCTAATAATGAAGTAAAGAAGGCTGTATTTGTCAATTCCACTTTGTATTCTCTATGAGAGCCTTTTTAAGAATTCATTAGTTATACTAATCTGCATAACTCTCAGCTCCTAATGGAAGGGGCTAATGTGTACAGGTATTGATGTTTACAAGATTAATTCTGTTCTTCAAAAAGTAAATTTAGGTAAAGTTACACTGCTAACTTCTAGGGTTAGTTTTATTAGGGTATAATTTTTTTTTATTTTGGGCTGCATTGGGTCTTCGTTGCTGTGCATGGGCTTTCCCTAGTTGCAGTGAGCGGGGGCTACTCTTTGTTGCGGCACGTGGGCTTCTCATTGTGGTGGCTTCTCGTTGCGGAGCAGGGCTCTAGGTGCACGGGCTTCAGTAGTTGTGGCTTGCGGGCTCAGTAGTTGTGGCTTGCGGGCTGTAGAGCACATGTTCAGTAGTTGTGGTGCATGGGCTTAGTTGCTCCGCGACATGTGGGATCCTCCCAGACCAGGACTTGAACCTGTGTCCCCTGCATTGGCAGGTGGATTATTAACCACTGCGCCACCAGGGAAGCCCAAGGGTATAATTGATATGTAATGAAATACACATTTCAGTGAGCTTTGACAAATGTATATGTACTCGTGTACCTGCCACCATTGTCAAGAGGTAACAACATTTGGTCTTTTCTAGAGTTTCTTACATATGTAATCATAGAGCATATATTCTTTTATGTCTGGCTTTTTATGCTCAGCATAGTGTTTTTTGAAATTGATTCATATTGTTGCATATATCAGTAGTCCATTCCTTTTTATTACTGAGTATTACTTCATTGTATACATTTCACAGTTGTTTATCTACTGTATGGATGCTGTAGTTGTTGATGGACATGTTAGGTGTTTGCAGTTTTGAGCTACAAATCTTTATGTGGACCTATATTTTTATTTTTCTTGGTTACTACTAGGGATTGCTTGGTTCTATGATAAGTGTGGGCATAGCTTTTTAAGAAACTGACAAACTGTTTTCTAAATTGACTATATCATTTTGCATTCCCACTGAAAACATATGAGTTTCAGTTGTTCTATGTCTTTGTCTGTACTGATATTTTCAGTTCTTTTTGCTTTTTTCTTTCCCTTTTTTTCTTTTGTTTTTTCCATTTTAGCTCTTGTAATAAATCTGTAATGTTGTCTCATTATAGTTTGAATTTGCCTTAATCCAGTGACTGTTATGCCTCTTTTCATGTGATTATCGGACATTAGTATATCTTCTTTTGTGAAATGTCTGTTGAAATTTTATAATCATTTTTTAAATTGTATTTTCTTCGTATTTAGTTGTAAGAGTTCTTTATATATTCTGGCTAAAATGTTCTTGTCAGATACAGGTTTTGCAAAAATTTTCTTCTAGTCTGTGGTTTCTGTCTTCATTTTCTTAGTGATGACTTTCAAAGAGTAGATGGTTTTAATTTTGATGAAATCCAGTTTATCAGTTTTTTCCTTTATGAGTAATGTTTTTGTGTCCTGAGACTACTTTGCCTATCCCCGGGTTTCAAACATTTTTTTCCTGTTCTAGACATTTTGTGGTTATGGCTTTTACTTTTAGGATCCTGATCCATTTTGATTTGTTATTTTTTTACTTCATATGGATATTCAGTTGTTCCAGCACCAATTATTGAAAAGTCTATCTTTTCTCATTATCTTGGCATATTTACCAAAAAACAATTGACTAAATTTATATACAGATCTATTTTTTTACTCTATTCCATTGATCTTATAAGTGTTAAAATCAGATAGTGTATGTCCTCTACATTTCTTATTCTGTTGCAAAACTTTTCAGGATGTTTTAGGTCATTTTGCATTTTTTACATAAATTTTAAAATGTATTTATCAATTTCTATAAATAATCCTGCTGGGATTTTGAGTGGGTTGTATTGAATCTATAGGTTAATATAGAAGCAATTGACATCTTAAAAATATCAAACTTTCCATTCTGTGAACATGGTATATATCTTGGTTTTATTAGGTCTTTAATTTTTCTGTATAGTGTTTTGTAGTTTTCAGTGGACAAGTCTTGTATATATTGTGTCAAGTTTATACCTAAGTAGTTCATGTTTTCTTGGTACTATATTAAGTGGTATTTTTTAAATGTTTACTTTCCCATCGTTTGTTGTTACAGAAGTGCGGTACACAGAAATTTGTATATTGACATTCTATACTGAAACTGTGCTTATTAATTTAACAGTTTTTATGGTGAATTTCTTAGTATTTTCTTTATGTTGTGTTGTCTGTGAAAAAGTTATTTTGTTATCTTTTTAAATTATGCTAAAATACACATAACATAAAATTTACCACTACTGATATCTAGTACACTTACAATGCTGTGCAACCATCATCGCTATCTAGTTCCAGAACATTCTTATCACCCCATGTGGAAAGTCCATGCTCATTAAGCAGTTATTGCCCATTTCCACCTCCCCCAAGCCCCTGGCAGTTACTAATATGCTTCCTGTCTCTATGGATTTACTGATTCTGGATATTTAATACAAAGGAAATCACACAATATACAGCCTTTTAGTCTGGCTTCTTTCACCCAGCATAGTGTTTTCAAGGTTTATCCATGTTATAGCATGTATCAGTATTTTATCCCTTTTTATGACTGCACATTATTTCATCATAGGGATCTACCACATATGGTTTATACGTTTATAAGTTGATGGACATTTGAGTTGTTTCCACCTTTTGACTATTTTCAGTAGTGTTGCTATGAACATTTTTATACAAGTTTTTGTTCGAACACCTGTTTTTTTATTATTTTGGATATACACCCAGGAGTAGAATTCTTAAGCCAGTTGGTAATTCAATGTTTAACTTATTGAGGAACCACAAAACTATTTTCCACAGTGGCTGCACCATTTACATTCCCATCATAAATGTACAGTGGGTCCAATTTCTCCACATCCTTACCAACCGTTATTTTCTGTTTATTTCATTATTTTTATTTTTTATTATAGCCATCCTAAGTGGGTGTGAAGATGTATCTTGTCGTTTTGTTGATTTCTAATCTGTATGTCTTTTATTTCTTTTTCTTGTCATACTGTACTGACTTGGACTATCAATACAATGTGGACTAGAAAGGTGAGAATGAAGACATTCTGTTCCCAATCTTAGGGTAAAACAATTATCTTACACCACTGAGTGTAAGTTTAGTTAAAGGTTTTTCATAGATACCTTTTATCAGTTTGAAAAAGTTTTCTTCCATTTTTAGTTTCTAAGTTTTCATTATGAATGGATGTTGAATTTTATCAAATGATTTTTCCACATATATCAAAATATTTTCTACATTTTTGTTCTGTTTTATATTATTATATTGAGTTATATTGAATGATTTTTGAATGCTATATCAATCTTTTCATTCCTGAGATACACACCACTATGTACTCCTCAATTCTTTCAGCAGTGTTTTCTAGTTTACGATGGAGAGATCTTGTACATATTGTATTAAATTTATTCCTAAGTTCATGTTTTTTTGCTGCTGTTATAATTGATATTTAATAAGTTACCCATTACAATTTCTTGTGGCTAATCTAAAGAAATAGAGTTGAATTTGTATATTGACTTTATATCCTGCAAACCTATTATGCTAAACTCACTTTTTAGTTGCTTTTTGTGGATCTCTTAGTATTTTCTACGTATATATGATAATCTATTGCTAAATTTTACTTATTAATATTTTATCAAGGATTTTGATGCTTTGTTTAAGAAAGATGTTTGTCTGTGGATGTCTTTTTTATTCAAAGTATAGTTAACTTACAATATTATATTAATTCCAGATGTACAGTGTAGTAATTTGATATTTTTATGTATTATACTTCACATAGTTATTATAAAATATTTACTATGCTCCAATGCTGTACATTATGCCCTTGTAACTTATGTATTTTATACCTAGTTATCTGTACTTCTTAATCCTTTTCACCCATTTTAGCCCTCCTCTTATCCGTCTCCCTTTTGGCATCCACCAGTCTGTTCTCTGTATCTGTGAGTCTGTTACGGTTTTGTTATATTTCTTTGTTTTTTAGATTCCATATATAAATGAAAACGTGCAGTATTTATCTTTCTCTCTCTGACTTATTTTACTAGCATAATGTCATCCAGGTCCATCCATGTTGTCACAGGTGGCAGGATTTTATTCTTATTTATGGCTGAGTTACACTCAATTGTGTGTGTGTGCGTGTGTCTATACACATACACAAACACATATACCACATTTTCTTTATCCATTGATGGACATCTTTGTTGTTTCCATATTTCACTGTTGTAAGTAATGCTGCCGTAAACATTGGGATGCATATATCTTTTTGAAGTATTATTTTTGTTTTCTTCAGATAAATGCCCAGAAGTGGAATTACTGGATTGTATGGTAGCACTGTTTTTTTTGTTTGTTTGTTTTCTTTTTGAGGAACCTGCATACTATTTTGAATAGTGGCTGTACCAGTTTATATTCCCACCAGCAGTACATGAGGGTTTCCTTTTCTCCTCATCCTTGTCAACACGTGTTATTTCTCATCTTTGTGATGGTGGTCATTCTGACAGGTGTGAGGTGATATCTCATTATGGTTTTGATTTGCATTTCCCTGATGACTAGGGGTGTTGAGCATTTTTTCATGTGCCTGTTGTCCATCTGTATGTCTTCTTTGGAAAAATGCCTGTTTAGATTCTCTGACCATTTTTTAACTGTATTGTTTGTTCTATTTGATATTTAGTTGTGTGAGTTCTTTATCTATTTCAGATATTAATGCTTTATCAGTTACATCATTTGAAAATATCTTTTCCCATTCATTAAGTTGCCTTTCCATTTTGTTGATGGTTTCCTTCACTGTGTAAAAAGCCTTTAAGCTTGATTAGGTCCAATTTGTTTGTTTTCACTTTTGTATTCCATGCTTAAGGAGACAAATTCAAAGAAAATATTGCTAAGACCAGTGTCAAAGACCATACTGCCTATGTTTTCTTCTAGGAGTTTTGTGGTTTCACGTCTTACATTTTGGTCTTTAATACATTTTGAATTTATTTTTATATATGGTGTGAACAGATGTTCTAATTTCATTCTTTTACATGTAGCTCTCCAATTTTCCCAACACCACTTATTGAAGAAACTGTCTTTTCCCTATGGTATATTCTTGCCTCCTTTGTTGTAGATTAATTGACCATATGTGTGTCAGTTTATTTCTGTTCCATTGATCTTTGTGTCTGTTTTTGTGCCAGTACAATACTGTTTTGGTAACTGTAGCTTTTTGTAGTATAATCTGAAGTCAGGAAGCATGATACTTTTACCTTTGTTCTTTTTCTCTCAAGATTGCTTTGGCTTCTTGGGGTCTTTTGTGGTTCCATACAAATTTTAGGATCATTTGTTTTAGTTCTGTGAAAAATGTAATGGGTATTTTGGTAGGGATTACATTAAATCTGTAGAATGCTTTGGGCAGTATGGACATTTCAACAATATTTTTTCCAATCCATGAACATGGGATATCATTCCATTTATTTATATTATTTTTAATTTCTTTCTTCAGTGTCATATAGTTTTCAAAGTACAAGTCATCACCCCCTTGGTTAAATTTATTCCTAGGTATTTTATTCTATTTGATATGATTGTAAATGGGATTGTTTTCTTGATTTCTCCTTCTGATAGTTTATTATTAGTCTATAGAAATGCAACAGATTTCTGTATATTTTTCTTATATCCTGCAACTTTATTGAATTCATTTATTAGTGCTAATAGTTTTTTGGTGAAGTATTTAGGGTTTTCTGAATAGTACTGTATCATGTCATTTGCAAATAGTGACAGTTTTACTTCTTTCCTTCCAATTTGGATGCCTTTTTTTTTTTTTCTAGTCTAATTGCTGTTGCTAGAACTTCCAATACTGTGTTGAGCAAAAGTGTTTAGAGTGGGTATCCTTGGTTTTTTTTTTTTATTGAAGTATAGTTGATTTACAGTGTTGTGCTTGTCTTATTTCTAATCTCAGAGGAAAAGCTTTGAACTTTCCACTGTTGAGTAGAATGCTAGCTGTGAGTTTGTCATAAATGGTGTTTACTATGTTGAAGTATGTTCACTCTATACCAACTTAGTCAAGATTTTTTTTATCATGAATCGATGTTGGATTTTGTCAAGTACTTTTTCTGCATCTGTTGAGATGATCGGGTAATTTTTATCCTTTGTTTTGTTAATGTGATGTATCACGGTGATTGACTTGTGGTTGTTGAACCATCTTTGTATCCATGGACTAAATCCCAATTGATCATGATGTATGATCCTTTTTATGTATCATTGAATTTGGTTTGCTAATATTTCATTGAAGATTTTTGCATCTGTGTTCATCAGGGATGTTGGCCTCTAATTTTCTGTAGTAGTAGTGTCTTTGTCTGGTTTTGGTATCAGAGTAATGCTGGTCTCATAGAATGAATTTGGAAGTGTTCCCTCCTGTTCAATATTTTGGAATAGTTTGAGAAGGATAGGTATTAACTCTTCTTTAAGTTTTTCATAGAATTGCCCTGTGAAGCTGTTGTGTCGTGAACTTTGGTTTTTGGGGAGTTTTTTGATTACTGATTCAATTTTAATATTAGTAATTGGTCTATTTATATTTTCTGTTTGTTTTTTATTCAGTCTTGGATGATTGTATGTTTCTAGAAATTTATCCAATTATTCTAGATTGTCCAGTTTGTTAGCATGTACCTGTTCATAGTATTATTATATTTCTGTGATGTTGGTTTTAATTTCTTCTCTTCATTTCTAATTTTGTTTACTTAGACTTCATTTTTTTTTTCCTTGATGAGTCTGGCTAAAGGTTTGTCAATTTTGTTTATCTTTTAAAAACCAGCTCTTAGTTTCATTGATCTTTTTTTGTCTCTATTTCCATTCTAACCTTTATTATTTTGTTTGATTTTCTCTGTTTTAATGAAATTAGGTGAAAGAGTTACATATCCTGGTCTTGAAGGTGTGTCCGTGTGTGGGAACATCCCTATACAGGCCGCTTGTGCCCCATGGCATTGGTGGGAGAGTTGGATCTGAAGTGATCATGGGCCATGTCTTTTCCTGGGATGTGCTGCTGATCACTGCCTTGGTGGGAGGTAGGGAAAAAGTTGGGTGAGCTAGAGTCAGAGCCCAGTGTGAGTCAGGGTTTTTCCCATACTAGATAGTAATTGCACCCCTGTCTGGTGGTGGAACTGTGGCCTGAGGGGCTAGAGCAGGAGCCCTGAGGGAATTGGGCTTTTCCCTCAGAGCATTGGTGGTCTTGGACTTGGATTGTCTTGGTTAGGGGTGAGGTCAGGGCCCAAGAGGCTGGAGCAGCAGTTCTGATCTGGTTTTGCATCTCCTCTTCTCAGCAGGCATACAATGGTGATGGTGGTCTCTGCCTTGGTTGGAGGGAGGTTGTCAGGGCCCAAGGGGCTAGGGCAGCCATTCTGAGCTGGCTGTGCTTCTCCCTACTGTGTGTGATGGCAGTCTCCACATTGGTGGGAAGCAATACCTGAGCTGGAGGGGCTAGAGCAGGTGCTCAGTGTAGGTTGGGCGGGCATTCTGGGATGGTCCTGGCAGGCTGGCCAGAGCACCAAACAGTTTTCATTCTGCTGCCTCTATCCTTGGACTGGGAGCAAGCAAGTCTGTGTGCATGCCCTTCAAGAGCAGAGTCCCGGTTTCTTACAGCCCTCTGGAAAGCCCCACTGATTTTCTAAGCATCCAAGGGGACCCGTCTTCCTGTTGCCAGACCCCAGGGCTTGGGTGCTTAATATGGGACTTGAACCCCTGACTTCTTAGGGAGGATGCCAAGACTGTGATACCCCCTTCCTCTTCTTGGTCACCCACTAGGGGGCTAGGTTGCAACTAGAAATGCTTCTCTTCCTCTCCTACCAGGCTCTGTGTGGTTCTCTCTTTCATAACCTTGGTTGTAAAAGAGCCATCTGTCCTGCTAGTGTTCAGGTCATTCTCAACAAGAGCTGCTCTATATGTAGTTGTAGTTTTGATGTTTTCATGGGGGTAAGTGAGCTCAGGGTCTTCCTACTCGATCATCTTGATCCTCTCCTTCATGGATGTCTTTTATTATAACGTCTTTATCTTTAAAAATTTTTGTGATAATGCTGGCCTTATAAAATGAGTTGGGAAGCAGTCCATCATACTCAGTTTTCTGAAAGAATTTGTATAGGATTTGTATATTTCTTCATTAACTGTTTGATACAGTTCACCAGAAAAGCCATCTGGGCCTGGAGCGGTTTGTTTGCTTTTGGTGGGAGACAAGATTTAATTTCGAATTTAGCTTAATTGATTTAGAACTGTTCATATAGCCCATTTCTTCTTGATTCATTTATGTAAATTGTATCTTTTAAGAATTTTATTTCATCTAGTTTGCCAACATTTTTCATAAAAATATCCACTCCATTACATTATTATTGTTTAAATGTCATTGATTCTATAATCATGTCTCTCCTTTTCCCAAATATTGGTCATGTTTTATCTTTCTTTAATATCTTTCAGTTTCATTGTTTGTCTATTTTTTATTTTATTTATTTCTGATATATATTATTTTCTTTCTGTTTACTTTAGTCTTCATTTGCTCTTCTTGTAGCTTTCTAAGTTGGAAGAAGCTTAGATCATTGAATCCTTTATTTTGTCAAATATATTTATACTCTAAAGTATCCTATGACCACTGCTTTATCTGCATCCTACAAATTTTAATATGTGTGTTTTCCTTTTTATTCAATTTGAGGTATTTTCTCATTTCTCTTGTAATTTCTTCTTTGACCCATAGGTTCTTTAAAGTATGTTTATTAATTTCCAAATACTTGGGGATTTTTCAGATATCTTTCTGCTATTGTTTTCTAATTTAATTCCATTATAGTAGAGAACACATTTGGCATTACTTCATTCCTTTCAAATCTAAATAATGGTCCAACAAATGGTCTTTCATGGAATGTATTCCATGTGCACTTTAAACAAATATCTATTCTGTGTTGTTGGGTATAATGTTGCACAAATGTCAGTTGATTGATGGTGTTGTCTAAATGTTCTATATTCTTCTTTATTTTCTTTTTTTTACATCTTTATTAGAGTATAATTGCTTTACAATGGTGTGTTAGTTTCTGCTTTATAACAAAGTGAATCAGTTATACATATACATATGTTCCCATATCTCTTCCCTCTTGCGTCTCCCTCCCTCCCACCCTCCCTATCCCACCCCTCAAGGCGGTCACAAAGCACTGAGCTCATCTCCGTGTGCTATGCGGCTGCTTCCCATTAGCTATCTATTTTACGTTTGGTAGTGTATATATGTCCATGCCTCTCTCTCGCTTTGTCACAGCTTACCCTTCCCCCTCCCCATATCCTCAAGTCCATTCACTAGTAGGTCTGTGTCTTTATTCCTGTCTTACCCCTAGGTTCTTCATGACATTTTTTTTCTAAATTCCATATATATGTGTTAGCATACGGTATTTGTCTTTCTCTTTCTGACTTACTTCACTCTGTATGACAGAATCTAGGTCCCTCCACCTCATTACAAATAGCTCAATTTCGTTTCTTGTTATGGCTGAGTAATATTCCATTGTATATATGTGCCACATCTTCCTTATCCATTCATCTGATAATGGACACTTAGGTTGTTTCCATCTCCTGGCTATTGTAAATAGAGCTGCAATGAACATCTTGGTACATGACTCTTTTTAAATTACGGTTTTCTCAGGGTATTTGCCCAGTATTGGGATTGCTGGGTCATATGGTAGTTCTATTTGTAGTTTTTTAAGGAACCTCCATACTGTTCTCCATAGTGGCTGTACCAATTCAATTTCCCACCAGCAGTGCAAGAGTGTTCCCTTTTCTCCACACCCTCTCCAGCATTTATTGTTTCTACATTTTTTGATGATGGCCATTCTGACTGGTATGAGATGATATCTCATTGTAGTTTTGATTTGCATTTCTCTAATGATTAATGATGTTGAGCATTCTTTCATGTGTTTGTTGGCAGTCTGTATATCTTCTTTGGAGAAATGTCTATTTAGGTTATCTGCCCATTTTTGGATTGGGTTGTTTGTTTTTTTCTTACTGAGCTGCATGAGCTGCTTGTAAATTTTGGAGATTATTCCTTTGTCAGTTGCTTCATTGGCAAATATTTTCTCCCATTCTGAGGGTTGTCTTTTGGTCTTGTTTATGGTTTCCTTTGCTGTGCAAAAGCTTTGAAGTTTCATTAGGTCTCATTTGTTTACTTTTGTTTCCATTTCTCTAGGAGGTGGGTCAAAAAGTGTCTTGCTGTGATTTATGTCATAGAGTGTTCTGCCTGTTTTCCTCTAAGAGTTTGATAGTTTCTGGCTTTATATTTAGGTCTTTAATCCATTTTGAGCTTATTTTTGTGTATGGTGTTAGGGAGTGAACTAATCTCATACTTTTACGTGTACCTGTCCAGTTATCCCAGCACCACTTATTGAAGAGGCTGTCCTTTCTCCACTGTACATTCCTGCCTCCTTTATCAAAGATAAGGTGACCATATGTGCGTGGGTTTATCTCTGGGCTTCCTATCCTGTTCCATTGATCTATCTTTGTGTTTTTGTGCCAGTAGCATACTATCTTGATTACTGTAGCCTTGTAGTATAGTCTGAAGTCAGGGAGCCTGATTCCTCCAGCTCCATTTTTCATTCTCAAGATTGCTTTGGCTATTCGGGGTCTTTTGTGTTTCCATACAAATTGTGAATTTTTTTGTTCTAGTTCTGTGAAAAATACCAGGGTAGTTTGACAGGGATTGCATTGAATCTGTAGATTGCTTTGGGTAGTAGAGTCATTTTCACAATGTTGATTCTTCCAATCCAAGAACATGGTATATCTCTCCATCTATTTGTATCATCTTTAATTTCTTTCATCAGTGTCTTATAATTTTCTGCATACAGGTCTTTTGTCTCCTTAGGTAGGTTTATTCCTAGATATTTTATTCTTTCTGTTGCAGTGGTAAATGGGAGTGTTTTCTTGATTTCACTTTCAGATTTTTCATCGTTAATGTATAGGAATGCAAGAGATTTCTGTGCGTTAATTTTGTATCCTGCCACTTTACCAAATTCATTGATTAGCCCTAGTAGTTTTCTGGTAGCATCTTTAGGATTCTCTATGTCTAGTATCATGTCATCTGAAAACAGTGGCAGCTTTACTTCTTTTCCAATTTTGATTCCTTTTATTTCCTTTTCTTCTCTGATTGCTGTGGCTAAAACTTCCAAAACTATGTTGAATAAGAGTGGTGAGAGTGGGCAACCTTGTCTTGTTCCTGATCTTAGTGGAAATGCTTTCAGTTTTTCACCATTGAGGATGATGTTGGCTGTGGGTTTGTCATATATGGCCTTTATTATGTTGAGGAAAGTTCCCTCTATGCCTACTTTCTGCAGTGTTTTTATCATAAATGGGTATTGAATTTTGTCAAAAGCTTTCTCTGCATCTATTGAGATGATCATATGGTTTTTCTCCTTCAGTTTGTTAATATGGTTTATCACGTTGATTGATTTGCGTATATTGAAGAATCCTTGCATTCCTGGAATAAACCCCACTTGATCATGGTGTATGATCCTTTTAAAGCGTTGTTGGATTCTGTTTGCTAGTATTTTGTTGATGATTTTTGCAACAATGTTCATCAGTGATATTGGCCTGTAGTTTTCTGTCTTTGTGACATCCTTGTCTGGTTTTGGTATCAAGGTGATGGTGGCCTCGTAGAATGAGTTTGGGAGTGTTCCCCCCTCTGCTATATTTTGGAAGAGTTTGAGAAGGATAGGTGTTAGCTCTTCTCTAAATGTTTGATAGAATTCGCCTGTGAAGCCATCTGGTCCTGGGCTTTTGTTTGTTGGAAGATTTTAATCACAGTTTCAATTTCAGTGCTTGTGATTGGTCTGTTCATATTTTCTATTTCTTCCTGATTCAGTCTTGGCAGGTTGTGCATTTCTAAGAATTTGTCCATTTCTTCCAGGTTGTCCATTTTATTGGCATAAGTTGCTTGTAGTAATCTCTCATGATCTTTTGTATTTCTGCGGTGTCAGTTGTTACTTCTCCTTTTTCATTTCTAATTCTATTGGTTTGAGTCTTCTCCCTTTTTTTCTTGATGAGTCTAGCTAATGGTTTATCAATTTTGTTTATCTTCTCAAAGAACTAGCTTTTAGTTTTATTGATATTTGCTATCATTTCTTTCAATTCTTTTTCATTTATTTCTGATCTGATTTTTATGATTTCTTTCCTTATGCTAATTTTGGGGTTTTTCTGTTCTTCTTTCTCTAATTGCTTTAGGTTCAAGGTTAGGTTATTTATTCGAGATGTTTCCTGTTTCTTAAGGTAGGATTGTACTGCTATAAACTTCCCTCTTAGAACTGCTTTTGCTGCATCCCATAGGTTTTGGGTCATCGTGTCTCCATTGTCATTTGTTTCTAGGTATTTTTTGATTTCCTCTTTGATTTCTTCAGTGATCACTTCGTTATTAAGTAGTGTATTGTTTAGCCTCCATGTGTTTGTATTTTTTATAGATCTTTTCCTGTAATTGATATCTAGTCTCATAGCATTGTGGTCAGAAAAGATACTTGATATGATTTCAGTTTTCTTAAATTGACCAAGGCTTGATTTGTGACCCAAGATATGATCTATCCTGGAGAATGTTCCATGAGCACTTGAGAAGAATGTGTATTCTGTTGTTTTTGGAAGGAATGTCCTATAAATATCAATTAAGTCCATCTTGTTTAATGTATCATTTAAAGCTTGTGTTTCCTTATTTATTTTCATTTTGGATGATCTGTCCATTGGTGAAAGTGGGGTGTTAAAGTCCCCTACTATGAATGTGTTACTGTCGATTTCCCCTTTTATGGCTGTTAGTATTTGCCTTATGTATTGAGGTGCTCCTATGTTGGGTGCATAAATATTTACAATTGTTATATCTTCTTCTTGGATCGATCCCTTGATCATGTAGTGTTCTTTGTCTCTTCTAATAGTCTTTATTTTAAAGTCTATTTTGTCTGATATGAGAATTGCTACTCCAGCTTTCTTTTGGTTTCCACTTGCATGGAATATCTTTTTCCATCCCCTTACTTTCAGTCTATATGTGTCTCTAGGTCTGACTTGGGTCTCTTGTAGACAGCATATATATGGGTCTTGTTTTTGTATCCATTCAGCCAATCTGTGTCTTTTGGTGGGAGCATTAGTCCATTTACATTTAAGATAATTATCAATATGTATGTTCCTATTCCCATTTTCTTAATTGTTTTGTGTTCGTTATTGTAGGTCTTTTCGTTCTTTTGTGTTTCTTGCCTAGAGAAGTTCCTTTAGCATTTGTTGTAAAGCTAGTTTTGTGGTGCTGGACTCTCTCAGCTTTTGCTTGTCTGTAAAAATTTTAATTTCTCCATCAAATCGGAATGAGATCCTTGCTGGGCAGAGTAATCTTTGTTGCAGGTTTTTCTCTTTCATTACTTGAAATATGTCCTGCCAGTCCCTTTTGGCTTGCAGAGTTTCTGCTTAAAGATCAGCTGTTAACCTTATGGGGATTCCCTTGTGTGTTATTTGTTGTTTTTCCCTTGCTGCTTTTAATATGTTTTCTTTGTATTTAATTTTTGACAGTTTGATTAATATGTGTCTTGGCGTATTTCTCCTTGGATTTATCCTGTATGGGACTCTCTGTGCTTCCTGGACTTGATTAACTATTTTCTTTCCCATATTAGGGAAGTTTTCAACTATAATCTCTTCATATATTTTCTCAGTCCCTTTCTTTTTCTCTTTTTCTTCTGGAACCCCTATAAGTTGAATGTTGGTGTGTTTAATGTTATCCCAGAGATCTCTGAGACTGTCCTCAGTTCTTTTCATTCTTCTTTGTTTATTTTGCTCTGCAGTAGTTATTTCACTATTTTATCTTCCAGGTCACTTATCCGTTCTTCTTTCTCAGTTATTCTGCTATTGATCTCATCTGAGTATTTTTAATTTCATTTATTGTGTTGTTCATAGTTGTTTGTTTCATCTTTAGTTCTTCTAGGTCCTTGTTAAATATTTCTTGCATTTTGTCTCTTCTATTTCCAATATTTTGGATCATCTTTACTATCATTATTTTGAATTCTTTTTCAGGTAAACTGCCTATTTCCTCTTCACTTGTTAGGTCTGGTGGGTTTTTATCTTGCTCCTTCATCTGCTGTGTGTTTTTCTGTCTTCTCATTTTGCTTATCTTACTGTGTTTGGGGTCTCCTTTTTGCAGGCTGCAGGTTTGTAGTTCCCATTGTTTTTGGTGTCTGTCCCCAGTGGTTAAGGTTGGTTCAGTGGGTTGTGTAGGCTCCCTGGTGGAGGGGACTAGTGCCTGTGTTGTGGTGGATGAGCCTGGATCTTGTGTTTCTGGTGGACAGGTCCATGTCTGGTGGTGTGTTTTGGGGTGTCTATGGACTTATTATGATTTTAGGCAGCCTCTCTGCTAATGGGTGGGGTTGTGTTCCTGTCTTGCTAGTTGTTTGGCATAGGGTGTCCAGCACTGTAGCTTGCTGGTCGTTGAGTGAAGCTGCGTGCTGGTGTTGAGATGGAGATCTCTGGGAGATTTTCGCCATGTGATATTATGTGGTGCTGGGAGGTCTCTTGTGGATCAGTGTCCTGAAGTTGGCTCTCCCACCTCAGAGGCACAGCACTGACTCCTGGCTGCAGCACCAAGAGCCTTTCATCCACATGGCTCAGAATAACAGGGAGCAAAAGTAGAAAGAAGGAATTAGTAGAAGTAGAAAGAAAGAAAGAAATGGGGGAGGGATGGAGGGAGGGAGGAAGAAAGGAAGGAGGGAAGCAAGGAAAAAAGAAAGAAAGAAGATAAAGTAAAGTAAGATAAAATATAATAAAGTTATTAAAATAAAAAAGAATTATTAAGAAAAAAAACACGGACGGATAGAACCCTAGGACAAATGGTGGATGCACAGCTATACAGACAAAATCTTACACAGAAGCATACACATACACACTCAAAAAAGATGAAAAGGGGAAAAAAATCATAAATCTTGCTCTCAAAGTCCACCTCCTCAATTTGGGATGATTCATTGTCTAAAGGAGGGAGGGAGGGAGGGAGGGAAGGAAGGAAGGAAGGAAGATACAGTAAAATAAAATAAGTTATTAAAATAAAAAATAATTATTAAAAAAAATGGACGGATAGAACCCTAGGACAAATGGTGGAAGCAAAGCTATACAGACAAAATCTCACACAGAAGCATACACATACACACTCACAAAAAGAGGAAAAGGAAAAAATCATAAATCTTGCTCTCAAAGTCCACCTCCTCAATTTGGGATGATTTGCTGTCTTCATGTATTCCACAGATGCAGGGTACATCAAGTTGATTGTGGAGCTTTAATCCGTGGCTTCTGAGGCTGCTGGGAGAGATTTCCCTTTCTCTTCTTTGTTCCACACCTCCCGGGGTTCAGCTTTGGATTTGGCCCCGCTTCTGCGTTTTGGTCGCCGGAGGGCGTCTGTTCTTCACTCAGACAGGACAGGGTTAAAGGAGCAGCTGCTTCAGGAACTCTGTCTCACTCAGGCCGGGGCGGGTGGGCCTGCGGCTGCAAAGGCCGGCATAACGTTGCACCAGCCTGAGGCTCGCCATGCATTCTCCCGGGGAAGTTGTCCCTGGATCCCGGGACCCTGGCAGTGGGGGGCTGCACAGGCTCCCCGGAAGAGGGGTGTGGATAGTGACCTGTACTCGCACACAGGCTTCTTGGTGGCGGCAGCAGCCTTAGCGTCTCATGTGCGTCTCTGGGGTCCGCGCTTTTAGCCGCGGCTCGCGCCTGTCTCTGGAGCTCCTTTAAGCAGCGCTCTTAATCCCCTCTCCTCGCGCACCAAGAAACAAAGAGGGAAGTAAAAGTCTCTTGCCTCTTCGGCAGGTCCAGACTTTTCCCTGGACTCCCTCCCGGCTAGCCGTGGTGCACTAACCCCTTCAGGCTGTGTTCACGCCGCCAACCACAGTCCTCTCGCTGCGCTCCGACCAAAGCCCAACCCTCAGCTCGCAGCCCTGCCTGCCCTGGCGGGGGAGCAGACAAGCCTCTCGGGCTGGTGAGTGCGGGTCGGCACCGATCCTCTGTGCGGGAATCTCCCCGCTTTGCCCTCTGCACCCCTGTGGCTGCGCTCTCCTTCGCGGCTCCCAAGATTTCCCCCTCCGCCACTCGCAGTCTCCGCCTGCGAAGGGGCTTCTAGTGTGTGGAAACCTTTCCTCCTTCACAGCTCCCTCCCACTGGTGCAGGTCCCGTCCCTATCCTTTTGTCTCTGTTTATTCTTTTGCCCTAACCAGGTACGTGGGGAGTTTCTTGCCTTTTGGTCTTCTGCCAGCCTTCAGTAGGTGTTCTGTAGGAGTTGTTGCACGTGTAGATGTATTTCTGGTGTATCTGTGGGGAGGAAGGTGATCTCTGCGTCTTACTCTTCCGCCATCTTCCCCCTCTCTGATGTTCTATATTCTTACTGAGTTTCTGTCTACTTGTAATACAACTTTTTAAGACAAATGCTGATATTTCCAACTATAATTATGCGTTTGTCCATTTTCTTTTTAAGTTCTGTCAGCTTTTACTTCAAGTATTTTGACATTTGCTATTTGGTGAATACATATTTACAATTGTTATGTATTCCTGATGAATTGACTCCTTTTTATAATTATGAAAAGTTTCTTTTTTATCCCTGACAATATTCCTTGTCCTGAAATCTACTTTGATATTAATAGCAACTCTAGCTTTCCTTTGATTTATGTTAGCATGATAAAAATTTTTATCCTTTAAATTCCAAACCTATGGGTGCCTTTATATTAAAAATGAATTTCTTGTATATGATGTATAGTTTGGTCTTTGTCATCCAGTCTAATATCCTCCGATTTGTAATTGGAGTATTTAGATCATTACATTTAATGTGAGTATAAATATGTTTGAGCTTAAATGTAACATCTTATTTATTCCCTATTTGTCTCATGTTCTGTTTTCTGTTTTTCTTTTACTGCATTTTTGGATTAAGTTATTTTCAGGATTCCTTTTATGTCTGTTGACTTTTTAGGGTACTGTTTTTCCCTTAGTGGTTGATCTTTGGTTTACAACATGCATCCGTAATTTATCAAAGTCTTCCTTTAAATTATATTATGCCATACCACATATAGAGTGAGAATCTTACTCAGTATGCTTTCATTTCTCATTTCCTATTGTTGTCTTCAGATATTTTATTTTTGCATTTAAAACTCCACAGTATATTTTTAACTAACTTTAACAAACTTTTAACTTTTAACAAATTTTTAACAAACTTTGCTTTAACAAGTAAGCTGTCCTTTAAAGAAAATTAGAAGGAAAAAAATAAATTTTACATTTACCATTTGAGGATCACTTTACTCAGTTGTGTTGATCCAAGTTTCATTTGATGAAATTTTTCTTGTACCTGAAGAACTTCCTTTGCCATGTCTTATAGTTCAAGTTTACTGATGATAAATTCTTTTAGGATTTGTTCCTATGAAAAAGTCTTTATTTCACCTTCATTTATAACATTTTTTATACAGTAAAATTACTCTTTGGTATACAGTTCCCTGGATTTTGACAAATGAATAGGGTTGATTATACATAACTATAATCAAGATACAGAACAGTTACATTATTCCCTAAATTCTCTCATGCTCACCCTTCATATTCAATCCTTTCCTCCCTCACCCAACCCTGACAATTACTGATCTCTTCTCTATCCTCATAGTTTTATAATGCTGGCTTGCCTTGTTGAAGAGGGACAGCAACTTCAACAAGCCTATAATTTCTCTGCCTTCCCCTGGATCCTAGTTCAGACTACCTCCTGGGTCGATAGATGTATATTTAGCTCCGTGATGAAGGGTTCTAGTTTCTCTGATATATACCCACATAATCAAGATCAGAGACAGTGAAACTGGCATGAGTTTCAGTTCATCCTCATCAGTACCATCTTTTCCTTTCTGTCCCCTACTTTACATCCAACTTCCTTTCCTGACTGCCTCAGGCACTGCATTTTTGGATCTTAGGGGTTTGGCCATCTCAGTGCTCCTGTCCCTTTTAGTTATAGTTTTGCGTCCAGCATTGTATTCCTGCCACTCTCAGGGATTTGAGGGTTTTGTTGTTGCTGTTCATCAGTGCTCTAAGGGTCACAATGTGTATTGTCCTTCCGCTAGTAGTTTAAGGCTTTTGTTTTGTTGGGGAGACAAGGAGAAAGGATCTGGATAGAGTTTTATCCATTTCCCTCAGTGGCTGCTATTCCTCTCCCCCAGGCCTGTACCATGTTGGATTTTTGTTTGGATACCAAACACTGTAAATTTCATGTTGTGGAGTGTTATTCTTTGTTTTATTCCTTTAAAGGCTTTTGTATTTTGTTCTGCCTAATACTTGTTTTTAGATAATTTTGATAATTTAGAAGCTTATTTTTAGGTTCTTTAGGGCAGGTTTAGAGTAGTCCTTATTCTAAGGCTAATTTAGTCCCACTTTTATGGAATGACCCTTTGGGTCACTACTGAATGCTTCATTATTTAATGGTTCTTTTTCCATCAGGCTGGTTGGAACATAATGTTTCCTGGCCCTGTGTGAGCTCTTGGAATTATTTGGCTTATAGCCTCTCTAATTGTTCTTTCCCCTGTACAGGTGTTCTTAGCACAGTCTCCTGGAGTTTTGCTCTAAGCATGACCATATTGGACTTTGATCAAAGACTCAAGGGGAAACCATATACAAATTTCTGGAACTTTAAAAAAAATTTTTTTCTTGGGTACTGTGTCCTGCAGATTTTAGTTTGCCTTAAGCTCCAAAACATCTGATTCTTGTTTCCTCAAGTCAGAAAATTGACCAGACTCTGTTGGGGTTCCTTCTTCATGTGTACTGTATTCTGTTAATTGCCTCCAGGAAGAAAGTCTGGATAACTGTAGTTATTTATCCAGAAAGTCTGGATAAATAAATTCAATTAATTTATTTCTCTCAGAAGTCAGTATTTTACTGCCTGTTGTCCCACTGTTTTGAAAATAGTTGTTTGTTACATTTTGTCCAGTTTCCTAGTTGTTTGTGGTAGGAAGTTAGTTCTGAACTCCTATTTCTTCATGGCCCTAAGTGGAATTCCAAAAGTCATTGTTATCTTTTTTCTCCTGTTTGTAAGATACCTAGTTTTTCTTGATGCACTCTTTTGTCATTGAATTTCAGCAATTTTATTAAGAGCCATGGTTTCCTTTGTGTTTACACTGTTTGAGGATCCCTGAGCTTCTTGAATCTGTAGGCCTTTGGAAAATTTGGCCATGATTTATTCTATTGTTCTGTCTTTTCTCCATTTACATGTATGTTAGACTATTTGATGTTTCCCAAAAGTCACTGAGATTTTGCTCATTGATTTCCACACTTTTTTTCTTTCTATGCTTGGTTTTTTTCATTATTTTTTATTTTATATGTTCAGGTTTTCTTCTGCAGTGTCTAATTTGCAGTTAAGTGAAATTTTTAATTTCAGAAAAGTTTTTCCTCTAGATATATCATTCATTTGGTATTAAGACAATTTATCTTTTCATTATACTCATGTTTTTCTTTTAATACTTGAAAATATTTGTCACAGCTGGTTTAATGTCTGTTTATGCAATAATATCCACTTTGGGGCGGTATATTTCTATTGATCAGTTTTTCTCCTGGTTGTGGGTCACATGTTTGGTGTTTGTGGGGTTTTTTTGTACATATCTAATAATTTTTCTTGTAGGTTGGACATATAGATTTAACATTATTGAGTGTCTGGATATTATTGTCTTCCTTTAAAGGGTGTTTTAGCAGGCATATGAGTTATTTGTGATTGAAATTCATTCTTTGGAGGCTTATTTTTAAGATTTGCTAGGGTTGCTTTTTAGTACCCTTTACTCTTGGGCTAATTTAGCCCTACTTTTAAGGCAGAACTCTTCTGGAATCTCTCCTAAAGACCCCATAAGTTCATTGAGATCTTTCTACTCTGGCTGCTTGGAACTTGAACATCTTCCCAGCCTTGCTGTGTGAGCGCTGTGTGAATAGTTATGTTTACAGCTCACTAGAAGATGTCTTTTCCTTGGTAAATTTTCTTTATCTGGTTCTCTGATATCTCACCCTACATATGTCCATATGGATATTCAACCAAAAATTTAGAGGAATCACTATACAGATTTTTAGAACTTTTTTTCTATGTATAGGCCTCTCCTTGCCAGTACAGTGTCTTGCAAATTCTAGCTATTTAGCCTCTACAGACTCTGAGCTCCATCTTAAATCATCAAGGCCGCTGTACACTAATTGGGTTCCTCCTCCCCACACCAAGGTTCTAAAAGTTCCCCCAGGCAGAAATCCATGGTTATTTTTAGACTTACCTCATTTATTTTCCTTCTCTGAGGGATCACAGTCCTGTGCTTTCTTTTATCTAATGTCTTAAAATAATACTTTAATATATTTTGCCTAGTTTTATCAGTTTTAATAGTGAGAGCATGTCTAATACCACTTACTCCAGTATTGCCAGAACTAGAAGTAATCAATGTATTTTATTTTTATTTACATCAATTTTTAAATAAATATTTTTTTATATAAGTGTAATTTAATATATTCTCCCATTAAAACACTTACGGAAAAGTTAGTTTCCTTTTAATAACTTTCCTAATCTTAGGCTTCTTTCGTTCTTCAAATCTAGCCAGTGATATCAACTTGGTACACAGCCTGTAAGGTACCTTTTCTATCCATTTATATACATATGTTTCCATAGAAAAGTTTTAATATTGGTTTTCTTTAGGTTGTATATGCTTTTAGTATCGTAATTCAGAGTATATTTAGTTCTCTTTCACTTGATTTAAAAACAACAGTGTGTGTTAGAGGTGTACCTTATTATTAAAACAAATCTATTTCATATTCTTTATATGTTGATATAGTTAATATATTAAATAATGTAATATTTTTATGTGGTAATATTTTCAGCAAGAATAGAGATTGGTCCTTCGTAGCTCATCTTCTGGACATATTGCAAATGCTTTCCATTTTTTTCCAGGCCTTTCCAGCCACATTTTCAGAAATTTTGCCCTATTTCTCTCTGCCCCAAGTACTCCTCTTGCCTGGAGACAGACAGACTTCACATCCACCCCTAATAGTTGCCCAGGGCCCTTTTTTGCTTCTATTTTCCACAGCTTTGGCATGGGCTGTTCTTTGTGTTGTTCTCATCTGTTATATACTTGAATACAGTATGCTCTTGTTTCCCTCATTAATCTCTCAAAGGTTCCTTACAATTTTTGGTCCATTGAAATCTCCCCATCCATATTTTCCCATTCATCTATTGATTCCTTTTTTTGAAAAATATTTTGTAGGTTCTGTGGTTTGATAGGGAGTATAGGCTGGAAGATGTACTCACTTCGCTATCTTAAAACCAAGAATTACATTTCTCTCTGCCTGAATTTTCGCTGTATCATTTTATCATAATCTAGAATAAGATTAAACCTTTGTATGTTTGCCTAACACTCTTGTGAATAGACATGTATTAGGGAGCAGTAAGATGTTTGAGCTAGAGAGTATTCCTAGCATCTCCTCTTCCGTTCCTAACTTTACTTCTGTTCAGTAATATCCTCTTCATATTGCCATGCATTTTCCTGGCCCTCATTATTCTTGTATTGACATGGGAAGTTCTATTTGTTAACCAGAATTGGAGTTTAGGCATCATGAATAAAACTGTAAAGTTTCTCTTTGGGCAACTATAAACCCTTCCCAACAGATTTTCTATTTGCCATTGAAATATTTTCAACCCATGTTGCAGATTTTTAAAACATTAGAATTGGAAATTTTTAAACCTTTTAACAAAAGTTTTCTTTCACCATTATAATCTTGAATTTGGTTTAGCACTAATTATTATTTTGGTATATAAGATACTGCTGTATACAATATACAAAATAATGAAATGTGATCTAACCTATAACAGTAGCTCAAGTCTCTTCCACTTTTAATTTATATTTTGATGTTTTGGGCTCCTGACCAAAGTTAGATTAACATGACTTCTTTATAGATCTTTCCAATATGTAAATAAATTACACTGAAACTTTTTGTCTATACTGAGCAACAATTTAGTACCTTAGGATCTACTGATGGAGGAGAAAAATGATGTAAGGTCCAGAGGAACCACTTGGGATATTAAACAAAAATTCTGGGTGATCCTGGCTCTAAGTCACAATCTAATGTAGATTTTTCAGTGAAAATTTCTTAAAGAGATTCAGTCCTTTTTCATTCATAGTACTGTGAATACAAACTTCTAAGTCATGCTTAATAATTTCCTTGTTGTTTGTTACTTTGTTATAACCTGATTATAGTAACTAGTAGTGCAACCACTTTGGAAATATAAAAGAGAACTATTCTTTGGCAGCTTGCAGAGCTACTTCTGTTTAAAATCTGATCCTGGGAATGGATATATGGACAGGAGCCTACCCTTGTGCTGTTCTTGTCAATCAGCCCTTTCTGTCATTTCACAGAATGAAATTCTGTAGACCCAGAAGGGACCTGAGCAGTTATGTAGCAGTGTTTTACGGGAAAAGAAACAGAGAGCCAGAGAGGTAAAGCAGCTGTCCTACCATCACAGAGGTAGTAAAGAACCACATACCTTCACCCTGGCCTGCCCTGAATTTTTTTGACATGTTGAGAAGTCATCGTGTCTCAACTATATATCACATTTATTTCTACTTCAAAAGGCTAAAATTGTCTCTTTTTGAAATTTTTGTTGTACTTACACAGCTGAAATTTAGTCGAAACCTTTCTAGCTCCCTGTACAATTATTCCTCTTCTCCCATTCTCTTAAACTTTTCTTGGGCATCTTGATAGAGAATACAGCAACTCCTTTATTCTGTCATTAGAATCCAGACAGAATCAGAGATTGAAGGCTGGGGAAAGTTGTCATGAATGGTAGTATTTTTACTCACACATAGAAGAAATAGGGCACCAGATTTGTCCATTCAGTAACTTTCTGCTCAATTTTAAATTTAATTTGATGAACTCAATGAAATGGAGGAATCTTTTTTTTTTTTTTGGTCAATTTAAACGTGGCTATTCCCTGAAGAAAACACCTTTTCTTTCTGGGTTTGTCTCTTTGGCAATGGGAGTAAGGAGAGGAGGGCAGCATGTATTTCCTTCCTATCTAAAATTGAAAGTATTTTTTTGTGTTTTACTCAAATATGAATTTTGTGTAATAAATTCTGAACTAGTCATGACTAATATCATGCATTTTGATATAACAGGATAGACATGATTCAGCTGATGATCAAAATATTTGTCATGTGTGGCATATGGATGTAGAAGCCCTTCCAGAATGGATACACTGCCTAATACAAAAAGTAAGTTCCATAGTTTCTGAGTAAAATTAGGAATATACTACCTTCAGAAAGTTTTTGTCCTCATTTTAGAGCTATTTTTCTTGGATGCATTGTTTCAAGAGACATGAAAGGGTGTGTAACTTGATTACACTTACTGGTTTCTTCATTATTACTGGAGTGCTCTGAGTACTTTTATACCTCAGACTTTGCACTTGGTATTTCCCCTTCCTGGAATTCTCTTCCCACAACTACTCACCTGTTTCTTCATTTCCTTAGGTCTTTATTCTCAGTGAGGCATTGCCTAGTCAGTCTATCAGCTGCCACTCCCCACTATTACCACTCTCAACACTTCCCTCCTCCCTTCTCTACTTTATATACCTATCTATGTTTTACACACACATTATAAGTGATATATAGAACTTTAAATATGCTTAAGTATATATGACATATATAAATTATTATACACATTCATATACACATCCACATATGCATATATATACACACACACACAAAGGGCTTACTGATATTGTTAGTTACCTAGCTCCTCTACTAGAATAAAACTCCATGAAGTCAGAAGTTTTTATATTTTGTTCATTATGTACTATATCCCCAGCACCTAGAACAGTACCTATTGAGTGAATGAAATATCCTATGTGTCTCATTACACAAATGTAAAATAAACTGGAAAATTAATGACTCTTAATTGGCACAATCAGTATCAAAAAAACACACTTTTAAGGATCCTTAATGAAATATTATGAGTAGGAATTCATCTTGTCAGTGTGGCATCATTATTTCTCATAATTCAAAAAAGCTAAGTATTAGAAAAGTATAAGTAATATGATTTTTGGAACAATATAGTTGCCTTTCTCCACTGACTAGCTTACTTTTTTTGTTAAAGAATAACATTAGCTAGATATCCCTTGCATCCATTCTCACATTGTAATGATTTCCTGGGAAAATGCCAGTGCACTGCTTATTAGTGTCCTGAACTTTAGAAAATGTATTAGGACACTGTAGATGTCCTACTATCTCTGTTGAAAAGATAACTTTAAGTTAGTTCATTATTAATTTGTAATCTGAGTATAGAAAATGAAATAACTGATGTATGCAACCAATATCTTTTGGTTGTATGTAAAAAGGCAGGAAGAGCTTTATTCTGTTGGCTGGGTAAAGTTCCCTCCCACAGTGCTTGGTATGCAAGAAGTGTATCAAAACAGACACTTTTCTGTGAGATTTTACTTGCAAATTAAGCTCTGTAGACTGATTTGCTTCCTGGTTCCATAGTGTATTTTTCTTTTCATTAGTTCACACTGTATCCATATTCAGCCTATTGTATAAGAGACTTTTAGAATTCTTAGGAGTGTCGTTTAGATGGGTGTGATGTGCAATATGTTATCATTCTAGACCTTTGGAGCTTCTTATCTCTATTTATTGGAAGGCTTGTTTCCATCTAGTAGACTGTTTTGTCTACTAATCAGAAAACAGAATGCTGGCCTTTTCTGTGGCATAGAAAACTTTCATGTGGTCGGCTTTAAAAAACAAACAAACAAACAATAAAACCACAAACAAAAAAACAGCTCACATTCTCTTTGGTTACTTTACAAAGAAAGAATTGTTTTTATTTTCCTTTATTACCTGTAGGCCCAGTGGACAGTTGGAAAACTGAATTGCCCTTTCTGTGGGGCCCGTTTAGGGGGCTTTAATTTTGTCAGCACTCCAAAATGTTCCTGTGGCCAGCTTGCAGCTGTACATCTCTCCAAAAGCCGGACCGATTATCAGCCAACACGGTCAGGCCGACTAATGAGACCCTCGCTGAAATACTTGTCACATCCTAGAGTTCAGTCAGGTTGTGACAAGGAAACTCTGCTGAGAGGTGACGCCTCCAAAAACAGAAATCACGGGCTTTTAAACATGGCCCAAAATAATAATGGCCCTGGAAGATTAACGGAAGCACTCTGCCTGGAGGTACGGTCAACGTATTTCAAGATGAAGAACGAAAAACTGCTCTTCAAAGCAGATCCAAAATGTCAGCTTCTTGTTCCGCAGCTTGTGACTGGCAGATGCACTACGAAAGCTTTTCATAGAAAATCACATAGCTTGGATCTGGACATCAGTGAGAAACTGACTTTATTACCCACTTTATATGAAATCCATAGTAAGACTACTGTGTATCCCAGGCTAAATGAAACGCAGCCTATTGACCTTTCGGGCTTGCCTTTAGAATCGAGTAAAAATAACCGTTCCTTTCAGATTTCATCCAGTTTTGATCCTAATATGCTGCTGCAAAGATTTTCAGTGACTCCCTGTGAGACCCAGACACAAAGAGGAGGAGAATTTCAGTGTGGTCTAGAAGCTTCTGCAGTGTACTCTGGCCATGCTAGTTCTAACAACCTGACTTTCCTGATGGACCTGCCCTCAGCTGGCAGGGGCACACTGGAGGCCCCAGACCAGGAAGAGCACCTCTCTCCTCTGGACTTCCTGCACTCAGGCAGTTTTTCATTGGGTGCCATTAATCAGAGGCTCAGTAAGAGAGAAAAGAGCAAGCTGAAGACTCTGAGACGGAAACAACGAAGGCATGAAAGATGGCTGCAGAAGCAGGTAATTTTTAAAAGAGTTTACTAAAAATTCTGTTTTATAAATGTCAGCCTTTGGGGAGAGGAGCTAACTTTGAATTACCTATATTATAAAAACTTGATTTGAGTGATTTTTGAAATGACATTTCTCCCAAGTGAACTTAATGATCATGTAGCTCTATTATAACTGACATGTATAACCATGTCTCTGTGCTTACACATGTTCAGAAAATGCCCTTTTGTGAAGTTTTTCCCAATTTTGCTAATATTTTATAGGAACATTCATCTCATGATATTGAGACTAGGTTGTCATACACATTTTAAATATATTCATGTTAGGGTTGTTTTGCAGTGCTGTTTTTTCAGGTTAAATTGAAACAAAAATGTTTCCCTAAGTAAATCCAATGTAGTGACAAATTCATTCACTTTCATTACATTTAGTTTAAATGGATATTTTCAAGGAGCCCTGTTTAATTATGTGCCCACATTAGCCAGATATGGTTAACTGTGCTAAATTGTGAAAATTATCTAAAGGATAATTGACCCTTACTGTAATTTTATAGGAGAGGGTGTTTCTCTGTGGTTTGAACTCCTATACCTATAATGATACGTTCAGGGGTGGGGTGTGTGAAGGAAACCAATATTAGGCACTGAGGAAACCAATTAAAACCAGTGGATGAGGTGCTTATGAAAATTTAGAAGTTTGAGGACCAGCTTATTTCTGTATAAACTATTTTTGCAAATTGCCTTCATTATTTGGTCATAATAGATAGCAGTTCTTATTAATTAGTATATTGAATATTAACAGTGTCCTCAGGGCTAAAATACAGAAAGCTACAACTTTACATAATAGTTCATTCTTAGTTAAGCAAACTCATTATTGTTTATGATTCTAGTCATGGACTGAATAAAATAAAATTACTGCATTAAGTGCCTCAATCATGTTAGGTATTTTTCATCTTTTGGTTAGATAGTATAAGTAATTGTTTTTGTATTTTTGACTGGTTTCTGAGAAAAGCATTTCAATTTGGTTTCTTTGCAAGTGATGGTGTAATGTGACATCAAAGCATATACTGTAGGATGTAAAAAAGAATATGTTTTAGCACCATTATAATATACTTTATAGTTTAACTTATCAAAACTGTAAAATTCAAAAATTTTATTGAAAATTTGACTTAAATCTAGATAAATTGGAGATGATCATATGTTAAGTGAACAGAACAAATACCTTAAAAACAATGTGGAGGGTTCTAAAATAATTCTCTTAACAAATAGTTCAAAGAAGTATGAAAATTATACTTGTTCTGTGCTGTAAATATGCAAATAACATTTTTACAATTTTCAAAATGTGTATAATTCTTAAGCTAGATACTTCTGAGAACCTGTTATATTTTTAATCATTTTCTAGCATAGGAACACTCTTTTTCACACAGTTGAAAGCAAAGTAAGACCAAAATTAATGGTCCTCTTTTTTTTTTTGATAAGGTTGCTTTTATTCATTCACACACATGTGATTTAACCAATCTGTTTAGCTAACTGATCGAAGTGAATGAGTCTTAGTGAGACCTGTGACAAGTCAGTACAGGAATGATATGGTGGGATCCTAATAGGTTTGGTTGATTGCACAGAAGCTACAGGCAAACAAATGCCCAATGTGTCCTTAGCAAAGAAAATCTAAAAACAGGTAGCAGCATAGAAATGACATGAATTCACAGTGTGAGTACACACTGTGGTTTGAGTCAGAAGGAAGAAGAATTTTTAATAGTTTTACTAATTCAAGGAAAAGGATAAGTCCTAGGAAGAGTTGATATTCGAGAAAAATTAATGGCTTATCTATTCAGCTTGTTTAATGTTTAATAAAGATTAGTTGATTCTAAAACAGATATCAGATATCTGTTTTGTATATCATGCCTTTGGGTAATGACTTCCAAACAGATCCTGCCCCTTTTTTAATGAGAAAGATATGCATACAAGATATAAAGAAAAAGTTACCTATTATTAATGGTAATCTTTTTAAAGTTTAAAATAATTGGTTGGGATATCTAGATTTCTGACTTTCATTTGATATTTAAAATTTTTTTGTGTGTAAACTAGACATCTTTCTGTGGCAGATACCATGATAGAAAATGTTAATGATGCTACAAAAAGTTACTTAAATTTTTGAAGTTTAGGGATGTAAATGAGATTATTGTTAAAGCAGAAACTACAGCCAGTTTTCAGTGTTTTTGTTCAGCAAATGTTAATTGAGCATCTACTTTGGGGAAAGAGTGCTGAGCAAACCCTTTTTTTATTCAACACAGTCTTTTCGGTTTTGGTTTTCTTTTTTAATTATCATGCAATAAAGTTCATTTATTCTTGGCATACAGCATTATAATTTAAACATATGTGTAGATTCATATAACAACCACCACAGTGGGGGTCCAGAACAGTTCCATCAGCCCCACCCCAAATTTCCCTTGTGCCTTTATAATTGTGCCATGATTATATCTTTATAATCACACCCTCGTCCCATGCCTAATTCCTGAAGACCACTGATCTGTTCTCCATTACTTTAGTTTGTCTTTTTGATAATTTTATAAAATAATGTAATGTTATAAAATTAGAACACATAGTATGTAATGTTTTGAGACTGGCTTCTTTTACTCAGCATAATTACCTGTGAGATTCATCCAAGTTGTTGCATATATCTCTAGTTTGTTATTCTTATTCCTTAATAGTATTCCATTGTATGAATGAACCACAGTTTATTCATTTACTTGTTGAGCAGAGGTAGGTTATTCCAGGTTTTGGCAGTTATGAATAGAGCTGTTATAAACATTCATGTACAGGTTTTTGTGTGAACCTAAGCTTTCATTTCTCTAGGGTAAATGTCCAGGAGTGGGATTGCTGGATCATATGGTAAGTAACTGTCAAATTGTTTTTCTGAATGGCTATACTATTTTGTATTCCAAGCAGCAATGTATGAGAGTTCCTTTTGCAGTGTATCCTCACAAACACCTAGTACTCTTAAAATATTGACATTAATAGATACATAATGGTATCACATTTTGGTTTTAGTTTGCATTTCCCTAATGACATTTCCCTAATGATGTTCACCATTTTTCAAGTGCTTATTTTGCCATTTATATATATTGTTTAGTGAAGTATCTTTTCAAATCTTTTAGTCATTTTCTTAATTGGGTTGTGTTCTTTGTGTTGAATTTTGAAAGTTCTTTATATACTTTGGATGTATGTCCTTCATTGAGTATGTGATTTGTAAAGATTATCTCCCAGTCTGTAGCTTGTACTTTTATTCTCTCAGAAAGAATTTTTTTTTCCTATAGAAGAAACATTTAATTTTGATGAAGTCCAGTTTCTCAAATTTATTTTTAATGGATCGTGTTTTTGGTGTCCTAAGAACTCTTTGCCTAACCCTAGGTTATGAAGATTTTCTCCTATGGTTTCTTATAAAAGTTATATAGTTTTAAATTTTATATTGAGAATTATGACTCATTTTGAGTTTTTTTTTAATAAGGTGTGCGATTTAGGCTGAGGTCCCTTGTTTTGCATAGAGATGCTTGATTGTTCCAGAACTATTTGTTGAAAACACTGTCCTTTCTCCGTTGAAATGCTTTTTCAGCTTTGTCAGAAATCAACTGGCTCTATATGTGTGGTCTTTTTCTGGACTCTGTATTCTGTTCAGTTTATTTCTCTGTCTCTCCCTTTGCCAATAGACCTCTTTCTTGTTTATTGTAGCTTTAAACTAAGTCATTAAAATAGGGTACTGAGATTCCACCAACTTTATTTTTCATTTTCAAAATTGTTTTATTCTAGTTCCTTTGCCTTTCCATATAAAATTTAGAATCAACATTTTTATCTTTACAAAAAATAGATCAACTTGGGGAGAACCAAAATCTTTACTGTGTTTATTTTTCCAGTCCATGAACATGATATGTCTCTCCTTTTATTTAGGTCTTTGATTTCTTTCATCAGTATTTTGCAGTTTTCAGCATTCAGAATGTGTGCATATACTGTTAGATTTATACCTAAATATTTACTTTTTCTGTTATTGTTAGTTTAAAAAATTGTTTTGATTTATAATTGTATTTCGCTAGTTTACAGAAGCATAATTGATTTTGTTTTGACTTTATATCTTGTGCTGTTGATAGTACAGATCTTTGACATCTCTTGTCAGATTTATCCCTAAGTATTTATATTTTTATACTGTTGGTAAATAGTATTATTTTATTAAATCTTAATTTCCATTTGTTCATGAATAATATATAGAAATACAATTGATTTTTGGTGTTGATCTTATATCTTACAGCCTTTCTAATTTTACCTATCAGGAATAGCAGGGGTTTTGTAGATTTCACTGGGTTTTCTACTTAGATGATCATGTCTGCAAATAAAAACAGTCTTACTTCTTCCTTTCCAATTTGATTATTTTTTGTGTGTGTTATTGAGTGAGCTAGATCATCTAGTAGAGTGTTGAGTAGAAGTGATGAGAGCAGGTATCCTTGTCTTTTTCCTGATGTTAGGAGGAAAGCACTCAGTCTTTCACCATTAAGTATTATGTTAGGTATGGGTTTTAGGTAGATGCCCTTTATCAGGCTGAGGAAGTTTTTTCTATTCCTAGTTTGTGGAAATTTTTATCATGAGTGGATGTTGAATTTTGTTAAATGCTTTTTCTGTATCAACTGATATGATTATGTGTTTTTAATGTGAATATTAAGTGATTAGCAGATATTGAGCCAGTGTTTCATTCCCACAGTAAATACTTTGTTATGTTGTATTTTTATTTCTGTATATTGCTGGATACTACTTGCCAGTATTTTTTGAGCGTTTTTTTAGTTTCTTTGTTTTTTTGCCTCTGTACATGAAGGATATTATCCTGATGCTTACTCTATTTTTGTACAGTGTTTTTCTGATTTGATAGCATGGTAGTGCTGGCCTTATAAAATGAATTAAGAATTGTTCTTTCCTGTTGTGTTTTATGGAAAATATTGTGAAGAATTAATATTACTTTTTCTTAAATATTTAGTAATGAAACTACCTGGGCCTGGAGGTTTTGGGGGTGGGGGTGGGTGAAAGAGGTGAATTTAACTATGAATTCAGTTTCTTTAATGTTTATAGGACAATTCAGGTTGTCTATTTCATATTGGATAATTTTGGTAGTTGTTTTCAATGAATTATCTAAGTTGTTGAAAATATGTGTGTAGAATGTTCATAGTATTCCCTTATTATCCCTTTAATGTCTGTTGGGTCTGTAATGATATCCCCTTTTCAATCCTGATAATAGCAATTTGTGTCTCATCTCTTCTTCTCTCCCCCGCTCCCCTCCCCTCTTGCTTTTAGTTTTGCTAGAGGTTTATCAATTTTACTGATCTTTTCAAAGAACCAGCTTTTGATTTCAATTATTTTTTTCTATTTTTGTTTTCAAAGTCATTGATTTCTGGTCTTACTTTTATTACTGACTTCCTTCTGCTTGCTTTGACTTTATTTTCCTTTCTCTTATAAAATATTTTTAATGGGAGAAACTTAAGTTTTCGATTGGAAATCCTTTTTTATCTCATCTAAGCATTTATTGCTATAAATTTCCCTTTAGTTACTGCATGAGCTACAACCCATGACTTTAATGTTGTGTTTTTAATTCAGTTCAAACTGTTTTCTAATTTCCTTTGAGACTTTTGTTGGCCCACGTAGTTTGTCTAAGTGGCTAGTATAATCATGCAAAGACTGAAATATTAGCATTCTGAGGAAATTTTAAAACTTCATCCTGTGGAAGAATATTTCTTCCTCTGGATTGAGAGAATGTAAAGCTGCCACTAGTATAGCTGTATAATATTTTAAAATAATTCTATTTAAACATTTTGTTTGTCCTGCTGTGTTGACATTTCTTAACCTTGAGCTTATTTAATACGAATAAAAGAAAATGTCTCTTTAAAACCCACAGGAAACTATTGTGAAAAGAGTTTACCTTACATTTCTGTGGCATGTTGTGCATGAAAATATAAAATAATTGACCAAGTATCATGGTTTTTAATAAATCAATGAACCATCTACAATGATTATATTGCATTGTTCTGAGTTAACTAAATGAGTTAAGACTACTTGTATTATTATGAGGGTGTGATTTAGGCACTGAGGAGAATAGAGGTCAATAAATTATATTAAAGACCTACTCATGTGTGTTTACCTAGAGAAGATATGCATTTTCCACAAAGGCATAAGTTTCATTTTCCTGGATTTGCACATAGGGATAATTTTTCACAGATTTTGAAGGAGTCCACTTAATCTTTTATCACTTGATTCATCATGTTGAAATCATACACAAATCATATTCTAAATATATTTTTGGTTATCTTTTTAAAATAAAATTTTTGTGCTTCTGAATCATAATAGTAATTCATGTATTGAACAGTTATTCCCCATTTGTTCTGTTTCTAAAGAAGAAAATTAATGGTTTATTGAAATAAAAAGCTTCAGTAATGAAAATAACTAAAATTTTAATTAGATAACACATTTTACTGGAATTTTCCATTGTGTGTGTATATATATACACACACACAAGCACCCATCACACACAATTCTTTATCTGTTCACCTCTTGATGGACACTTAGGTTGCTTTCATATCTTGGCTGTAGTATATATGCTGCTGTGAAGATTGGGGTGTGTGTATCTTTTTGAATTAGTGGTTTTGTTTTCTTCAGATATGTACCCAAGAATGGAATTGCTGGTTCATATGGTAGTTTTATTTTTCGTTTTTTGAGAAACCTCCATACTGTTTTCCATGGTGCCTGCACCAATTTTCATTCCCAGCAGCAGTGCACTGAGGGTTCCCTTTTTTTTTTTTTTTTTTGGGGGACGGGGGTCTCCCCATCTTTGCGCCTCCCGCTTTGCGGAGCACAGGCTCTGGACGCGCAGGCTCTGCGCCCATGACCCATGGGCCCAGCCGCTCCGCAGCATGTGGGATCTTCCCGGACCAGGGTACGAACCTGCGTCCCCTGCATCAGCAGGCGGACTCTCAACCACTGCGCCACCAGGGAAACCCTGAGGGTTCCCTTTAATCCACATCCTTGCTAACATGTGTTATTTATGGTCTTTTTGATGATAGCCATTCTGACAGGTGTGAGGTGATACCTCATTGTGGTTTTGATTTGTCTGATGATTAGCAATGTTGAGCATCTTTTCATGTGCCTGTTGGCCATCTGTATATCTTCTTTGGAAAGATGTCTATTCGGGTCTTCTGCCCACTTTTTGATTGGGTAGTTTTGTTTTGTTTTGTTTTGTTGCGATACGCGGGCCTCTTACCGTTGTGGCCTCTCCTGTTGCGGAGCGCAGGCTCCAGATGCACAGGCTCAGCGGCCATGGCTTACTGGCCCAGCTGCTCCGTGGCATGTGGGATCTTCCCGGACCAGGGCACGAACCTGTGTCCCCTGCATCGGCAGGCGGACTCTCAACCACTGCGCCACCAGGGAAGCCCCAGTAGTTTGGTTTTGTGATATTGAGTTACATAAGCTATTTATATATTTTGGATATTAACCCCTTATTGGTCAAATCATTTGCAAATTTTTTTTTCCTATTCAGTAGATTGTCTTTTTTTTTTTTTTTTGATGGTTTCTTTTGCTATGAAAAAGCTTTTAAGTTTAATTAGGTCCTGTTTATTTTTGCTTTTATTTCTTTTGCCTTAGGAGACTGATCTCTCAGAATGTTACAATTTGTGTCAAAGAGTATTCTGCCTATGTTCTTTTCTAGGAGTTTTGTAGTTTAAAGTCATACATTTAGGTCTTTAATCCATTTTGAGTTTAATTTTGTATATGGTGTGAGAAAGTGTTCTAATTTCATTCTTTTACATGGATCAGTCCAGTTTTCCCAGCACCACTTGTTGAAGAGACTGTCTTTTCTCTATTGTATATTCTTGCATCCTTTGTGGTAGAGTAATTGACCTTAGGTGCATGGGTTTATTTCTGGGCTCTTTATTCTGTTCTATTGATCTACATGTCTTTTTTTGTGTCAGTACCATTCTGTTTTGTTTACTGTAGCTTTGTAGTATTGTCTGAAATCAGCTTTGCTCTTTTTTTTTATCAAGATTGCTCTGGCAATTTGAGGTCTTTTGAGGTTCCATATAAATTTTAGGATTACTTGTTCTAGTTCTGTGAAAAATGTCATGGGTATTTTGTTAGGGATTGCATTAAATCAGTAGATTGCCTTGGGTAGTGTGGTAATTTTAATAATATTATTTCTTCCAATCCATGTACATGGGGTCTTTCCATTTATTTGTATCATCTTCAGTTTCTTTCTTCAGTGTTGCATGGTTTTCAGATTACAGGTTTTTAACCTCCTTGGTTAACTTTATTTCTAGGAATTTTACTCTTTTTGATGAAAATTTAAATAGAATTGTTTTCTTGCTTTCTCTCTCTGATAGTTCATTATTTTTCGTGTATAGAAAAGAACAGATTTCTATATATTAATCTTGTATTCTACAATTTTACTGAATTCATTTATTAGTTCTTGTAGTTTTTGATGGAGACATTAGGATTTTCTGTATATACTACCATGTGATCTGCAAATAATGACAGTTTTACTTCTTTGCTTCTAATTTGGATGCCTTTTCTTTTCTTTTTTTTTTTTCTTGCCTGATTGCTTTGGCTAGAACGTCCAATACTATGTTAAGAAGGAGCAGTGAGAGTGAGCATCCTTGTCTTGTTCCTGATTTTAGAAGAAAAGCTTTTAGCTTTTTACTGTTGAATATGATGTTAGCTGTGGGTTTGTAATAAACAGCCTTTATTATGTTGAGATATGTGCCCTGTATACCTACTTTGATGAGAGTTTTTATCATGAATGGATGTTGTCAAATGCATTTTCTGCATTTATTGAGATGATCGTGTGACTTTTATCCTTTACTTGGTTAATGTGGTGTGTCACATTGACTGATTTCTGGGTATTGAACCATCCTTGCACTCCTGGAATAAATCCCACTTGATCATGTTTTTTAATCCTTTTTATGTATCATTGAATTTGGTTTATCAGTATTTTGTTGAAGATTTTACATCTGTATTCATCAGAGATAAAGGCCTCTAATTTTGGTGTGTTTTTTGTAGTTTTTTTTGTCTTGTTTTGATATCAGGGTAATTATGGCCTTATAGAATGAATTTGGGAGTATTCCCTCTTCTTCAGTTTTTTTGGAATAGTTTGAGAAAGATAGGTATTAGCTCTTACTTACATGTTTGCTGGAATTCCCCTGTAAAGCTATCTGGTTCTAGACTTTTGTTTGCTGGGAGTTTTTTTTTTTAATTACAAATTCAATTCCACTACTAGTGATTGGTCTGTTCTGATTGTCTGTTTCTTCTTGATTCAGTCTTTGAAGGTTGCATGTTTCTAGAAACTTGTCCATTTCTTCTAGGTTTTCCAGTTTGTTGGCATATAGCTGTTTGTAGTATTCTCTTATGATTTTTTGTGTCTCTGTCATATTGGATGTTATTTGTCCTTTTTCATGTCTTATTTTGTTTATTTGGGTCCTCTCTTTTATTGTTGTTGATGAGACTGTCTAAAGGCTTATCAACTTTATGTTTTCAAAAAAACAGCTCTTGGTTTCATTGGTTTTTCTTCTTTTTTGCCTCTATTTTATTTATATCCTTGCTAATCTCTGTTATTTCCTTCTTTCTGCTGATTTTATACTTTGTTTATACTTCTTTTTCTAATTACTTTAGATGGTAGGTTAGATTGTTTAATTGAGATTTTTCTCATTTCTTGAAATAGACCTATATCACTATAAGCTTCCCTCTTAGAACTGCTTTTGCTGCATGCCATGGATTTTGGAAGGTTGCGGGGTTTTTTTCATTTGTCTCGAGGTATTTTCTGATTTTCTCTTTGATTTATCATTGACCCATTTTTTTTTTAGTAGCATTTTTTTTAGTCTCCATGTATTTTTGTGTTGTTACCATTTTTCTTCCTGCAGTTAACTTCTGGTTTCATTCTGTGTTGCCAGAAAAAATACTTGGTATAATTTATATCCTCTTAAATTTGTTGAGACTTCTTTGTGGCAAAGCATGTGATATATCCTGGAGAATGTTCCATTTGCACTTGAAAAGAATGTGTTTTCTTCTGTGTTTGGTTGAAATGTCCTATAGATATCTATTAAGCCCAACTGGTCTAATGTGTCTTTTAGGACTACTTTTCCCGTATTGATTTTCCCGTATTTCCCATATTGATTTTCTGTCTGAATGATCTCTCCAATTATGTAAGTGGGTGGTTAAAGTCTCCTACTATTACTGTAGTATTGTCAGTTTCTCTCTTTATGTCTGTTAATATTTGCTTTATATATGTAGATGCTCCTATTTTAGGTATGTATATGTTAGTGAGTTTTATATACAGTTCTTATATTGATTCCTTTATCATTATATAAAGCCCTTCTTTTTTTTATACACTTTGTTTTACTGTCTACTTTGTCTCATATGAGTATTGCTACCCCAGCATTCTTGTTGCTATTTACATGAAATATCTTTTTCCAGCCTCTCACTTTAAGACTATATGTGTGTTTAGCTCAGAAGTGAGTCTCTTGTAGTCAGCAGATAGATGGCTCTTGTTATTTTTAACCAGTCAGCCCTCTCTGTGTCTTTTGATTGGAGCATTTAGTCCACTTACATTTACAGTGATTTTTAATATGTAGGTAGTTACTGCCATTTTGTTACTTGTCTTCTGGTAGTTTTTGTAGTTCTTCTCTGTTCTTCTTTTAGTCTCTTCCCTTGTGGTTTAATTATTTTTTAGTGGTATGGTTATGTTCCTTTCTATCTGGTATTTGTATTTTTATTGTAGGTTTTTGATCTGTGGTTATCTTTGGGTTCATATATATTAATTTATATTTATTTTTCAAAACTGGTTGAAATTTAAGGTAAAACACATTCTAGAAGGTCTACATTTTTCACTCCCCTCCCCCACATTTTGGGTTTTTTTAAACATCTTTATTGGAGTATAATTGCTTTACAATGGTGTGTTGGTTTCTGCTTTATAACAAAGTGAATCAGTTATACATATACATATGTCCCCATATCTCTTCCCTCTTGCATCTCCCACCCTCCCACCCTCCCTATCCCACCCCTCTAGGTGGTCACAAAGCACCGAGCTGATCTCCCTGTGCTATGCGGCTGCTTCCCACTAGCTATCTATTTTACGTTTGGTAGTGTATCTATGTCCATGCCACTCTCTCATTTTGTCCCATCTTACCATTCCCTCTCCCCGTATCCTCAAGTCCATTCTCTAGTAAGTCTGCATCTTTATTGCCGTCTGGCCCCTAGGTTCTTCTGACCAATTTTTTTTTCTTTTCTTTAGATTGCATATATATGTGTTAGCATACGTTATTTGTTTTTCTCTTTCTGACTTATATCACTCTGTATGACAGTCTCTAGGTCCATCCATCTCACTACAAATAACTCAGTTTCGTTCCTTTTTATGGCTGAGTAATATTCTGTAGTATATATGTGCCACATCTTCTTTATCCATTCATCTGTTGATGGACACTTAGGTTGCTTCCATGTCCTGGCTATTGTAAATAGAGCTGCAATGAACACCTTGGTACATGACTCTTTTTGAATTATGGTTTTCTCAGGGTATATGCCCAGTAGTGGGATTGCTGGGTCGTATGGTAGCTCTATTTTTAGTTTTTTAAGGAACCTCCATACTGTTCTCCATAGTGGCTGTATCAATTTGCATTCCCACCAACAGTGCAAGAGTGTTCCAGTTTCTCCACACCCTCTCCAGCATTTATTGTTTCTAGATTTTTTGATGATGTCCACTCTGATCAGTGTGAGATGATATCTTATTGTAGTTTTGATTTGCATTTCTCTAATGATTAATGATGTTGGGCATTCTTTCATGTGTTTGTTGGCAATCTGTATATCTTCTTTGGAGAAATGTCTATTTATGTCTTCTGCCCATTTTTGGATTGGGTTGTTTGTTTTTTTGTTGTTGAGCTGCATGAGCTGCTTGTAAATTTTGGAGATTAATCCTTTGTCAGTTGCTTCATTTGAAAATATTTTCTCCCATTCTGAGGGTTGTCTATTGGTCTTGTTTATGGTTTCCTTTGCTGTGCAAAAGCTTTGAAGTTTCATTAGGTCCCATTTGTTTATTTTTGTTTTTACTTCCATTTCTCTAGGAGATGCGTCAAAAAGTATCTTGCTGTGATTTATGACATAGAGTGTTCTGCCTATGTTTTCCTCTAAGAGTTTGATAGTGTCAGGCCTTATATTCAAGTCTTTAAACCATTTTGAGTTTATTTTTGTGTATGGGATTAGGGAGTGTTATAATTTAATTCTTTTTTTTTTTTTTGCGGTGTGCGGGCCTCTCACCACTGTGGCCTCTCCTGTTGTGGAGCACAGGCTCTGGATGCACAGGCTCAGTAGCCATGGCCCACGGGCCCAGCCGCTCCACGGCATGTGGGATCCTCCCAGATCGGGGCACGAACCCATGTCCCCTGCATTGGCAGGCAGACTCCCAACCACTGCGCCACCAGGGAAGCCCTAATTTCATTATTTTACATGTAGCTGTCCTGTTTTCCCAGCACTACTTATTGAATAGGCTGCCTTTTCTCCACTGTATATACTTTGCCTGCTTTATCAAAGATAAGGTGACCATATGTGCATGGGTTTATCTCTGGGCTTTCTATGCGTTCCATTGATCTATATTTCCCTTTTTGTGCCAGTACCATACTGTCTTGATTACTGTAGCTTTATAGTATAGTCTGAAGTCATGGAGCCTTATTCCTCCAGCTCCGTTTTTCGTTCTCAAGATTGCTTTGGCTATTCAGGGGTCTTTTGTGTTTCCATACAAATTCTGAAATTTTTTTTCTAGTTCTGTGAAAAATGCCAGTGGTAGTTTGTTAGAGATTGCATTAAATCTGTAGATTGCTTTGAGTAGTATAGTCATTTTCACAATGTTAATTCTTCCAATCCAAGAACATGGTATATCTCTCCATCTATTGGTATCATCTTTAATTTCTTTCATCAGTGTCTTATAATTTTCTGCATACAGGTCTTTTGTCTCCTTAGGTAGGTTTATTACTAGATATTTTATTCTTTTTGTTGCAATGGTAAATGGGAGTGTTTCCTTAATTTCACTTTCAGATGTTTCACCATTAGTGTATAGGAATGCCAGAGATGTCTGTGCATTAATTTTGTATCCTGCTACTTTGCCAAATTCATTGATTAGCTCTAGTAGTTTTCTGGTAGCATCTTTAGGATTCTGTATGTATGGTATCATGTCATCTGCAAACAGTGACAGCTTTACTTCTTCTATTCCAATTTGGATTCGTTTTATTTCATTTTCTTCTCTGATTGCTGTGGCTAAAACTTCCAAAAGTATGTTGAATAAGAGTGGTGAGAGTGGACAACCTTGTCTTGTTCCTGATCTTAGTGGAAATGCTTTCAGTTTTTCACCATTGAGGATGATGTTGGCTGTGGGGTTGTCATATATGGCCTTTATTATGTTGAGGAAAGTTCCCTCTATGCCTACTTTCTGCAGGGTTTTTATCATAAATGGGTGTTGAATTTTTCTGAAAGATTTCTCTGTATCTATTGAGATGATCATATGGTTTTTCTCCTTCAATTTGTTAATATGGTGTATCATGTTGATTGATTTGCGTATATTGAAGAATCCTTGCATTCCTGGGAAAAACCCCACTTGATCATAGTGTATGATCCTTTTAATGTGATGTTGGATTCTGTTTGCTAGTATTTTGTTGAGGATTTTTGCATCTATGTTCATCAGTGATATTGGCCTGTAGTTTTCTTGCTTTGTGACATCTTTGTCTGGTTTTGATATTAGGGTGATGGTGGCCTCTTAGAATGAGTTTGAGAGTGTTCCTCCCTCTGCTATATTTTGGAAGAGTTTGAGAAGGATAGGTGTTAGCTCTTCTCTAAATGTTTGATAGAATTTGCCTGTGAAGCCATCTGGTCCTGTGCTTTTGTTTGTTGGAAGATTTTAATCACAGTTTCAGTTTCAGGGCTTGTGATTAGTCTGTTTATATTTTGTATTTCTTCCTGGTTCAGTCTCAGATGGTTGTGCATTTCTAAGAATTTGTCCATTTCTTCCAGGTTGTCCATTTTATTGGCATATAGTTGCTTGTAGTAAACTCTCATGATTCTTTGTATTACTGCAGTGTCAGTTGTTACTTTTCCTTTTTCATTTCTAGTTCTATTGATTTGAGTCTTCTCTCTTTTTTTCTTGATAAGTCTGGCTAATGGTTTACCAATTTTGTTTATCTTCTCAAAAAACCAGCTTTTAGTTTTATTGCTCTTTGCTATCGTTTCCTTCATTTCTTTTTCATTTATTTCTGATCTGATCTTTATGGTTTCTTCCCTTCTGCTAACTTTGGGGTTTTCTTGTTCTTCTTTCTCCTCTTGCTTTAGGTGTAAGGGTAGCTTGTTTATTTGATATGTTTCTTGTTTCTTGAGTTAGGATTTTATTGCTATAAACTGCTTTTGCTACATCCCATAGGTTTTGGGTCATTTTGTTTTCATTGTCATTTGTTTCTAGGTATTTTTTGATTTCCTTTTTGATTTCTTCAGTGATCTCTTGGTTATTAATTAGTGTGTTGTTTAGCGTCCATGTGTTTATATTTCTTACAGATTTTTTCTTTAATTCATATCTAGTCTTAGAGCGTTGTGGTCAGAACAGATACTTGATACGATTTCAGTTTTCTTAAATTTACCAAGGCTTGATTTGTGACCCAGCATATTATCTATCCTGGAGAATATTCCATGAGTACTTGAGAAGAATGTGTATTCTGTTGTTTTTGGATGCAATGTCCTATAAATATCAATTAAATCCGTCTTGTTTAATGTATCATTTAAAACTTGTGTTTCCTTATTTATTTTCATTTTGGACGATCTGTCCATTGGTGAAAGTGGGGTGTTAAAGTCCTCTACTATGATTGCGTTACTGTTGATTTCCCCTTTTATGACTGTTAGTATTTGCCTTATATATTGAGGTGCTCCTGTGTTAGGTGCATAAATATTTACAATTGTTATATCTTCTTCTTGGATTGATCCCTTTATTATTATGTAGTGTCCTTGTTTTCTGTTGTAATAGTCTTTGTTTTAAAATCTATTTTGTCTGATTTGAGAATTGCTACTCCATCTTTCTTTTGATTTCCATTTGCATGGAATATCTTTTTCAATCCCCTCACTTTCACTCTGTATGTGTCCCTAGGTCTGAAGTGGGTTTCTTGTAGACAGCATATATACGGGTCTTGTTTTTGTATCCATTCAGCCAGTCTTTGTCTTTCGGTTGGAGCATTTAATCCATTTACATTTAAAGTAATTATCAATATGTATGTTCCTATTACCACTTTCTTAATTGTTTTGGGTTTATTATTGTAGGTCTTTTCCTTCTCTTGTGTTTCCTGCCTGTACAAGTTCCTGTAGCATTAGTTGTAAAGCTGATTTGGTGGTGCTGAATTCTCTTAGCTTTTGCTTGTTTGTAAAGCTTTTAATTTCTCCGTCAAATCTGAATGAGATCCTGCTGGGTAGAGTAATCTCAGCTGTAGGTTTTTCTCCTTCATCACTTTAAATATGTTCTGCCACTCCCTTCTGACTTGGACAGTTTCTGCTGAAATATCAGCTGTTAACCTTATGAGGATTCCCTTATGTGTTATTTGTTGTTTTTCCCTTGTTGCTTTTAATATTCTTTTTATTTAATTTTTGATAGTTTGATTAATATGTGTCTTGGTATGTTTCTCCTTGGATTTATCCTGTATGGGACTCTCTGTGCTTCCTGGACTTGATTAACTCTTTGTTTTCCCATTTTAGGGAACTTTTCAACTATAATCTCTTCAATTTTTTTCTCAGTCTTTTTCTTTTTCTCTTCTTCTTCTGTGACCCCTGTACTTCGAATGTTGGTGCATTTAATGTTGTCCCAGAGGTCTGTGAGACTGTCCTCAATTCTTTTCATTCTTTATTCTTTATGCTGCTCTGCAGTAGTTATTTCCACTATTTTATCTTCCAGGTCACCTATCCGTTCCTCTGCCTCAGTTATTCTGCTGTTGATCCCTTCTAGAGAAATTTTGATTTCATTTACTGCGTTGTTCATCATTGTTTGTTTGCCTTTCGTTCTTCTAGGTCCTTGTTAAACGTTTCTTTTATTTTTTCCATTCTGTTTCCAAGATTTTCGATCATCTTTAGTATCATTATTCTGAATTCTTTTACAGGTAAACTGCCTATTTCCTCTTAATTTGTTAGGTCTGGTTGGTTTTTGCCTTGTTCCTTCATCTACTGTGTGTTTTTGTCTTCTCATTTTGCTTAACTTACTGTGTTTGGGGTCTCCTTTTCGCAGGCTGCAGGTTCATTGTTTCTGGTGATTTTGGTGTCTGCCCCCAGTGGCTAAGGTTGGTTCAGTGGGTTGTGTCGGCTTCCTGGTAGAGGGAACAAGTGCCTGTTTTCTGGTGGATGAGGCTGGATCTTTTCTTTCTGGTGGGCGGGTCCATGTCTGGTGGTGTGTTTTGGGGTGTCTGTAGCCTTATTATGATTTTAGGCAACCTCTGTACTAATTGTTGGGGTTGTGTTCGTGTCTTGCTAGTTGTTTGGCATAGAGTGTCCCTCACTGTAGCTTGCTAGTTGTTGAGTGGAGCTGGGTCTTTGCGATAAGATGGAGATCTCTGGAAGATTTTCGTCATTTGATATTACGTGGAGCTGGGAGGTCTCTTGTGGACTAGTATCCTGAAGTTGGCTCTCCCACCTCAGTGGCACAGCCATGATGCCTGGCTGGAGCACCAAGAGCCTGTCCTTCACACGGCTCAGAATAAAACGGAGAAAAAAAAATAGAAAGAAAGAAAAGAAAGGAAGAAGGTAAAATAAAATAAAATAAAGTTATTAAAATAAATTTTAAAAATTATTAAGGAAAAAAATTTTTTCAAGTAATAAAAAAATAAAAAATGGAGAGACAGAACCCTAGGACAAATGGTAAAAGCAAAGCTGTACGGACAGAATCACACACAGAGGCATACACATACTCACAAAAAGAGAAAAAGGGAAAAAATGTATATATATTGTTGCTCCCAAAGTCCACCTCCTCAAATTGGGATGATTCGTTGTCTATTCAGGTATTCCACAGTTGCAGGGTACATCAAATTGATTGTGGAGATTTAATCTGCTGCTCCTGAGGCTTCTGGGAGAAATTTCCCTTTCTCTTCTTTGTTCACAGAGCTCCAGGGGTTCAGCTTTGGATTTGGACCCACCTCTGTGTGTAGGTCACCTGAGGGCATCTGTTCTTCACTCAGACAGGATGGGGTTAAGGGAGCAGCTGATTCGGGGGCTCAGGCTCACTCAGGCCGGAGAGAGGGAGGGGTACAGATGCGGGGAGAGCCTGTGGTCAGCAGAGGCTGACGTGACGTTGCACCATCCTGAGGCGTGCCGTGCATTCTCCCAGGGAAGTTGTCCCTGGATCACGGGACCCTGGCAGTGGCGGGCTGCATAGGCTCCTGGGATGTGTGGATAGTGACCTGTGTTTGCACACAGGCTTCTTGGTGGCGGCAGCAGCAGCCTTAGCGTCTCATGCCTGTCTCTGGGGTCTGTGCTGTTAGCCGCGGCTCGCACCCATCTCTGGAGCTCCTTTAAGTGGCACTCTTAGTCCCCTCTCCTCGCGCACCAGGAAACAAAGAGGCAAGAAAAAGTCTCTTGTCTCTTCGGCAGGTCCAGACTTTTCCCCGGACTCCCTCCCGGCTAGCCGTGGCTCACTAGCCCCCTTCAGGCTGTGTTCACGCCGCCAACCCCAGTCCTCTCCCTGGGATCCAACCGAAGCCCGAGCCTCAGCTCTCAGCCCTGACCCATCCTGGCGGGTGAGCAGAGAAGCCTCTCAGGCTGGTGAGTGCCGGTTGGCACTGATCCTCTGTGTGGGACTCTCTCCGCTTTGCCCTCCGCACCCCTGTGGCTGCGCTCTCCTCCATGGCTCCGAAGCTTCCCCCCTCCACCCCCTGTCTCCACCAGTGAAGGGGCTTCCTAGTGTGTGGAAACCTCTCCTCCTTCACAGCTCCCTCCCACTGGTGCAGGTCCCATCCCTATTCTATTGTCTCTTGTTTTTTCTTTTTTTTTTTTTGCCCTACCCAGGTACATGGGGAGTTCCTTGCCTTTTGGGAGATCTGAGGTCTTCTGCCAGCGTTCAGTAGGTGTTCTGTAGGAGTTGTTCCACACGTAGATGTATTTCTGATGTATTTTGGGGAGGAAGGTGATCTCTGCGTCTTACTCTTCTGCCTTCTTGAAGCTCCTCCCCACAAATTTTGTGTTTTTGATGTCATATTTTATATCCTCATGTTTATCCCTTCACTGTTTATTGTAGTTACTTTTATAATTTTTTGCATTTTAATCTTCATACTAGCTTATTTAAGTGGTTGATCCATAGCCTTTACTATATATTTGCATTTACTAGTCAGATTTTTCCTTTTCTATAGACTCTTACTTCTCATTTTATCCTTTTATTTTCCTCTTAGATAACAATCTTTAAACGTATCTTTTAGGGTATATTTAGTATTGAAGAGCTTTTAATTTTTGTTTGTCTGAAAAGTCCTTTATCTCTCCTTCAATTCAAAATGGTAATCTTGCTTGGTAGAGTATACCTAGGTTGCAGGTTTTTCCTTTTCAGCACTTTGAATATATCATGCCATTTCCTTCTGATCTGTAAAATTTCTTCAGAAAAATCAGCCTGTAGCTTTATGTGGATTTCATTTATACGACTGTTTTTCTTTTGTTGCCTTTATAATTTTCTCTTTAATTTTCAATTTTATCCTTTTAAATATGGTATATCTTGCTTTGGGAGCCTCTGCACTTCTTGTACGTTGATATCTGTTTCCATCTTCAGGTTTGGGTAGTTTTCAGCTAAAATTTCATTAAATGCTTTTTTGACCCCCTTCTCTTTCTTCGCCTCTGGGACCCATATAATGCAGACATTGGTATGCTTGATATTGCTGCATATGTCCCTTAAACTCTTCTCATTTTTTAAATTTGTTTTTCTTTTTGCTGTTCTGATTTGGTGAATTCCATTATTCTATCTTCCAGATCACTTATTTTTTCTTTGTTTCACCTAGTCTGCTATTTGTTCCTTCTAGTGTGGTTTTCACTCCAGTTATTGTATTCTTCAGTTCTGATTAATTCTTTTTTATGTTTTCTAGTACCTTGTTAAAATACTCACAGTGTTTATCCTTTCTTTTCCCTAATGCAGTTAACATTCTTATTACTAATGCTTTGAACTGTTTATCTGGTAAATTATTTCTGTTTCATTAGTTGTTTTTTCAGGGGTTTTCCCTTGCTCTTTCATTTGAAACAAATTCCTCTGTCTTCTCATTTTGCTTAACTGTCTCTCTATGAAGTTTGGTGAAACAGTTTCCTATTCCAGTCTTGAAGGGGTGTCCTTGTGTGGGAGCTTCCCTACACAATCTGTGTGTGCCCAGTGGCTTTGGTGGGAGAGCTGGATCTGACATGAACACAGGTCACATCTTCTCCCAGGGCGAGCTGGCAGCTGTCACCTTAGTAGGAGGTTCGGCTGGAGATGCAGGAGCTAGAGCCAGAGCCAGGTGTGAGCAGAAGCCCTGAGAGTCAGGTCTGAGCTGGTTCTGTTCACTTTAAGTGTATGCTCTCCTCCCTCCCAGCTCTGGGACCCTTGGCCCAGAGGGGAGCAGTGCTAGAGCTAGAGGGGTGGAGTGGGCACTCAGTGTAGGTTGGGCCATGGGTTGTGCCGGTCCCAGCCCTATTCAGTGTTTTCTAGTGCAGTTAATACCCTGTCTCCCTGAATGCCAGTAAAGATCACCCTCTCCTGGTTCAGTTGCTGTTCCAAGTTGAGCTAGCTCTATTACTCACAACTGCACTCTCCTCTCTGTTGCTGCATCCCTTGCCCTAGTGTCAAGCTGTGCCATGGAGCAAGAGGGGCTGGGATGGGCCCTCTGTGTGGGTCAGGCCGTGGGCTGTTGTGGTGCCAGGACCAGAGTTCCAGACCACTCCCCATGTACTGCCTCGGCAAGTGCCAGTGATGGCTACCTTTACCCTGTTAAGATGCCATGCTGGGTCTGGGCTGGCTCTGACCTTCACAACTGCACACTTTCCTTGGTTGCTGCAGCCTTTACCCTAGTGTGGACTGTGCCATGGAGCAAGCAGGGCCAGAGCAGGTGCTCAGCTCAGTCTGGGGCATGTGCCAGGGTGGGTGTGGGTAACTAGCCAGAGTTCTGGGCAGTTTCAGTTTGCTTCCTCTACTTTGTTTCAGGAGTAAGCAAGTGTGTGCTCACTCTGTGAGAATGGAGCCCAGGTTTCTTAAGCCCTCCTGTGAGTGCCACTGGTTTTCAAACGAGCTAAAGGGATTTATCTTCCTGGAGTCAGACCCCGAGGCTGGTGTGCCCAATATAGGCTTGAACCACTCACTCCCCAGGGAATATCTCTGATCCCATGTAATCTAGCTCCTCTTTTCTGTTCCCTTCCAGAGGTGCAGGACCTGACCTGACCACTTCTTTTCCCTTTCTACCCAGTTCTGTGTAGATCTTTCTTACAGCCATGTTTGTACGAGAGTCTTTCTGCCAGTCTTCAGTTTGTTTTCAGTAAGAATTGCTCCACATGTAGATGTATTTTTGATTTGTTTGTGGTGGAGGTGAGCTCCGTGTCCTCCTACTCTGCCATCCTGATGTCCCCTCAGATTTAAATTTTCTAATGCTTTAGCACAGTTTGTACACAGTAGATGATCAGGAATTTTTTTTAAACAAGGTTTTTTTTTTTAAATTTTAGAGTAGTTTTAGGTTTATAGAAAAGTTGTGAAGCTAGTATAGAGAGTTTCCATATGTCCTACACTGTTTTCCCTATTATTTATATTTTATGTTAGTATTTTACATTTGTCACAATTAATGAATCAATATTGATAAATTACTATTATTTAAACTTCATACTTTAATCAGATTTCCTTAGTTTTTACCTAATATTCTTTTTCTGTTCCAGGATACCATCCAGGGTATCATATTTCATTATATTTAGTTGTCATGTGTCATTAGGCTCCTCTTGGCTTTGACAGTTTCTCAAACTTTCCCTGTTTTTGATGACCTTGACATCTTTGAGGTTACCTAGTTAGGTATGTTGTAGAATGCCCCTCAGTTAAGGTTGTTTGATCCTTTTCTCATTATTAGACTGGGGTTATGAGTTGTCTCATGGGTTCCCACGTCCTACCCCCGTGTTTGATGATTTACTAAGAGGACTCAGCCTATAGTTGTAGTCATAACTATGTTTTATTTCAGTGTAAGAATACAAACCACAAAGGGAAAATGTGCATGAGGCAAAGTCTAGAAGAAACCAAGTGCAAACTTTGAAGAGTCCTCTCCCCATTGAGTTATATAGAATGAACTGAATTCTTCCATCAACTAGTTATAACAACATGTGTGCAATGTTGTGTACCAGGGAAGCTTATTATAGACTCAGTGCCCAGGGTTTTTATTGGGGGTTGGTTGTGTAGACATCCTATGCCTGGCACATACCAAATTCCAGACTCCAGAAAGAAAGCAGATGTTCAACATAAAGCATATTGTTTGTGCAAATATTTTAGGCACAGTGAGCCATTGTTATCAATTAGGATGATAGGAGCTCTTGAGAAATTCAGGTTCTCAGATGCCTGCCAAGGGCCAGCCTTTTAAGAACTGATAGGCCTCTACATTAACTCTTTTCTGTACCTTTGTTTTTGGGAGGAAGAACACAGAATTGAAATGCCATTTTCATCACATTACACATCATTTCAAGGATATATACTATCAACATGACTTATTACTATTAATGTTAACTCAGGAATGTTTTGAAACAGGGAAAAATAATAATTATCATACTTATATATTCCTTATGTACTAGTTTCCTATTATTGCTACCACAAATTACCACAAACATAGTAGTTTAAAACGATATTGTTTTATCATCTTATTTTTCTAGAGGTCACAATCTGAAAATGGGTGTTGTAGGGCTAAAAATCAAGGTGTTGGCAGGGCTGCATTCTTTCTGGAGGCTCTAGGGTAGAATTTGTTCCTTACTTTTTCCAGCTTCTAGGGTCTGTCCACATTCCTTGGCTTGTGGCCTCCTTCCATTAATGACATCACTGTAACATCTGCTTCCTTTGTCACATTTTTTCTTTGACGTATTTAAGGGCCCTTGTGATTATATTAGGCCCACCTAGATAATCCAGAGTAATCTTTCCATTTTAAGTTGCTTAACTTAATCACAACTGTCAAGTCCCTTTGACATGTAAGGTAACATAAATTCCATGAATTAGAACATGGACATCTTTGGGGAGTCATTAATCTGCCTACCCCATCTGACTATATGCTGGGTGGTTTTCTAATTTATTTACTTCATTTAATCCTACACCATTTTATGAGGTAAGTTCTATTATGGTCACCATTTTATGGATGGAGAAACTGAGGATCAGAGAGGTTAAATAACTATACTAGGCCCACAAACCTAGTATGTGGCAAATCTAGATCCCAAAGTTTATGCTCTTAATCACAATACCGTGGCCTCTCAAGAAAGGATTTTTTTCTCACATATTTTATCATTCTTTGATGATTAACAAAACATCTTATTATTGTATACCTTTATTCTTCATTCATTCTCTTCTTCATTTGACTAGTGCCCTTGGATAGCTGACTCATAGAAACTATGCTAAGTATTGAGGATACAACAATGAATGAAATATGATCCCTCCCTCAGGGACCTTTGACTGAATGGGGAAGACATCTGTGAACATCAGTGATCCTTTTCTTATGTTTTTGCAGAAATGCCATATCATAGTGAATTTTGGCCAACAGTTTACTTAATCCAAGATTTCTTTGGCCAAGACCTTGAGATGCAACTGAGAATCCCAGAGCAGTCACAAAGAAGCTTGATTGGGAGAGGGTAGCAAGATTGCGCAGAAGTGGGAAGATTGATAACAGAGAAAAAAGGAGAAATGGTCAGCTGATGAAGAATTTTTATGTAGTAGTCAGAAACATATATTTGATTCTGAGGTTGCTATGTAGCTGCTGGACAGTACTGTGTAGCTCCACACTGAGTCCACAGTAGTAGCTCAGTAAATGGTTGCTGAGGGGATGAATTGAACATATGAATGATGTATCCATTGCTTCAGACCTGGAAAATGCTTTAAGTGTGGAGGCTAACAGTGGTTCCTAACCCTGGATGCAAGTTGGAATCCTCTCAGGAGGTTTTAAAAATGGCAGTGCCTTCTCTATCAGATTATGTCTTGGTTGGTCTAGACTGGGCATCATTACATACGTTTGTGTATTTTAAAGTATATATATACTTTCAAGTAATTCCAGTGTAGCCAGGGTTGAGAACTATTGGAAAGAAGAGCTGTCAACAAAAAGGACTTAACAGTTGTTTAGAAGTGATTTGATACAGTCCTTGACAAAGCACTTATTAACAAGAGCAAAGAGAATTTATTCCGATGGATGTTCCAGAGGAAGGGTGACTGGCTAGAATTAGGCTGAGATGAAGAACCATACTGGAGAAGACAAGATATTTTGATCTTATACTTTCTAGCACCTCATCTAGCTCCTTACATGTAGTAAAACACAGTATAAATACTTATGTCTAAGTAACATTTAGTATATCCAGGTAGCTTTTCTTAGCCTGGTATTAAAAGAATGAGAATTTTGGTTAGGAGCAAGGGGGAGGGAGGGAATTGTTTGGAAAAGTTATGGTAATGATAGCAGCAGTTAACATTTATTGAGCTTTCAGTATGTTAGGTACAGCACAAGATGCTTTATTTGTATCATCTGATTTCCATGAGCTATTAGGTTGTGGATTATGGGGAATCGCTAAGGGGGCAGGCTTTGGAAAACTAGGGAGGAGCATGAAGACACTGGCTTCTTCAGGCACTAGGGGGGAAAAGGCAGTTGGAAAGTAGAAGAGCGAATTTGCATCCTTTCCTTTCCCAAATTTCATGTAAGGCCAACTTTGTGTAAGGAAAGGAGAAAACATTATTATAATCAGTAAGCTAGTCCCAAAGTGACACGTACAGAAAACTGGAGCTTATCACATAGGACTGAGCTTAGTCTAGCTGTGTTTGATGAGTAGAACCAGGCTCTGCCTTCAGCTCCCAGTGTGCACTGGGAAGACTGTGCCTGGTTTACATTCTAAACCTTCGCGTTTCATTTCATTTACATCAACCAAGGTATTCACTGCCCACCTGTTGTTCTCCCTCCTTGTTCCATTTCTGCCCTTACGCATTTTAAAAATCATAGACAGCTGCTGGCAATGGCTCCTTGTCCTGTTCAGACCTCCTTAAAACTTGTCAGATGCTGAGATGTAAGTCTCACCTACTCTTCTCACAAATGGGAACCTCACAATATCAGCTTCCATGTGCCCAGAAACAGGGGAAGTAGCTGGAATACTCTCCCTGGCTCTGCATGACTAATTGTAATTGCTATCACTTCAGCTTTCTTTTACAAAGTAATATTTTGAAGTTAATTTTTCATTTTAGAAGCAATATAACAGTGTTAGAGAAAGTGTAGAAAACTGAAAAATACATTTACAAATCAATCGAGCAATTACCTGAGGTGGGTGGCAGATATGATCTGGGGGACTATAAGGGAAATCCAACTCTCTTAGTTATGTTTTACTTCTTAAGTTGGGTGGTATCATCGCAGGTGTTTTCTTCTGTTTCCTTCTGTTTTATCTGTCTTTACTATTTTATAATGCATTGAAAAATCCCCTAATAATGCCATACCCTTTTTAGTCGCCATTTTTGCTGCAAAATCTTAGCTTGTGCACCTTTGTTCTCCTTGTAAAGTTAGAGGCTCCAACAAATAATATAGGCATTTCCAGGTCTGAAGCATCATTCAGATATTCAGATCATCCCCTCAGCAACCATTTTCTGTTACCTAAGAGGTTCACTTTTTATAATGCTTTTATAATACTCTATTAGAATAAAATTGAATATTTAATAATCCATGAGAAAAATTTTCCACTAAAAATAATTATATATCTATGTTGCACTAGGACATGCTATTCAGCTCTAAAATTCTGTGCTTTTATGACCCTCGCTGGAGTATTACTTGTATAGGTGACATGGGTCATCTTGTTTTCCAACACCAGAGGGCGCCAAATTTCCTCGTGCAGCAAAATGATCAAAATTATTTCTTTCCATCAAAGAATTTCACATACTGGGGTAGAATATGGAATGGTACGTTTTTAGTCTCTTGACAGATTAAAAAAGTAAGAGAATTTGTGCTTTGTGAGAAAGAGTTTACAAATCATGCTAAGGCTGTCTCTTGTTGCCATCAGCTAGGAATCTGTCAGTGTTTTAATTCAGCTGCTTTTCAGGGGTATACTATGTTTGTTAGAGGGAATAAAACAGCTACTCGGGAATAATGCTGGGATAAATTATTTTGAAGGAGCTATAGATAATCCATCTATTCTGGCTTTAAGTTTCAGGTGGCATGTGCAGTTTTTTGGAAATAGGCATGACCCCTAAATTCAGGATAAAATCAATGGCAAGGGTTGTGCTACGGTATGGAGTAGGGTCCTGGCAGAGGGGGGTAAAATGATGTGAGACAGAAAATTGCAGTGAACGATTCACACCTTGATGTTTAATAGAGTTTTGTTTACTTTCATTTGATAAGACATCCTTCCCCCATTCTTGAATAAAAGAATGTTTGGAACAAGGCCACACGAGCCAGTGCTTCTTTTTACTAATTGTACTTTTTATGTTCAGTTTAACATTTAAAGATATTTTTATAGTAAATGTGTATGTTAAATTATTTCTAATCATTAGACCTTTTTTTCCCCCTTTTATCTCCAGCCACAACAATTGATTATTTTGATTTTCTAATCACTAGCAAATACAAATGAGCATCTTCTATAAAGCAGCAGCATAATCCTGTAGGGAAAATACCAAGCAGTTATTTTAAGGAAATCAAGGTGCTAGCTCCCTCTATGTACTTAAGGTAGTATGTTATAAATTACCATATATTTAGTCACTTAATACAACAGAAATATATTATAGTTCTGGAGATCAGAAGTGTTAAGTGGGTCTCACTGGGCTAAAATCAAGTTGTTGTCAGGGGTGCATTCCTTTCTGGAGGCTCTAGGGGAAAATTTACTTTCTTGCCTTTTATAGATTCTAGAGTCTGTCTTCTTTGGTTGGCTCATGGCCACCTTCCATCTTCAAAGTCAGCAATGGCTAGTCAACTCTTCGTTATATGCTATCTCTCTGGCTCTGACTCTTCTGTCTTCCTTCATCCCGTTTAAAAACCCTTGTGGATGGATCCCTGAACAACGATGGTGGAGCAGAACAACGTGCTCTCACTCCCTCTTGTGAGAACACCACAAGCACAACTAGCTGCTGGACAATCATCGACAGGAAGACACTGGAACTCACCAGAAAAGGTACCCCACATCCAAAGACAAAGGAGAAGCCACAATGAGATGGTAGGAAGGGTGCAATCACAGTAAAATCAAATCCCATAACTGCTGGGTGGGTGACTCACAGACTGGAAAACATTTACACCACAGACGTCCACCCACTGTAGTGAAGGTTCAGAGCCCCACGTCAGGCTTCCCAACCTGGGGGTCCAGCAACAGAAGGAGGAATTCCTAGAGAATCAGACTTTGAAGCGTAGTGGGATTTGATTGCAGGACTTCGAAGAACTGGGGAAACAGAGACTGCACTCTTGGAGGGCACACACAAAGTAGTGTGCACATCGGGACCCAGGGGAAGGAGCAGTGACTGCAGGGGAGACTGAACCAGGCCTACCTGCTAGTGTTGGAGGGTATCCTGCAGAGGCAGGGGGTGGCTGTGGCTCACCGTGGGAACAAGGACACTGGCAGCAGAAGTTCTGGGAAGTACTCCTTGGTGTGAGCTCTCCCAGAGCCTTCCATTAACCCCACCAAAGAGCCCATGTAGGCTCCAGTGTTGGGTTGCCTCAGGCCACACAACCAACAGGGAGGGAACCCAACTCCATCCATCAGCAGTCAAGCAGATTAAAGTTTCACTGAGCTCTCCCACCAGAGCAACAGTCAGCTCTACCCACCACCAGTCCCTCCCATCAGGAAACTTACACAAGCCTCTTAGATAGCCTCATCCACTAGAGGGCAGACAGCAGAAGCAAGAAGAACTACAGCCCTGCAGCCTGTGGAACAAAAACCACATTCACAGAGAGATAGACAAGGTGAAAAGGCAGAGGGCTATGTACCAGATGAAGGAACAAGATAAAACCCCAGAAAAACAATTAAATGAAGTAGAGATAGGCAACCTTCCAGAAAAAGAATTCAGAATAATTATAGTGAAGATGATCCATGACATCGGAAAAAGAATGGAGGCAAAGATCCAGAAGATGCAAGAAATGTTTAACAAAGACCTAGAAAAATTAAAGAACAAACAAACAGGGATGAACAATACAATAACTGAAATGAAAACTATCCTAGAAGGAATCAATAGCAGAATAACTGAGGCAGAAGAATGGATAAGTGACCTGGAAGACAGAATGGTGGAATTCACTGCTGTGGAACAGAATAAAGAAAAAAGAATTAAAAGAAATGAAGACAGCCTAAGAGACCTCTGGGACAACATTAAGTGCAACAACATTTGCATTATAGGGATCCCAGAAGGAGAAGAGAGAGAGAAAGGACCAGAGAAAGTATTTGAGGAGATTATAGTCGAAAAATACCCTAACATGCGAAAGGAAATAGCCACCCAAGTCCAGGAAGCGCAGAGAGTCCCATACAGGATAAACCCAAGGAGAAACACACCAAGACACATATTAATCAAATTGGCAAAAATTAAAGACAAAGAAAAATTATTGAAAGCAGCAAGGGAAAAATGACAACATACAAGGGAACTCCCATAAGGTTAACAGCTGATTTCTCAGCAGAAACTCTACAAGCCAGAAGGGAGTGGCATGATATACTTAAAGTGATGAAAGGGAAGAATCTACAACCAAGATTACTCTACCCAGCAGGATCTCATTCAGATTTGATAGAGAAATCAAGAGCTTTTACAGGCAAGCAAAAGCTAAGAGAATTCAGCACCACCAAACCATCTCTACAACAAATGTTAAAAGAACTTCTCTAATTGGGAAACACAAGAGAAGAAAAGGACCTACAAAAACAAGCCCAAAACAATTAAGGAAATGGTTATAGGAATATACATATTGATAATTACCTTAAACATGAATGAATTAAATGCTCCAACGAAAAGACACAGGCTTGCTGAATGGATACAAAGACAAGACCCATATATATGCTGTCTACAAGAGACCCACTTTAGACCTAGGGACACATTCGGACTGAAAGTGAGGGGATGGAAAAAGATATTCCATGCAAATGGAAATCAAAAGAAAGCTGGAGCAACAATACTCATATCAGTTAAAATAGACTTTAATATAAAAAATGTTACAAGAGACAAGGAAGGACACTACATAATGATCAAGGGATCAATCCGAGAAGAAGATATAACAGTTATAAGTATATATGCACCCAACATAGGAGCATCTCAATACATAAGGCAACTGATAACGGCTATAAAAGAGGAAATCGACAGTAACACAATAATAGTGGGGGACTTTAACACCTCACTTACACCAATGGACAGATCATCCAAAATGAAAATAAATAAGGAAACAAAAGCTTTAAATGACACAGTAGACCAGATAGATTTCATGGATATTCATAAGACATTCCATCCAAGAAGAGCAGATTACACTTTCTTCTCAAGTGCGCACAGAACATTCTCCAGGATAGATCTCACCTCGAGTAACAAATCAAGCCTCAGTAAATTTAAGAAAATTGAAATCATATCAAGCATCTTTTCTGTCCACAATGCTATGAGATTAGAAATGAATTACAGGGAAAAAACCGTAAGAAAACACAGACACGGAGAGGCTAAACAATACGTTACTAAATAACCAAGAGATCACTGAAGAAATCAAAGAGGAAATCAAAAAATACCTAGAGACGAATGACAATGAAAACACGATGATCCAAAACCTATGGGGTGCAGCAAAAGCAGTTCTAAGAGGGAAGTTTATAGCTATGCAAGCCTACCTTAAGAAACAAGAAACATCTTAAATAAAGAATCTAACGTTACACCTAACGTAACTAGAGAAAGAAGAACAAACAAAACCCAAAGTTAGCAGAAGGAAAGAAGTCGTAAAGACCAGAGCAGAAATAAATAGAAACAAAGAAAACAATAGCAAAGATCAATAAAACTAAAAGGTCATACTTTGAGAAGATAAACAAAATTGGTAAACCATTAGCCAGACTTATCAAGAAAAAGAGGGAGAGGACCCAAATCAATAAAATTAGAAATGAAAAAGGAGAAGTTACAACAGACATGGCACAAATACAAAGCTTCCTAGAGACTACTACAAGCAACTCTATGCCAATAAAATGGACAACATGGAAGAAAAGGACAAATTCTTAGAAAGGTATAACCTTGCAAGACTGAACCATGAAGAAACAGAAAATATGAACAGACCAATCACAAGTAATGAAATTGAAACTGTGATTAAAAATCTTCCAACAAACAGAAGTCCAGGACCAGATGGCTTCACAGGTGAATTCTATCAAACATTTAGAGAAGAGCTAACACCCATCCTTCTCAAACTCTTCTAAAAAATTGCAGAGGAAGGAATACTCCCAACTCATTCTGTGAAGCCACCTTCACCCTGATACCAAAACCAGACAGAGATACTACAAAAAAAGAAAATTACAGACCAATATCACTGATGAATAAAGATGCAAAAATCCTCAACAAAGTCCTAGCAAACAGAATCCAACAACATATTAAAAGGATCATCCACCATGATCAAATGGGATTTATCCCAGGGATGCAAGGATTCTTCAGTATATGCAAATCAATCAATGTGATACAGCATATTAACATATTGAAGAATAAAAAGTATACGATCATCTCAATAGATGCAGAAAAAGCTTTCAACAAAATTCAACACCTCTTTATGATAAAAACTCTTCAGAAAGTGCACATAGAGGGAACCTACTTCAACATAATAAACGCCATATATGACAAACCCACAGCAAACACCATTCTCAATGGTGAAAAACTGAAAGCATTTCCTTTAAGATCAGGAACGGACAAGGATGTCCACTCTCACAACTATTATTCAACATAGTTGTGGAAGTCCTAGCCACACCAATTGGAGAAGAAAAAGAAATAAAAGACTACAGATTGGAAAAGAAGAAGTAAAACTGTCACTCTTTGCAGGTGACATGATGCAATACATAGAGGATCCTAAAGATGCCACCAGAAAACTACTAGGGCTAATCAATGAATTTGGTAAAGTGGCAGGATACAAAATTAATGCACAGAAATCTCTTGCATTCCTATACACTAATGATGAAAAATCTGGAAGAGAAATTAAGGAAACACTCCCATTTACCATTGCAACAATAAGAATAAAATACCTAGGAATAAACCTACCTAAGGAGACAAAAGACCTGTATGCAGAAAACTATAAGGCACCTATGAAAGAAATTAAAGATGATACCAACAGATGGAGAGATATAGCATGTTCTTGGATTGGAAGAATCAATATTGTGAAAATGACTATACTACCCAAAGCGATCTACAAATTCAAGGCAATCCCTGTCAAATTACCAATGTCATTTTTTATAGAACTAGAAGAAAAAATCTTAAAATTTGTACTGAGACACAAAAGACCCCGAATAGCCAAAGCAGTCTTGAGGGGAGAAAACGGGGCTGGAGGATTCAGACTCCCTGACATCAGACTATACTACCAAGCTACAGTAATCAAAACAATACGGTACTGGCACAAAAACAGAAACCTAGATCAATGGAGCAAGATTGAAAGCCCAGAGATAAACCTATGCACCTGTGGTCAACTAATATATGACAGAGGAAGCAAGGATATACAATGGAGAAAAGGCAGTGTCTTCAATAAGTGGTGCTGGGAAAACTGGACAGCTACATGTGAAAAATGAAATTAGAACACTCCCTAACACCATACACAAAAATAAACCCAAAATGGGTTAGAGACCGAAATGTAAGACCAGACACTATAAAACTCTTAGAGGAAAACATGAAGAACACTCTTTGACATAAATCACAGCAAGATCTTTTTTGATCCACCTCCTAGAGTAATGGAAATCAAAACAAAAATAAACAAATGGGACCTAATGAAACTTAAAAGCTTTTGCACCGTAAAGGAAACCATGAACAAGACCAGAGACAACCCTCAGAATGGGAGAAAATATTTGCAACGAATCAGTGGACAAAGGATTAATCTCCAAAATATATAAACAGCTCATGTGCTCAATATTAAAAATACAATCAACCCAATCCAAAAATGGGCAGAAGACCTAAATAGACATTTCTCCAAAGAAGACATACAGATGGCCAAGAAGCACATGAAAAGCTGCTCAGCATCACTAATTATTAGAGAAATGCAAATCAAAACTACAATGAGGTATCACCTCACACCCGTTAGAATGGGCATTATCAGAAAATCTACAAATGCTGGAGAGAGTGTGGAGAAAAGGGAACCCTCTTGCACTGTTGGTGGGAGTGTAAGTTGCTACAACCACTATGTACAACGGTATGGAAGTTCCTTAAAAAACTAAAAATAGAATTACCATGTGATCCAGTAATCCCACTACTGGGCATATACCCAGAGAAAACTATAATTCAAAAAGATACATGCACCCCACTGTTCATTGCCTCATTATTTACAATAGCTAGGTCATGGAAGCAACCTAAATGCCCATCAACAGGCGAATGGATAAAGAAGATGTGATACTTATATACAATGGAATATTACTCAGCCATATAACGGAATGAAATTGGGACATTTGTTGAGACATGGATGGGTCTAGAGACTGTAATAAAGAGTGAAGTAAGTCAGGAAGTGAAAAACAAATATTGTATATTAACGCATCTATGTGGATCCTAGAAGAATGGTACAGATGAACTGGTTTGCAGGGCAGAAATTGAGACACAAATGTAGAGAACAAACGTATGGACACCAAGCGGGGAAAGCTGCTGGGGGGGGGGGTTTGGGTGCAGGGAGGTGTTATGAACTGGGCGATTGAGGTTGACATGTATACACTGATGTGTATAAAATTGATGACTAATAAGAAACTGCTTTATAAAAAAACAAAATTCAGAAATTCAAAAATAAAACAAAAAAAATCCTTGTGGTTATACTGAGCCCAGCCCACTTAATCCAGGATAATCTCCTTATTTTAAGATTAGCTGATTAGCAACCTCAATACCATGTATAGTCTTACACTTGCCATTTAATATAACATATTCACAGGTTCCAAGGATTAAGATGTGGGTATCTTTGGAGGAGTAGGGATTGTTTTGTCTATCACAGATGGTTTTGCTGGTATCTATGGGTCAGGCCAGCCTTGAGAGAGAAGACGTAGCTACTTACAGGTATTGAAAGCTTAGGGAAAAATGAATGTTTTCTCTAACCTTCCCTGGAATTTCTACATTACTCACTACTACAGTTTTTCTTGGGGTTCTGAAAATGAATGTTTTTTCTGGGAGGCATAATTCATTAATTCTGTATCAAGTCATTAGCATGATAATTTGACAGAAATGATTAGTCCATCAGGGTCTTGCTAAGTACTACTGTACTTAGTAGTTTGGCAATTAACTTTGGGTTGGGGAGCTGGATCAGGAAAGGTAAGAGGCAGAAGGCATTGTTGGACAAGGTTTAGTGAGCTCAGGACAGAGAAAACAGCTTGAGGGCAAATGGCTGCTTACTAAAAAGTATGATACTAAAGATAATATTGATCTACCATACAGAGTTGCCTAGAGCCAGGACTCTGAGTAAAGGAACATTAGACAATAAACCACATGTCTTGGTGCATAAATAACTCCCATATAGCCCAAGGCTATACTAAGATCTATCAGGATTCATTTCACTCTATAGAAATAATAGTCACAGACCACAAGTATATTAATGATAAAAATGACAACTTTCATTTAGAGTGCCCATGTGAGTTTTTGATATATAATAATGAGCTATGTACCCTAAAAGACCAGTTATCCTGATTTTATTCTTTGTGTTATTTTGAATCAGCTAAGTGCTATATGAAAGAAAGACACTTAATTTTTCCTCGGATGGTGTAAATTATTTTTTATCATTATTGGAGTATAATTTCTTTACAATGTGTGTTGGTTTCTGCTTTATAACAAAGTGAATCAGCTATACATATACATCTATCCACATATCTCCTCCCTCTGTCTCCCTCCTACCCTCCCTATCCCACCCTTCTAGGTGGTCACAAAGCACTGAGCTGATCTGCCTGTGCTATGTGGCTGCTTCCCACTAGCTATCTATTTTACATTTGGTAGTGCATATATATGTCCATGCCACTCTCTCACTTTGTCCCAGCTTACACTTCCCGCTCCCTGTGTCCTCAAGTGCATTCTCTATCTCTGCGTCTTTATTCCTTTCCTTCCCCTAAGTACATCAAAACCATTTTTTCCCTTTTTTTTTTAGATTCCATATATATATATATATATATATATGTTAACATATGGTACTTGTTTTTCTCCTTCTGACTTACTTCACTCTGTATGACAGACTCTAGGTCCATCCACCTCACTACAAAAAACTCAATTTTGTTTCTTTTTATGGCTGAGTAATATTCCATTATATATATGTGCCACATCTTCTTTATCCATTCATCTGTCAATGGACACTTAGGTTGCTTCCACGTCCTGACTGTTGTAAATAGAGCTGCAATGAACATTGTGGTACATGACTCTTTTTGAATTATGGTTTTCTCAGGGTATATGCCCAGTAGTGGGATTGCTGGCTCATATGGTAGTTCTATTTTTAGTTTCTTAAGGAACCTCTGTACTGTTCTCCATAGTGGCTGTATCAATTTACCTTCCCACCAACAGTGCAAGGGGGTTCCCTTTTATCCACACCTTCTCCAGCATTTATTGTTTGTAGATTTTTTGATGATGACAATTGTGACCGGTGTGAGATGATACCTCATTGTAGTTTTGATTTGCATTTCTCTGATGATTAGTGATGTTGAGCATCCTTTCATGTGTTTGTTGGCAATCTGTATATCTTCTTTGGAGAAATGTCTATTTAGGTCATCTGCCCATTTTTGGATTGGGTTGTTTGTTTTTTTGATATTGAGCTGCATGAGCTGCTTGCAAATTTTGGAGATTAATCCTTTGTCCGTTGCTTCATTTGCAAATATTTTCTCCCATTTCAAAGGTTGTCTTTTTGTCTTGTTTATGATTTCCTTTGCTGTGCAAAAGCTTTGAATTTTCATTAGGTCCCATTTGTTTATTTTTGTTTTTATTTCCATTTCTCTAGGAGGTGGGTCAAAAAGGATCTTGCTGTGATATATGTCATAGAATGTTCTGCCTGTGTTTTCCTCTAACAGTTTTATAGTGTCTGGCCTTACATTTAGGTCTTTAATCCATTTTCAGTTTATTTTTGTGTATGGTGTTATGGAGTGTTCTAATTTCATTCTTTTACATGTAGCTGTCCAGTTTTCCCAGCACCACTTATTGAAGAGGCTGCCTTTCCTTCATTGTATATTCTTGCCTCCTTTATCAAAAATAAGTTGACCATATGTGCATGGGTTTATCTCTGGGCTTTCTAACCTATTCCATTGATCTATATTTATGTTTTCGTGCCAGTACTATACTGTCTTGATTACTGTAGCTTTAGAGTATAGTCTGAACTCTGAAGCCTGATTCCTCCAGCTCCGTTTTTCTTTCAAGATTGCTTTGGCTATTCAGGGTCTTCTGTGTTTCCGTACAAATTGTGAAACTTTTTGTTCTAGTTCTGTGAAAAATGCCATTGGTAGTTTGATAGGGATTGCATTGAATCTGTAGATTGCTTTGGGTAGTATAGTCATTTTCACAATGTTGATTCTTCCAGTCAGGAACATGGTATGTCTCTCCATGTGTTTGTAACCTCTGTAATTTCTTTCATCTGTGTCTTACAGTTTTCTGCATACAGGTCTTTTGTCTCCTTAGGTAGGTTTATTCCTAGGTATTTTATTCCTTTTGTTGCAGTGGTAAATGGGAGTGTTTCTCCTTAATTTGTCTTTCAGATTTTTCATCATTAGTGTATAGGAATGCAAGAGATTTCTGTGCATTAATTTTGTATCCTGCTACTTTACCAAATTCATTGATTAGCTCTAGTAGTTTTCTGGTAGCATCTTTAGGATTCTCTATATATATTGTATCATGTCTTCTGCAAACAGTGACATCTTTACTTCTTTTCTGATTTGGATTCCTTTTATTTCTTTTTCTTCTCTGATTGCTGATTCCAGAGCTATGTTGACTAATAGCAGTGAAAGTGGACAACCTTGTCTTGTTCCTGATCTTAGAGGAAGTGGTTTCAGTTTTTCACCATTGAGAATGATGTTGGCTGTGGGTTTGTCATATATGGCCTTTATTATGTTGATGTAAGTTCCCTCTATGCCTAATTTCTGGAGCATTTTTATCATAAATGTGTGTTGAATTTTGTTGAAAGCTTTTTCTGCATCTATTGAGATGATCATATTGTTTGTTTTTGTTTTTTTTTTTGCGGTACGCGGGCCTCTCACTGTTGTGGCCTCTCCCGTTGCGGAGCACAGGCTCTGGACGCGCAGGCTCAGCGGCCATGGCTCACGGGCCCATCTGCTCCGCGGCATGTGGGATCTTCCCGGACCGGGGCACGAACCCGTGTCCCCTGCATTGGCAGGCGGGTTCTCAACCACTGCACCACCAGGGAAGCCCGATCATATTGTTTTTATTCTTCAGTTTGTTACTATGGTGTATCATAATTGATTGATTTGCATATATTGAAGATTCCTTGCATTCCTGGGAAAAACCCCACTTGATCATGGTGTATGATCCTTAATGTGTTGTTGGATTCTGTTTGTTAGTATTTTGTTGAGGATTTTTGCAGCTATGTTCATCAGTGATATTGGCCTGTAGTTTTCTTTCTTTGGACATCTTTGTATGGGTTTGGTATCAGGGTGATGATGGCTTCATAGAATGAGTTTGGGAGTGTTCCTCTCTCTGCTATATTTTGGAAGAGTTTGAGGATAGGTGTTCACACTTCTGTAAATGTTTGATAGAATTCACCTGAGAAGCCATGTGTCCTGGGCTTCTGTTTGTTGGAGGGTTTATAGTCACAGTCTCAATTTCAGTGCTTGTGATTGGTCTGTTTATATTTTCTGTTTTTTCGTGGTTCAGTCTCCAAAGGTTGTGCTTTTCTAAGAATTTGTCCATTTCTTCCAGGTTGTCCATTTTATTCACATATAGTTGCTTGTAGTAATCTCTCACGATCCTTTGTATTTCTGCAGTGTCAGTTGTTACTTCTTCTTTCTCATTTCTACTTCTATTGATTTGAATCTTCTTCCTTTTTTCTTCATGAGTCTGGCTAATTGTTTATGAATTTTATCTTCTCAAAGAACCAGCTTTTAGTTTTATTGATCTTTGCTATAAGTTTTTTCATTTCTTTTTCTTTTACTTCTGATCTGCTCTTTATGAGTTCTTTCCTCCTGCTGATTTTGGGGGTTTTTTTGTTCTTTCTCTAATTGCTTTAGCTGTAAGGTTAGGTTGTTTATTTGAGATGTTTCTTGTTTCTTGAGGTAGGATTGTATTGCTCTAAACTTCCCTCCTAGAACTGCTTTAGCTCCATCCCATAAGTTTTGGGTCATCATGTTTTCACTGTCATTTGTTTCTAGGTAGTTTTTGATTTCCTCTTTGATTTCTTCAGTGATCTCTTGCTTAGTTAGTAGTGTATTGTTTAGCCTCCATGCGTTTGTATTTTTTGCAGATTTTTCCCTGTAATTGATATCTAGTGTCATAGCGTTGTGGTAGGAAGAGATAGTTGATATGATTTCAATTTTCTTAAATTTACTGAGGCTTGATTTGTAACCCAAGATATGATCTATCCTGGAGAATGTTCCATGAGCACTTGAGAAGAAAGTGTATTCTGTTGTTTTGGGGTGGAATGTCCTATAAATATCAATTAAGTCCATCTTGTTTAATGTATCATTTAAAGCTTGTGTTTCCTTGTTTATTTTCATTTTGGTTGATCTGTCCGTTGGTGAAAGTGGGGTGTTAATGTCCCCTACTGTGATTGTGTTACTGTCGATTTCCCCTTTTATGGCTGTTAGCATTTGCCTTATGTATTGAGGTGCTCCTGTGTTGGGTGCATAAATATTGACAATTGTTATATCTTCCTTCTTGGATTGATCCCTTGATCATTATGTAGTGTCCTTCTTTGTGTCTTGTAATAGTCTTTATTTTAAAGTCTATTTTGTCTGATATGAGAATTGCTACTCCAGCTTTCTTTTGATTTTCATTTGTATGGAATATCTTGTTCCATCCCCTCACTTTCAGTCTGTATGTGTCCCTAGGTCTGAAATGGGTCTCTCTTAGACAGTATATATTCAGGTCTTTTTTTTATATACGTTCAGCCAGTCTGTGTATTTTGGTTGGAGCATTTAATCCATTTACTTTTAAGGTAATTTTCACTATGTATTTTCCTATTACTATTTTCTTAATTGTTTTGGGTTTGTTATTGTAGGTCTTTTCCTTTTCTTGTGTTTCCTTCCTAGAGAAGTTCCTTTAGCATTTGTTGTAATGCTGGTTTGGTGGTGCTGAATTCTCTGAGCTTTTGCTTGTCTGTAAAGCTTTTGATTTGTCCGTCGAATCTGAATGAGATCCTTGTTGGGTAGAGTAATCTTGGTTGTAGGTTTTTCCCTTTCATCACTTTCAGTATGTCCTGCCACTCCCTTCTGGCTTGCAGAGTTTCTGCTGAAAGATCAACTGTTAACCTTATGGGGATTTCCTTGTCTGATATTTGTTGTTTTTCCCTTGCTGCTTTTAATATTTTTTCTTTGTATTTAATTTTTGGTAGTTTGATTAATATGTGTCTTGGCGTGTTTCTCCTTGGATTTATCCTCTATTGGATTCTCTGTACTTCCTGGACTTGATTGACTATTTCCTTTCCCACATTAGGGAAGTTTTCAACTATAATATCTTCAAATATTTTCTCATTGTCTTTCTTTTTCTCTTCTTCTTTTGGGACCCCTATAATTCGAATTGTTGGTGCATTTAATGTTTTCCCTGCAGTCTCTAAGGCTGTCCCCAATTCTCTTCATTCTTTTTTCTTAGTTCACCTCTGTGATAGTTATTTCCACTGTTTTATCTTCCAAGTCACCTATCCGTTCTTCTGCCTCAGTTACTCTGCTATTGATTACTTCTAGAAAATTTTTAATTTCAATTACTGTGTTGTTCGTCATTGTTTGTGTGCTCTTTACTTCTTCTAGGTCCTTTTTAAACATTTCTTTTATTTTCTCCATTCTGTTTCCAATATTTTGGATCATCTTTACTATCGTTACTATGAAATCTTTTGCAGGTAGACTCCCTATTTCCTCCTCATTTGTTTGGTATGGTGGGTTTTTACCTTGCTCCTTTGTCTGCTGTTTGTTTCTCTGTTCTCTCATTTTGCTTAACTTACTGTGTTTGGGGTCTCCTTTTTGCAGGCTGCAGGTTCGTTGTTCCCGTTGTTTTTGATGTCTGCCCCCAGTAGCTAAGGTTTGTTCAGTGGGTTGTGTAGGCATCCTGGTGGAGGGGACTAGTGCCTGTGTTCTGGTGGGTGAGCCTGGATCTTGTCTTTCTGATAGGCAGGACCTCGTCTGGTGGTGTGTTTTTAGTGTGTCTTTGACCTTATTATGATTTTAGGCAGCCTCTCCGCTAACGTGTCGGGTTGTGTTCCTGTCTTGCTTGTTCTTTGGCATAGGTTGCTGTTTGTTGAGTGGAGCTGGGTCACAGTGTTGAGATGGTGATCTCTGGGAGCACTTTCACCGTTTGATATTATGTGGAGCAGGGAGGTCTCTGGTGGACCAATGTTCTCAACTCAGCTCTCCCACCTCAGAGGCACAGACCTGATACCTGCCCCAAGCACCAAGACCCTGTCAGCCACACAGCTCAGAAGAAAAGGGAGATAAAAAGAAAGAAAGTAAGAGAGGAAAAAGTAAAATAAAATAAAGGTATTAAAATAAAGAATTAAAATTATTAAAAATTAAAAAGTAATAAAAATAAAAAGAGAGAGCACTCAAACCAAAAAACAAATCCAGGAATGATAACAAGAGCTAAAAACTATCCAAAAAACAAACAAACAAAAACAGACGGACAGAACCATAGGACAAATGGTGAAAGCAAAGCTGTACAGACAAAATCGAACAAAGAAGCATACATATACACACTCAGAAAAAGAGAAAAAGGGAAAAAAATATATGTATCTTTTGGGAAGTCTGAGGTCTTCTGCCAGCGTTCAGTAGGTGTTCTGTAGGAGTTGTTCCACATGTAGATGTATTTCTGATGTATTTTGGGGGAGGAAGGTGATCTCCTCATCTTACTCCTCCATCATCTTGAAGGTTTCCCCAGATGGTGTAAATTAAATGAGAAATATGTACCACAGACTTACTGAGCTTGATAAGGAAGAGTAAGTTCTCTTTCAGGGAACTCAGTTATCTAGGTCCCTAATTATTATGCTAACTGTTGAAGGTACACCTTTGAGTTAGCCTTTATACTCATTAGTAATAGTTTGGGTAATAATGTATGTTGTGATATGTTAAAGAGTTTCTGCTTCTTCAGAAGTGAATTGCTGAATTCTGCTCTTCTAGCAGGGTCTGTGACATTCTGTGCAGTTCCTGACTTTCACACAGTGCCATATTCTAAACTAGAATAGATGAACGTGTTTACTATTTAGGTTAAACCTAAAGAGGAAAGAAAAGAAAACACTTTCCCAGCTTATCCAAGAGAGCAAAAACTTTTGCAGCCACTATTGTTACGTGTGAGCCATAGTAGTGCTCATTTCAGCACACTTGAAACTATGGGAACGCATCCCTTTATTTTGAAGCAACTGTTCTCTGTTTTAGGACAGTTTGCTTTTAATAACATTTGGATTTTATCAACGTTCATGGCTGCATACTTGAGAAGTCAAAAATCTTTGTACACATGTAGGTGATTGTTGTCATACTGAGTGCCAAAAGTTTCATTTGCATTAGGCAGTAAGAAATATTGAGAATATAATGGATTTCCCTTCACAAGGGTCCCAAAGCACAGAGGTTTATATTTCTAGCCTTTTGATAGAACTTGATCTCAGGAACATATTTAGGGAAGAGATGGAGATTTTAATCTCTCTGGATTGGTTTTCTTTATGCCAATTATGTACTGCTGTGGTTCTAAAATGCTCATCTGTGGACCAGCTACATCAGAATTAGCAGGGGAGCTTTATACAATTCCCCTAGAGATTCTAGTGTCATAAGTCTAGGGCAGGCCCCACACAATTTTTAAATGCTTCCTAGTTAATTCCAATATGCAGCCTGACTTGTTAACTCTTAGATGCTTATTCTAAAGTTAACTGGAGTTAAAGCTTAGGAGATCATTTTCTCCATGATGTTACTAGACTACATCTTTCAAAAGTCAAAACATCAATATTGATGAAAGAAACTAGTAAATGGTAATATGTCACATTTAAAGGATTGATTTCAAAGGTAGTAGTCTTACTTTGGAGTCAAAGAATGATAATAATAATGATAATGATAAACAGCAGCAACAACAAAAACAATAAACACTTCCCTAGCACTTGCTATTTGCCAAGTCCTGCTCTAGTCCCTTTAAGTATACTGTACTAGTCACTTAATCGTCATGGCAACTTTATGAGGTAGTTACCTTATTACTGCTATTTATAAATGAATGGTACAATCCTTGTCCAGAATCACCCAGCTAGTAGGTGCTGGAGCCAGGATTCAAACCCAGACCTTGAGGCTTAAGAAGCTGTGTTCCATCCACTGCATTTTTTTTTTATCTCATGATTCTGTTTTGCTGATGAGCACATATATATGATAGGAAGTCGTACAGTAAGTTGTCTAAAACCAGGGACTTACAAGCAGACTCTGTATGGTACTGGGTAAATAATCACTTAGGTGAATTATTTACCCTCTCTGGGCCTTGGTTTCCTCATCTAAAAATAAATAAATAAATAAAGTTTAAAATATATTCCTTGGTCTTCCCTGGTGATGCAGTGGTTGAGAGTCCGCCTGCTGATGCAGGGGACACGGGTTCGTGCCCTGGTCCGGGAAGATCCCACATGCCACGGAGCGGCTAGGCCCGTGAGTCATGGCCGCTGAGCCTGCGCGTCTGGAGCCTGTGCTCCGCAACGGGAGAGGCCACAACAGTTGAGAGGCCCGCGTACCTCAAAAAAGACAAAAAAACAAAACAAAACATATATATATATATATATATATATTCCATATAAGGTATTGTAAGAGTAAATTAAGGAATGTTTGCAAAATTTTGAGCACATGCATTTTACATAATAAACACCCAATAATTGGTAGATGTTGTTGTTATTATCATTATATTATTGTATTATAAGTTTTGAGGCATGAAACAGTCAAGAAGCCTAAAAAATGAAAAATTCTGGCCAATGTGGCTATCTAAAATATCTTAGCATATTAGATTTTAGCAATTATAGGGCTGTATGAATAATTTAGCAAAGATTCTCAAGTGAGACAACAGAAGTCTGTAGTGGTGTGCAGAAATAATCTTGATGGACCAATTTAAAGCATCAGTATTTTTAAAGATTCTTATGGTTTGGATATTCCTCCTAGATGGTGTGTCATGAAGTCTGAGACCATAGATTCAAGCACCAGGGCACAGGTGGTCCATCCTAGGAACTCTTTGTTGCAAGGGAGCACCAGAAAGCCCTAGGAGACTTCAACAGGGTTGCACCATCCCCAAGAAAATTTTAGTGACCAGTGGTGAGAACTCACAGGGAACAGAGGACATATCTGAAGACTATGTATATAGCCTTTGGACAGCTCTTGGTGATAAGCTGAATAAGTCATCTTGATCCTGAACAGTAAGGAAGAAAAAAAGTCACCAGGGCTTGACATCTTACTTACAAGGAGTTATTTTTTTTTTATTGCTGGTGCAACTGAGGAGTTGTGCACAGCATCATCACTCCAGTACCTATGGAAAGACTTCCTATCATATAAAGACGTCCTTATGATTTTGCTTCTACCCATGTACCTTCCTAATCCTACTTATTTCTCTTGTTATTCCCAGGATTGTTTATTACAGCAAAAGGTAATATTCTTCTCATTTGGACTTTGCAGTAGCCTCCCAGCAATCCTTCCTTACTTTTTCGTGTATATTGCTGTTTCTGTAGCTCCATTTGTTCCTTTTACTATTATCTTCCCAAACCTCTTTGACGATAATTGCCTACTGAATAATTAATATCTAGGTTGCCAATTCATGCTTTTGCTGATCTAGTGTTAGTTGTATCCCAGTGTTTCTGTACATATATACTGTGTTCCAGTCAGGTTGGACTGCATACTGTACTCTTGAACATTTTTCACCTCTTAGCTTTATTTTGTGGTTTTACTCCTGAACCTAGAGCATCCTTTTAAAATGATGATCATCTCTTAAGACACAATTAAGAGAACGTTTTTTTTCTTGGAGTCTTCAATACTTATTTAAGCAGAAATTATTATTCCTTTGGCTATAACTCTCCAAATTTGTCTAACTTCCTCTACTTTATGTTCCTGAAAGCCAATGAAAAATGATTGAAGCAGACAACTTTGAGTCTTCCTTGGATAACATTGACATAGTGGTTTGTATATAGACACTCAATAAATAGTTATTAAATGAATAGATTAATGTAAGAGCCAGTTAATAAATTTTTGTGAAAAAGCAGTGTATACCGAAAACTTTATATAATTTTGAGTAATTTCATGGATTTGTCCAAAAAGTATATACTTTGTGTTAGGGTGACTTTTTAAAGCTTTGAGACTTATGAGCTTTTTCATATAGAAAGTGAGAAATCCACACATTTTTAAATGTAGAATGTGCATGAAATGATGATATAAAATTATTTTTATAGTAGCTTATTGTATAAGTATAAAAGATCTTCTCACGTTTTGATCATGTATTCCAAGTTCTAAATTAAATATGTATTACTGAATTATTATCAGAGAAAACAGAAAGACTATTTTTACTAAATTATACTTCTGGATTTTATTCCTTGTTTTTAAAAAATACATGAACAAAAAAAAAAAAATACATGAACAAGTATTTCAAGCACATAAATATTATTCTAAGCAAACTAGGGAGGAATTTACTTTGTCCTTAGTATTTACCACAATCATCAAGACTATTATATTAGTTATTTTTTACTGTAACGCTGCCACAAAACTTACTGGCTTTAAAAAAAAACTATTTTATTTGTTCCCCATTCTGTTGGTTAGCACGTGGTTCTAGGATCAGCTGGTCAGTTCTTCTACTGGTTTTGCCCATATCATCTGGCACTCAGTTGGGCCTGGAAGGTTCAAGATGGCCTCAATCACACATCAGGAGGTTGATGCTGGTTTTAGTTTGTCCTCTTTTTTCGTGTGGTCTTTTACCATTAAAGATCTCCACATGACAGCATTGCCCTCCAAGACAACTAGTATGGAAGCTGAAGACTGCTTGAAGCCTAGGCTTGGAAGTCACAGAACATCACTTCTACTACATACTGTTGCTGAGAACAGATTATGAGGTTAGAGCAGATTCATGGGTGGAGAAATGGATTTTTCATTTTGATGAGAGGAGCAACAAAATCACATTGAGAAGGAACATGCATACAGACATGGGAGGAATTATTAGGCCCATCTTTGCAGACAATATGTAGCACAAGTTTTATGAATGTGATGTTAATAAATGTTATGGGTTAATCTTTAGTTCTCTTTTGTTTTCTCTGGAAAAGTCCACGGAACCCTGGTTGCTTCCAAAGTTTTTTGTTCTCTGATGACTATACTGTCCTTGGCTTAAATAGATTTTGTTGGGGAGATTTTAAAATAATACCTCTGTTCTGCCTACCCCACATCTGCCCACCCCCCCACACAGAGAATCCTGTTTAATTCATCTGGCATGGGCTTAGTCATTAGCAATTTTTAAAAGCTTTCTATATTGTTCTAATAATGTGCAGCCAAGGTTTTGAACCATTACATTAGACAGTGTTCTCTTTGTACTACTCATTATCTGAATTTTTAAAAGTGGGCAATGCCTCTCTTATATCAGAAATCAGGTAATTGACAAAAAGCAGTTTGTTGCCTTATTGATTTTCAAATTATCCCCCTTATTTAAAGCAAAATGAAGTACTAAAATAAATAAAATAGCCAATGCAAATAATTTTTTAAGGAAATCATAAGTGAAAGGCATTCAAAAATTAATATAATGATAAAATAATAATTACTTTTGAGAAGTATAACAGTTCTAAGTGACAGTGGGCCAAGTTTTGCCTGTGGGCTCTTGTACACACTCTCCACCAATAATTGATATGGGAATCATGTTCATACCTCTGAGAAGAGACTTTAGACCAGTGGGTACTGGGTGATAGGCACCAAAAATCTGTGAAGGAAAATTGTTTGTATTGGGAGCTGAAAGAAAAGAGTTCAGCAGCTCTGCTGAAGAATGCAGAGTCACAGCATGTTAGAACTGAAAAGGCACAGAGGAATTACCTAGTTTGCCACTCTACGTGGTTCTTCTTTACCACCATAGAATTGAGACTCACTGCCCTAGATAATCGCCTTGCATTCCAAATGAATGCTCTGGACCATTTCAGAAAACTTGCTATTCTCCATGGCCTGTAACTGAGGGGAGGCAGCATAGCATTCTGGAAAGAGAACCAGAAGTCCCAGTAGATTAAGATTTGAATTCTGGCTCCACTGATTGTTTAGCTGTGTAGTCTTGTGCAAGTTAGTTAGTTCACCTGAGACTTGGTTTCTTCTATGTGTTTAGTGCCTCATCCACAAAAAGTAAGATTTAGATGGATAAGTGCTACTGACATGTCTCTTCCTCTCCGTTTGTTATTCAGTTAGTAAAGATGTTTTTCCTTTTATTTAAAGATTAATAGCATGGTCAGTGGCTTTCAAAGTCATGGTCTTTAGTGGCTGGGCTTTCTAGATGACAGTTACCCTTTCTTATTTTACCTTAATTCTAAGAGTATATTTGTTTAAGATAATTATTTAAAATGTTAGGTCATAATGTTAAATGAAAAACAAAGCAGGCTACACATGTATGTTTACAGATAATTTGATAATAACCATGAAGAAAATTGGAAGAAAACATATCAAAATTTTACAAAGGTTTACAAAGGTTTCTTTTTTTTCCAAATACATAAAATAAAAATTAATTGCTTCTGTAACATGAAGTAAACAACACATTCTTCCCCTTAAGTTAAATATATTCATTTGTCAAAGGTAGCCACACTTCAAGACAGGTTTCTGCATTCATTTTGTGAAAAACTTGCTCTTTTCATAGTGACATTGAATCCACCTACAATTCTAAAGTTTTCTAAGCCAATCAACCCTGGTGTTGAAGTTCTTATTCCTTTTCCTGAATTTTCTATCTAAATTTATAATATCATATAGCCAGTTGCCAAAGGTAGAAACATGGGAATCTTTCATGACTCCATTTTCTTCATTACCCATGTATTATTGGTTATCACACTCTTACACAATTGGTTATTAAATTTGATTCCTTCTATCTTTAAGCTATCTCTTTTCTTCTATTCCCACTGTTCAAGGCTCTAGTTCAAGCCCTTATTATCTTATTCTTGACTTACATCTAAAATATACCTGGTCACCGTAGTCTCTTACCTAAAAACCTATGAATCCCCATTTATGAAGGATAATGTCCAAACCCTAGCAGGACATTTGGTCCTGTCCAAAATATTCATTGAGAAACTTGGTCTACACCAAAAGGTCCTAGATATTTGGTCCTGTCCAAAACATTCTTTGAGACTTTTGGTCCACAATTCATTAAATAATACAAACATTTAACTTCATCAGAAGGTCCTTGAAACTGGTACTGACCAAATGTCCATTGAGACATTTGGTCCATGATTTCTTATATAATACAAACACTTAACTTCATTAAGATTGTATTTATGTTATTTTATTGTGATTCATAATGAATTTTGCCTTTCACAATTATTCTTGTTCTTCCTCGTCATAAAGTTTGGCAGAGTTGCTCTTAAGTTGATGAACAGTTACTCTCAAGTATATATCAATTTGATTATTGGCTTCATATTGATTAAATCTGTTAACAATTTCATTGATACAAATTTGATTTTGTCAGTATCATTGTGAAGTTGCTGGCCATATTTGAGTGTGACCACCAAGAACTTCAGTGATAACTTGTTTATTACTTTGCTGTTTGTCTTTTAACACTTCAATAAATCTCCAAATTGAAGGATGATGCTCTATCATCAGCTTGTGAAATTTGCTTTGTCAGCCTTTCACTGCATTGTTCATCCTTTGATTGCTGTTCAGTACGAATGTATAAACATTCCAAGTTTCTGGTAGAAATCTTGGAGCTTCTGGTCTTCTTTTGCCTCTGCCAAACCTTCCATGGACATACACTTTCTAAACATAATCCATTAGTTCTAAACATAATCCATTAGGTCATCTAAATTTTCTTCTGTCTTCTCCATAATGTATTCATCAATTTCATTTACATCTTGCACAGGCACAAACAGAAGCCCAAATAACATGGATACACACTTACAGGTATTAATTTCCATTGTCATATACTTATCTTGTTAGACTCAAAGAAGATATTTTTTGGCCACAGTAATTATGAAAAGTGAAACAAACATCCCTTTACTTGTGCGCTGGATAGAAATAGTCGAATTACATTCATATTTGACATCTCAAAATCCATCATGCATGATGAATGATTAATGTTGAGATTTCTTTTTTTTTTTTTTTTTTGGGCCACTACCATACTGTCTTGATTACTGTAGCTTTGTAGTATAGTCTGAAGTCCAGGAGCCTGATTCCTCCAGCTCCATTTGTTTTTTGAATTTTTGAAATTTATTTATATTTTTATACAGCAGGTTCTTATTAGTTATCCATTTTATACATATTAGTATAAATATGTATATTTATATATACATATATATAAAGTATATATATTTATATGTATATTCATATGTATATATACATATATACATATATATGTATATATGTATATTCATATGTATATATACATATGTATATACATATATATACATATATATGTATGTATATACATATACATACTGTATATATACATATACCTACATATACATATACATATACATATACATACCACCACCACCCCAGCCACTATCCCCCTTTGGTGTCCATACGTTAGTTCTGTACATCTGTGTCTCAATTTCTGCCCTGCAAACCAGTTCATCTGTACCATTTTTCTAGGTTCCACATATATGCGTTAATATATGATATTTGTTTTTCTCTTTCTGACTTACTTCACCCTGTAGGACAGTCTCTAGATCCATCCACATCTCAACAAATGACCCAATATCGTTCCTTTTTATGGCTGAATAATATTCATTGTACATATGTACCACATCTTCTTAATCCATTCGTCTGTGGATGGGCATTTAGGTTGCTTCCATGACCTGGCTATTGTAAACAGTGCTGCAATGAACATTGGGGTGCATGTGTCTTTTTGAACTATGGTTTTCTCTGGGTATATGCCCAGTAGTGGGATTGCTGGATCATATGGTAATTCTATTTTTAGTTTTTTAAGGAACCTCCATACTGTTCTCCATAGTGGCTGTATCAATTTACATTCCCACCAACAGTGCAAGAGGGTTCCATTTTCTCCACACCCTCTCCAACATTTGTTGTTTGCAGATTTTCTGATGATGCCCATTCTAACGGGGGTGAGGTGATACCTCATTGTAATTTTGATTTGCATTTCTCTAATAAATAGTGATGCACAGCAGCTTTTCATGTGCTTCTTGGCCATCTGTATGTCCTCTTTGGAGACATGTCTATTTAGATCTTCTGCCCATTTTTGTATTGGGTTGTTTGTTTTATTAATATTGAGCTGCATGAGCAGTTTATATATTTTGGAGATTAATCCATTGTCCATTGATTCGTTTGCAAATATTTTTTCCCTTTCTGAGGGTTGTCTTTTCGTCTTCTTTGTAGTTTCCTTTGCTTTGCAAAAGCTTTTAAGTTTCATTAGGTCCCATTTGTTTATTTTTGTTTTTATTTCCATTACCCTAGGAGGTGGATCAGAAAAGATCTTCCTGTGATTTATGTCAGAGGGTTTTCTTCCTATGTTTTCCTCTAAGAGTTTTACAATGTCCGGTCTTACATTTAGGTCTCTAATCCATTTTGAGTTTATTTTTGTGTATGGTGTTAGGGAGTGTTCTAATTTCATTGTTTTACATGTAGCTGTCCAGTTTTCCCAGCACTGCTTATTGAAGAGACTGTCTTTTCTCCATTGTATAGCCTTGCCTCCTTTGTCATAGATTAGTTGACCATAGGTGTGTGGGTTTATCACTGGGCTTTCTATCCTGTTCCATTGATCTATATTTCTGTTTTTGTGCCAGTGCCATATTGTCTTGATTACTGTAGCTTTATAGTATAGTCTAAAGTCAGTGAGCCTGATTCCTCTAGCTCCGTTTTCTCCCCTCAAGATTGCTTTGTATATTTGGGGTCTTTTGTGTCTCCATACAAATTTTAAGATTTTTTGTTCTAGTTCTGTAAAAAATGCCATTGGTAATTTAATAGGGATTGCATTGAATCTGTAGATTTCTTTGGGTAGTATAGTCATTTTCACAATATTGATTCTTCCAATTCAAGAACATAGAATATCTCTCCCATTTGTTGGTATCATCTTTTATTTCTTTCAACAGTGTCTTATAGTCTTCTGCGTACAGGTCTTTTGTCTCCCTAGGTAGGTTTATTCCTAGGTATTTTATTCTTTTTGTTGCAGTGGTAAATGGGAGTGTTTCCTTAAATTCTCTTTCACATTTTTCACCTTTAGTGTATAGGAATGCAAGAGATTTCTGTGCATTAATTTTGTATCCTGCAACGTTACCACATTCATTGATTAGCTCTAGTAGTTTTCTGGTGGCATCTTTAGGATTCTCTGTGTATAGTATCATGTCATCTGCAAACAGTGACAGTTTTACTTCTTCTTTTTCAATTTATATTCCTTTTATTTCTTTTTCTTCCCTGATGGCCGTGGCTAGGAATTCCACAACTATTTTGAATAATAGTGGTGAGAGTGGACATCCTTATCTTGTTCCTGATGTTCGAGGAAATGCTTTCAGTTTTTCATCCTTGAGAATGATGTTTGCTGTGGGTTTCTCATATATGGCCTTTATTATGTTGAGGTAGGTTCCCTCTATGCCTACTTTCTGGAGAGTTTTTATCATAAATGGGTGTTGAATTTTGTCAGAAGCTTTTTCTGCATCTATTGAGATGATCATATGTTTTTTATTCTTCAATTTGTTGATATGGTATATCACATTGATTGACTTGTGTATATTGAAGAACCCTTGCATCCCTGGGATGAATCCCACTTAATCATGGTGTATGAGCCTTTTAATGTGTTGTTGGATTCTGTTTACTAGTGTTTTGTTGAGGATTTTTGTATCTATGTTCATCAGTGATATTGGCCTGCAGTTTTCTTTTTTTATAGTATCTTTGTCTGGTTTTGGTATCAGGGTGATGGTGGCCTCATAGAATGAGTTTGGGAGTGTTCCTTCCTCTGCAATTTTTTGGAAGAGTTTGAGAATGATGGGAGTTAGCTCTTCTCTAAATGTTTGATAGAATTCACCTGTGAAGCCATCTGGTCCTGGACTTCTGTTTGTTGGAAAATTTTTAATCACAGTTTCAATTTCATTATTTATGATTGGTCTGTTCATATTTTCTATTTCTTCCTGGTTCAGTCTTGGAAGGTTATACCTTTCTAAAAATTTGTCCATTTCTTCCAGATTGCCCATTTTATTGGCATATAGTCGTTTGTAGTAATCTCTTATAATCCTTTGTATTTCTGCAGTGTCTGTTGTAACTTCTTCTTTTTCATTTCTACTTTTAATGATTTGAGTCCTCTCCCTCATTTTCTTGATGAGTCTGGCTAATAGTTTATCAATTTTGTTTATCTTCTCAAAGAACCAGCTTTTAGTTTTATTGATATTTGCTATTGTTTTCCTTGTTTCAATTTCATTTATTTCTCCTCTGATCTTTATGATTTCTTTCCTTTGACTAACTTTGGGTTTTGTTTTTTCTTCTCTCTCTAATTCCTTTAGGTTAAAGTTAGATTGTTTATTTGAGCTTTTTCTTGTTTCTTGAGGTAGACTTGTATAGCTATAAACTTCCCTCTTAGAACTGCTTTTGCTGCATCCCATAGGTTTTGGATCATCGTGTTTTCATTGTAATTTGTCTCTAGGTATTTTTTTATTTTGTCTTTGATTTCTTCAGTGATCTCTTTATTATTTAGTAACATATTGTTTGGCCTCCATATGTTGTATTTTTTACATTATTTTCCCTGTAATTGATTTCTAATCTCATAGTGTTGTGGTCAGAAAAGTTGCTTGATATGATTTCAATTTTCTTAAATTTACTGAGGCTTGATTTGTGACCCAAGATGTAGTCTATCCTGGAGAATATTCCGTGTGCAGTTGAGAAGGAAGTGTAATCTGATGGTTTTAGATGGAATGTCCTATAAATATCAATTAAATCTATCTGGTCTGTTCTGTCATTTAAAGCTTGTGTTTCCTTATTAATTTTGTTTGGATTATCTGTCCATTGGTGTAAGTGACATGTTAAAGTCCCCCACTATTATTTTGTTACTGTCGATTTCCTCTTTTATAGCTGTTAGCAGTTGCCTTATGTATTGAGGTTCTCCTATGTTGGGTGCATATATATTTATAATTGTTTTAGCTTCCTCTTGGATTGATCCCTTGATCATTATATAGTGTCCTTCCTTTTCTCTTGTAACATTCTTTATTTTAAAGTCTCTTTTATCTGATATGAGTATTGCTACTCCAGCTTTCTTTTGATTTCCATTTTCATGGAATATCATTTTCCATCCCCTCACTTTCAGTCTGAATGTGTCTCTAGGTATGAAGTGGGTCTCTTGTCGACAGCATATATATGGGTCTTGTTTTTGTATCCATTCAGCAAGCCTGTGTCTTTTGGTTGGAGTATTTAATCCATTCACGTTTAAGGTAATTATCAATATGTATGGTCCTATGACCATTTTCTTAATTGTTTTGGGTTTGTTTTTGTAGGCACTTTTCTTCTCTTGTGTTTCCCACTTAGAGAAGTTCCTTTAGCAGTTTTCGTAGAGCTGGTTTGGTGGTGCTGAATTCTCTTAGCTTTTGCTTGTATGTAAAGCTTTTGATTTCTCCATCGAATCTGAATGAGAGCCTTGCCTGGTAGAGTAATCTTGGTGGTAGGTTCTTCCCTTTCATCACTTTAAGTATATCATGCCACTCCCTTCTGGCTTGTAGAGTTTCTGCTGAGAAGTCAGCTGTTAACCATATGGGAGTTCCCTTTTTATATCTTGTTTTTCCCTTACTGCTTTCAGTAATTTTTCTTTGTCTTTAATTTTTGCCAATTTGATTACTATGTGTCTTGGCGTGTTTCTCCTTGGGTTTATCCTTTATGGGACTCTCTGTGCTTCCTGGACTTGGGTGGCTATTTCCTTTCACGTGTTAGGGAAGTTTTCTACTATAATCACTTCAAATATTTTCTTGGGTCCTTTCTCTCTCTCTTCTCCTTCTGGGACCCCTATAATGCATATGTTGTGGTGTTCAATGTTGTCCCAGTGGTCTCTTAGACTGTGTTCATTTCTTTTCATTCTTTATTCTTTATTCCATTCCACAGCAGTGAATTCCACCATTCTGTCTTCCAGGTCACTTATCCGTTCTTCTGCCTCAGTTATTCTGCTGTTGATTCCTTCTAGGATAGTTTTCATTTCAGTTGTTGTATTGTTCATCTGTTTGTTCATTCTTTAATTCTTCTAGGTCTTTGTTAAACATTTCTTGCATCTTCTTGATCTTTGCTTCCATTCTTTTTCTGAGGTCCTGGATCATCTTCAGTATCATTACTCTGAATTCTTTTTCTGGTTGGTTGCCTATCTCCACTTCATTTAGTTGTTTTTCTGGGGTTTTGTCTTGTTCCTTCATCTGGTACATAGCCCTCTGCCTTTTCATCTTGTCTATCTTTCTGTGAATGTGGTTTTTGTTCCACAGGCTGCAAGATTGTAGTTCTTCTTGCTTCTGCTGTCTGCCCTCTAGTGGATGAGGCTATCTAAGAGTCTTGTGCAAGTTTCTTGATGGGAGGGACTGGTGGTGGGTAGAGCTGACTGTTGCTCTGGAAGGCAGAACTCAGTAGAACTTTAATCTGCTTGTCTGCTGATGGGTTGGGCTGTGTTCCCTCCTTGTTGGTTGTTTGGCCTCAGGCGACCCAACACTGGAGCCTACCTGGGCTCTTTGTTGGGGTTAATGGCAGACTCTGAGAGGGCTCACACCAAGGAGTACTTCCCAGAACTTCTGCTGCCAGTGTCCTTGTTCCCATGGTGAGCCACAGCCACCCCCGCCTCTGCAGGATACCCCCCAACACTAGCAGGTAGGCCTGGTTCAGTCTCCTATGGGGTCACTGCTCCTTCCCCTGGGTCCCAATGAGCACACTACTTTGTGTTTGCCCTCCAAGAGTGGAGTCTCTGTTTCACCCAGTCCTGTCGAAGTCCTGCAGTCAAGTCCCGCTAGACTTCAAAGTCTGGTTCTCTCGTAATTCCTCCTCCTGTTGCCGGACCCCCAGATTGGGAAGCCTGATGTAGGGCTCTGACCCTTCACTCCAGTGGGTGGACTTCTGTGGTATAAGTGTTCTCCAGTTTGTGAGTCATCCACCCAGCAGTTATGGGATTTTATTTTAGTGTGACTGTGCCCCTCCTACTGTCTCATTGTGGCCTCTCCTTTGTCTTTGGATTTGGGATATCTTTTTTGGTGAGTTCCAGTGTCTTCTTGTTGATGAGTGTTCAGCAGTTAGTTGTGATTCTGGTGTTCTTGTAAGAGGGTGTGAGAGCATGTCCTTGTACTCCACCATCTTCTAACGTTGAGATTTCTTTTCCACGAAGATGCACATAGATTGTCAGGTAGGTAGGTAGGTAGGTAGGTAGATAGATAGATAGGTAGATCAGTCTGTGTCTTCTCACCTTTTCATTGTTAGTACATAAATCACTGGTATAGTATAACACAGCAGTACACTGTGCATAGTAAATAACTCAGTGAACTGTGTTGATGATGTCTTGAAGGTGCCATCACTAAATAATGTGGTATTGGCACTTAAATATCAAATATTGTCATACGTTATGTAAGTAAGAAATCGTTATTCACCTGGAGCACCAGAATCGTACATAAGAAATCATTCTCCACATCTGGTCACTTCATACTCCTCTGGAACTTAATTTCATGCAGTTAAGTTGGATTTGGAGTTCAATATCTGGTTTTAATTCTATTTACAGTTGACCCTGGAATGATATGGAGGTTAGGGGCACCAACCCCCACACAATCCAAAATCCAATTATAACTCTACAGTTGGCCCTCAGTATCCGTGCTTTGGCAGCTTGGATGGTGTGGAACTGTAGAACGTACTTATTGAAAAAAAAACCCCACATATAAGTGAGAATTTCCTATATTTTTTCCTTCCAGGAAGTTCTTTTTTTTTTTTTTTTTGACCTTTTTTAAAAAATTGAACTATAGTTAATTTACAGCGTTGTGTTAGTTTCAGGTGTAAAGCCAAGTGATTCAGTTATATACATATCTATTATTTTTCAGATTCTTTTCCATTTTAGCTTGTTAGAAGATACAGAATATTGATTTCTGTGCTATACAGTAGGTCCTTCTTGATTATTTTATATATAGCAGTGTGTACATGTTAATCCCAAACTCCTAATTTGTCTCTCCCCCCACCACTATCCCCTATGGTAATCATTACTTGGTTTTCTATATCTGTGAGTCTGTTTCTACTTTGTAAATAAGTTCATTTGTATCATTTTTTTAGATTCCACATACAAGTTATATCATTATTTGTGTGTCTCAGTTCAGTTAATGTGGTAATCTCTAGGTCCAGCCACGTTGCTGCAGATGACATTATTTCATTTTTTTATGGCTGAGTAATAGTCCATTGTATATATATACCACATCTTCTTTATCCATTCCTCTGTCAGTGGACATTTAGGTTGCTTCTATGTCTTGGCTATTGTAAATAGTGCTTCTATGAACACTGGGGTCTTTGTATTGTTTTTAATTAGAGTTTTCTCCACATATATGCCCAGGAGTGAGATTGCTGGATCATATGGTAACTCTATTTTTAGTTTTTTAAGGAACCTCCATACTGTTGTCCATAGTGGCTGCACGAATTTACATTCCCACCAACAGTATAGGAAGGTTCTGTTTTCTCCATACCCTCTCTAGCATTTACTATTGTAGACTTTTTTAATGATAGCTATTCTGACCAGTGTGAGGTGATATCTCATTGTAGTTTTGATATGCATTTCTCTAATAATTAGCAATATTGAGCATCCTTTCATGTGCCTTTTGGCCATCTGTATGTCTTCTTTTGAGAAATTTCTATTTAGGTCTTCTGCCCATTTTTTTAAGTTGTATAAACTGTATATTTTAGAAATTAATTCCTTGTTGGTCACATTGTTAGCAAATATTTTCTCCCATTCTGTGGGTTGTGTTTTCATTTTGTTTATGGTTTCCTTTGCTGTATAAAAGATTTTGTGTTTAATTAGTTTCCCATTTGTTTAATTTAGTTTTTCTTTCCATTACTCTAGTAGATGGCTCAGAAAAGATATTGCTGCGATTTATGTCCAGGAGTGTACTGCCTATGTTTTCCTCTAAGAGTTTTATATTATCCAGTCTTACATTTAGGTCTTTAATCCGTTTTGAGTTTATTTTTGTGTATGGTGTTAAAGAGTGTTCTAATTTCATTCTTTGATGTGTAGCTGTCCAGTTTTCCCAGGACCATTTATTGAAGAGACTGTCTTTCCTCCATTGTATAGTCTTGCCTCCTTTTTTTGTAGATTAATTGACCATAGGTGGGTGGGTTTATTTCTGGGCTTTCTATCCTGTTCCATTGATCTATATTTCTGTTTTTTTGACAGTACCATACTGTTTTGATTGCTATTGCTTTGTAGTATAGTCTGAAGTCAGGGAGCATGATTTCTCCAGCTCTTTTCTTCTTTCTCAAGATTGTCATGGCTATTCATGGTATTTTGTGCTTCCGTACAATTTTTAAAAGTTTTGTTCTAGTCTGTAAACAAATGCCATTGGTAATTTGATAGGGATTGCATTGAATATGTGAATTGCCTTGGATACTATGGTCATTTTAACAATATTGATTCTTCCAGTCCAGGAACATGGTATATCTTTCCATCTTTTTCTGTCATCTTCAATTTCTTTATACAGTTTTTCAGAATACAGGTTTTTTGCCCCCTTAGATAGGTTTAGTCCTAAGTATTTTATTCTTTTTGATGTGATGGTAAATGGGACTCTTTCCTTAATTTCTCTTCCTGTTATTTTGTTGTTAGTGTGTAGAAATGCAGCAGATTTTTGTATAGTAATTTTGTATCCTGCAACTTTACAGAATTCATAGGTAAACTCTAGTAGATTTCTGTAAACATCTTTAAGATTTTCTATGTCTATCATCATGTCATCTGCAAACAGTGACAGTTTTACTTCTTCCTTTTCAATTTGGATTCATTTTATTTCTTTTTCTTTTCTAACTGCTGTGGCTAGGACTTCCAAAACTAAGTTGAGTAAAAGTGGCCGGAGTGGACGTCCTTGTCTTATTCCTGATCTTAGAAGAAATCTTTTTACATTTTCACTGTTGGATATGATGTTACTTGTAGGTTTGTCATATGGCCTTTATCATGTTGAGATATGTTCCTGCCATGCCCACTTTCTGAAGAGTTTTTATCATAAACGGACATTGAATTTTATCAAAACCCTTTTATGCATTTATGGATATGATCATATAGTTTTAATTCTTTTATTTGTTAATGTGGTGTATCACATTGATTGTTTTGCAGATATTGAAAAATTCTTGCATCCATGGAATAAATCCTACTTAGTCATGGTGTATCATCCTTTTAATATATTGTTGGAGTTGGTTTGCTAGTATTTTGTTGAGGATTTTTGCATCTATTTTCATCATTGATATTGGCTGGTATTTTTTTAAGTGTGTGTGTGATATCCTTGTCTGGCTTTGGTATCGGGGTGATGGTGGCATCATAGAATGAGTTTGGGAATGCTCCTTCCTCTGCAGTTTTTTGGAAGATTTTCAGAAGGATAGGTGTTAAATCTTCTCTAAATGTTTGATAGAACTTGCCTGTGAAGCCATCTGGTCCTGGACTTTTGTTTGTTGGAAGTTTCTTAATCACAGTTTTAATTTCAGTACTTGTGATTGGTCTGTTCCTGTTTTCTATTTTTTCCTGGTTCAGTCTTAGGAGATTGTACTTTTCTAAGAATTTGCTCATTTCTTCTAGGTTGCCCATTTTATTGGCATATAGCTGCTTGTAGTAGTTTCTCATGATCCTTCGTATTTCTGTGGTGCCCATTGTAACTTCTTCTTTTCCATTTCTAATTTTATTGATTTGAGCCCTCTCCCTTTTTTCTTGATGAGTTTGGCTAACGGTTTATCAATTTTATTTCTTTTCAAAGAACGAGCTTTTAGTTTCATTAATCTTTTCTGTTGTTTCTTTGCCTTTATTCCATTTATTTTTGCTCTGATCTTTATGATTTCTTTTCTTCTACTAAGGGTTTTGTTTGTTCTTTTTTTCTCTAGTTGCTTCAGGTGTAAGGTTAGGTTGTTTATTTGAGATTTTTCTTGTTTCCTGAGGTAAGCTTGTATTGCTTTAAAATTCCTTCTTAGAACCGCTTTTGCTGTGTCCCATAGGTTATGGATTGTCATGTTTTCATTTTCATTTTTCTCTAAGAATGTTTTTATTTCTTCTTTGATTTCTTCAGTGATCCATTGGTTGTTTAGTAGCATATTGTTTAGCCTCCATGTGTTTGTGTTTTTGCAGTTTTTTTTCCCTGTAGTTGATCTCTAACCTCATAGTATTGTGGTCAGAAAAGATGGTTGATGTGATTTCACTTTTCTTAAATTTACTGAGGCTTGCTTTGTGACCCAGCATGTGACCTATCCTAGAGAACATTTCATGTATATTCTGCTGCTTTCAGATGGAATGCTCTATAAATATCAATTAAGTCCATCTGGTTTGATGTGTCATTTAAGGCCTGTGTTTCCTTATTGATACTGTCTGGATGATCTGTCCATTGATGTAAGTGGGGTGTTAATGTCCCCCACTATTATTTTTGTTACTATCAATTTCTCCTTTTATCTCTGTTAAAATTTGCTTTACGTATTGAGGTGCTTCTATGTTGGATGCATATATATTTACAATTGTTATATCTTTTTCTTGGATTGGTCTTTTGATCATTATGTAGTGTCCTTCTTTGTCTCTTGTGGCAGTCTTTATTTAAAAGTGTATTTTGTCTGATAGAAGTGTTACTACTCAGTTTTCTTTTGATTTTCATCTTCATGGGATACCTTTTTCCATCCCCTCACTTTCAGTCTACAGATGTTTCTAGATCTAAAGTGAGTCTCTCATAGGCAGTATATACGAGTCCTCTTTTTGTATCCGTTCACCCAGTCTGTGTCTTTTGGTTGCAGCCTTAGTCCATTTACTTTTAAGGTAATTAATGATATGTATGTCCCTCTTGCCATTTTGTTAATGTTCTGGATTTGGTTTCGTATCTTTTTCCCCTTTCTTTTGTTCTCTTCTCTTGTTATATGATAACTAACTTCACTGTTATGTTTGGATTCCTTTTACTTTTTTTGCATATATATTATTGATTTTTGTTTTGTGGTTACCATGAGGTTTTTATATAGCAGTTCATATGTACATGTGCTTGTTTTAAGTTGCTGATCTCTTAATTTAAAATGCATTTTAGATACCGTGCATTTGTACTCTCCTCCCCTCACAATTAGTGTTTTTGATATTATATTTTACATCTGTTTTGTGTGTCCCTTAACTGTTTAGTGTGAATACAGATGATTTTGCTACTTTTGGCTTTTAACCTTCTCAGTTTTGTGTGTGGATGTTTTCCTATCCTTATTGTGTATTTGCCTTTACCAGTGAGCTTTTCCATTTTGTAATTTTCTTGTTTCTAGTTGTTGCCTTTTCTTTTCTGCCTATAGAAGTTCCTTTAGCATTTGTGCTGCTTTGGTGGTGCTGAATTCTTTTAGCTTTTGCTTGTGTGTAAAACTTTTGATTTCCGCATCATAATCCAAATGAGAGCCTTGCTGGGTAGAGTATTCTTGGTTGTAGGTTTTCCTCTTTTGTTGCTTTAAGTATATTGTGCCACTCCCTTCTGGCTTGCAGAGTTTTTGCTGAAAAATCAGCTGATAGCTTTATGGGAGTTTCCCTGTATGTTACTTGCTACTTTTCCCTTGTTGCTTGTAACATTCTCTCTTTATCTTTATTTTTTGTCATTTTGATTACGGTGTATCTTGGTGTGTTCCTCTGTGGGTTAGTCTTGTATGGGACTCTGCACTTCCTGGACTTGAGTGACTGTTTCCTTTCCCAGGTTAGGGAAATTCTCAGCTATTTCTCTTCAGATATTTTCTCAGGCCCTTTCTCTCTCTCTCCTCATTCTGGGACCCCTATAATGCAAATACTAACGTGTTTAATGTTGTCTCTCATTCCACTACTATGTGTAGACAGGGTCTACACACTGTCTCAGAGGTCTCTTAAACTGTCCTGATTCCTTTACATTCTTTTTTCTGCTCAGTGGCAGTGATTTCCACTACTCTGTCACCTCATTTTGTGTAAATTGCTATTTGTATTTTTATGTATGTGGTAGGTTAGTTACGTTTCCCAACCTTGGAGAAATGGCCCTCTGTAGGAGATATCCTATGCATCCCAGCAGTACACTCCCCTCTTGTCACCCAAGGGACAGGGACCAGCTGGTCCCACGGTATTATGTGGCCTGTGTTTGCAGACTCGATCTACAGGCTTTGGGAATGTAGTTTTCTTACTTCTGGTGGGTGTCTGCTTCCTGGTGGGTGAGGCTGGTCTAGAGCAGGGATCCCCAACCCCCGGGACACAGACTGATACCGGTCCATGGCCTGTTAGGAACCGGGCCACACAGCAGGAGGTGAGTGGCAGGCGAACAAGCAAAGCTTCATCTGTATTTACACCTGCTCCGCATAGCTTGCATTACTGCCTGAGCTCCACTTCCTGTCAGATCAGCAGCGACATTAGATTCTCATAGGAGCATGAACCCTACAGTGAACTGTGTGTGCAAGGGATCTAGGTTGTATATCCATTATGAGAATCTAATGCCTGATGATCTGAGGTGGAGCTGAGGTGCGGTGATGCTAGCGCTGGGGAGAGGCTGCAAATACAGATTATCATTAGCAGAGTGGTTTGACTGCACAGAGACCATAATAAATCAATTGCTTGCAGACTCATATCAAAACCCTATCAGTGAGTGGCAGGTGATAATTAAGCTGCCTCTGGTGGCAGGCTTTAAGTCAGAATCTGACACTTATTTTAGTCCTCATGTGGCCCACCCATTATTTTATTTACCACTTCTGTCCGCACCTCTTTCCCGCACTGCGTACTTGTCTCAGTCACAGTTTTGGTTAGCCCACAAGCTAAACCCTAGCCAAAATGAGTAAAAACCAAACATCACTGGAAAGCTTCTTTGAAAAGAGGGAAAGACCCAATGATGAGACAGCAGAAGACTCTAAGACTGCCAACAAAAAGAAAGCTGCATTTAAAAGAAAATGCAAAGCATCCTACTTAAATTACAGGTTCATTGCAACAGGTGATTCACATTCTCCAAGCCCACTTTGTACAATATTGGCAACCGGCTATCCACCAAAGCCATGAAACCTTCAAAACTGCTTCGCCACGCGGAGAGCATTAAAAGACAAGCCTTTGGAGTTTTTCAAAAGAAAAAAACGTGAATACGAAGAACAGAAGCACTTATTGAAGGCCAACACTTCATCTGTGTGTCTGCACTGAGAGCATGATTCTTAGTGGCTAACTGCATTGTTAAAGCTAAGAAGCCCTTTACTGTTGGTGAATAGTTGATCCTGCCTGCTGCTAAGTACATTTGTCATGAACTTTTAGGAGAGGCTGCAGTTCAAAAGGTGGCACGTGTTCCTCTATCAGCTAGCACCACAATTAGACAAACTGATGAAATAACAGAGGATGCTGAGGCACAATTGTTAGAGAAGATTAATGAGTCTCCGTGGTACACAATCCAGGTTGACAAGTCTACCAGTGTTGACAGCAAGGACACAATGCTTGTTTTTGTGAGATATATTTTTCAGGAGGATGTGCATGAGGATATGTTATGTACACTTTTGTTACCAGCCAGCACCACAGCTGCAGAATTACTCAAGCCTTTGAATGATTACATATCAGCAAAACTGAATTGAACATTTTGTGTTGGCATATGCACAGACAGAGCAGCTTCCATGACTGGATGGCTTTCTGGTTTCACTACTCAGGTCAAAGAGGTTGCTTCTGAATGTGGGTCTACACACTGTCATCCATAGAGAAATGCTGCTATCCAAAAAATGTCACCTGAACTTAAGAACGTTTTGCAGGATGTGATTAACATTATCAACCACCTTAAAGTGCATGCCTTTAACTCATGTCTGTTTGCACACCTCTGTGAGGAGATGGACATAGAGCACACACGTCTTCTCTTATACACAGAAGTGAGATGGCTTTCTAAAGGTAGATCACTGGCCAGAGTTTTGAGTTACGAGAGCCGCTCCAGGGATTTCTTTTAGAAAAACAGTCACCACTGGCGGCACATTTCAGTGACACAGAATGGGTCGTAAAACTTGCTTACTTGTGTGACATAGTCAACCTGCTCAATGAACTCAGTCTGTCGCTTCAGGGGAGAAGGACAACTGTGTTCAAGTCAGCAGATAAAGTGATGGCATTCAAAGCCAAACTGGAATTATGGGGGCGATGAGTGAACATTGGGATTTTTGACATGTTTCATACATTAGCAGAGATTTTGAAAGAGACTGCGCCAGGACCACCTTTCTCCCAGCTGGTGCATGGTCACCTATCTCAGCTTTGAAAAGAGTTTGAGCATTACTTCCCAACCACAAAAGACCCCCGAACTGGGAAGGAATGGATCCGCGACCCATTTGTGAATAAGCCAGGTGAATCAACTTTGTCTGAGCTAGAAGAGGATCAACTGCTTGAGATCGCAAATGATGGTGGCCTTAAAGTGTGTTCGAGACAACTTCAAATCTCCATGCGTTTTGGATTAAAGTGAAGGTGGAATATCCTGAGATTGCCACAAAAGCACTGAAAAGCCTGCTTCCATTTCCAACATTCTGTCTTTGTGAAGCAGGGTTTTCTGCAGTGACAGCAACCAAAATGAGATTACGGAGTAGACTGGACATAAGCAACACACTTTGGGTCACTGTCTCCCATCACCCCCGGATGGGACCATCTAGTTGCAGGAAAACAAGCTCAGGGCTCCCACTGATTCTGCATTATGGTGAGTTGTATAATTATTTCATTACATATTACAATGTAATAATAATAGAAATAAAGTGCACAATAAATGTAATGCACTTGAATCATCCCGAAACCATCCCCCCACCCCCGGTCCATGAAAAAATTGTCTTCCATGAAACTGGTCCCTGGTGCCAAAAAGGTTGGGGACTGCTGGTCTAGAGTCTTGTGCAGGCTTTCTGGTGGGAGGGACCAGTGTCTGTGCACTGGTGGGTGGAGTTGGGTTTTGACCCTCTGGTGAGCAGGGCCTTATCAAAGGGTGTGTTTATTGGGCAGCTGTGTGCTCAGGAAGACTTTAAGCAGCCTCTCTGCTGATGGGTGGGGCTGTGTTCCCGCCTTGTCGGTTGTTTGGCCTGAGGTAACCCAACATTGGAGCCTATGGGCTGTTAGGTAGGGCCAGGTCTTGGTGCCAAGATGTCAGCTTCCAGGAGAGGTCACACAGATGAATGCTTCCCGATAGGTTTGCCACCAGTGTCTATGTCCCCAGGGTGAGCCACAGCCACCCCCTCCCTCCCCCTGGAGACCCTCCAAGACCAGAAGGTAGGTCTGTCTCAGTCTCCTATCAAATTACTGCTTTTGCCCTTGGTCCTGGCATATGTGAGAGTTTCTGTGCACCCTTGTAAGATTGAATTCTCTATTTCCCCTAATCGTGTGGAGCTCCTGCAATCAAGCCTTGCTGGTCATCAAAGCCAAATGCTCTGGAGACTCCTCTTCCTGGTGTTGACCCCTGGGCTCAGGAGCCTGACGTGGGACTCAGAACTCTTACTCCTGTGGCAGAACCTCTGAAATATAATTATTCTCCAGTTTGTGGGTCACCCACCCAGGTGATATGGATTTGATTATATCGCAAGTCTGCCCCCTCGTAACTGTCTTGTTTTGGTTCCTTCTTTATGTCTTTAGTTATAGAAGGTCTTTTCTGGTAGGTTCCAGACTTGTTCATCAATGGTTGCTGTGCAGTTGTGATTTTGGTGTGCTTGTGAGAGTAGGTGAACTTAGGGTCCTTCTACACCTCCATCTTGGCCGTTCCTCCTGAGAATTTTAAATTAAAGATGTCATATTGCCAAGGAACAGAAGAGGGGTTATCTATTTATTTCTTTTGTAGCTGTCTGACCAGTGGTCTCTGCTTTACTGGTAGGGAAAACCTTTCTTATGTCTTATGGATCTGACATCTGGCCAATAGGAAGGATCAGCCAATAGGTAGGCACTAAGGAGGGCATGGTGGTCTATGTGGATTGACAGGTAAGTGTGGGAATCACATCCCCTAAGACTTCTCCAAATAGCAACAGACCAAGATTGTGCCTTTATAGGACAGCAGTTCAAGGGAAACATTACCCATTAACCCTGAGTGATGGGATAGTTGTAAGGGTGTTAATTGGCTGCCTGGTGTCTCCTCATGGTGCTCTTACATTCCACTGCTATGTGGTAGGAAAGCCACACATTTCTCACTCCTCCAGAAAAACCAAGATGCTTTGTAAAGTGTTTACATCTATGTGTTTACCACCCATTTTACATAGTGGCTTAACCAAGCCTCTCCTTTCAAACTCTGCTCTTACTTAACAACCCAGCCACATCCAACCAAATGCCCAGTGACATATTAACACACCATGTATGGCAAGATCCCATCCTCCACTTGTCATCCTCTGTGCATTTCTCTAACTGTAGGACTCATCATTGGTATGCATAGTTAATATTAATCCCACTCTTCTTCAAGATTTGAATTCCAGTCCATGTACTTAACCCCGTGTGCCATTACCAGCTAGGCTACGAAGGCAAGAAGTGTTATTATGGACACAACACAATCATTGGACCAATAAAACATTATAGTACTTTTTTATGTATTAATCCTGTAAACCAAAAATATAAATAAACATTATGGCCTATGTGAACCCAGGGACATTTTCTAAGTGTGGACGTTTGTGACCATACGAAATGTCAAGGACTGTTTGGCATGGACAATATGCCCATGGACACTTTTGATAAGACCAAATTTCAAGGACCTTTTGGTGTGGACCAAATGTCTCAGTAGAGGTTTTGGACAGGACCAAATGTCTGCTAATCATCCAAACTCATTCACAGTTTATTCCCACCCTACATTTCCTTTTTCACCTTCCTCCATTCCATCTCTGTCAACCCTCACTGTTGTCTCTCTTTGGTCCAGGTTTCTCTCAGTTCCTTGAAAATGATAATTTACTTTCATGCATCTGTAACTAGTTTTGATTCTCTACATTCTCCATTGAGGAACTTATTCATCATTCAAGATTGAGTTTAAATATTAATCTTTGATCAACTCACTCAGGCAAATTTAGCTGCTTCCCTCTCTTCTAAGCTCTTTATAAGCACCTTGATTATGACATGTAACCCATTAAGATTTGTGTGCATGTTCTGTCTAGACTGTGAGCCTCTAAAAGGCAGGACCTATGTGTCTTTCATCTTAATACTTCATAGGTTAAGCATATTATAGGCAGTTATTAATTGTTGAATGTGATATAAAGTTGATTCTAATTTCTTCCTCCTTTTTCATGACTGAGTTGGAATAGTTTGTTAAAGATCATTCATGAACCTTAAATGCTTAATTATAAATGAAAAATAACAGCTGAAAACAAGTATAATTGAGTCTGTGTATATTGGAGTGAGAGGGAGAGCCTTCTCAAATGCAATATTTACTTTTAGTTTTATTATAAAAATTTTTACATAATGAAGTTCTTTACTTCAAAGCCACTATTAAGACTTAGAATGGTACTTGTACTACTAATAATAATTTTGTCTTTTACTACATTCAAACCCTAAATTCTGAAACTACTGCTTATTAGCTGTGCGGTTAAAGAGAGAAGAGTGCTAGGCACTTTGCATATATTATTTCTAATTTTCATAATAACCCTATCATGTAGATATGCTTATTTTATAGACGAGGAAACAGGTTCAGAGAGGTGAATTAGTTTAGTCCAAATCATGAAGCAGGTAGATAGTTGTGTTCAGATGAAAGAAACCTTTTGTTAATGTTTTCAAATGAATAATCACAAAAAGGAAATGTATAATTCAATATGTTGCAATTGAATAATGCTTTTTAACTATGACATGTTAAAAAGATTGTTATTGACAGTCTACAAATAAGCCATCAAAGTACTTCCTAAATAATAGTCTATAAAAGAAAATTTTATCTGTAGCTTCATTATCAATTTTTTGTTTTAATTGAGCCATTACTCCCCCACAGGTACAGTTGGCACTTACCAGCACAATTCTGTTTAGGTTAGTGCCAGTCAGTCTCATTTAGCAGGGATCTGTCATTCTTCTCCTGACTGCTAGTGTCTTTCTTTGAGTCACTCATATTTGGACTCAAAAGAAGATGCTTATGTGTAGCTTTAAGTTTTACTTTTTAAGGGTACTTTCTCACACTCGCATTTCTTTACTTATGGATCAGTACCTATATGTAAAAGTTCTTGATTGTCTGCATACACACATACACACACACACACACACACACACTACTCAACCATACAAACATATATATACCAACCATATATATGTATGTATGTGTGTATATATATATATATATATATATATATATACACACACCACATCTTTCTCTATCTGTTCTATTTATCTATTTTTCTGTTCATGGATACTTAGGTCACTACCATATCTTGGCTATTGTGAATAATACTGCTGTGAACATTGGGGTGCATATATATTTTTGAACAATTGTTTTCATTTTCTTCGGATAAATACCTAGGAGCAGCATTGCTGGATTGGATGGTAGTTCTAGTTTTAATTTTTTGAGGAACCTCCATTATGTTTTTCACAGTGGCTGTACCAATTTACATTTCCACCAGTGCATGAGGGTACCCTTTAATCCACATCCTCACCAACACTTCCTGTTTCTTACCTTTTTGATGATAGCCATTCTGACAAGTATGAATTGATATCTCAGTGTTCATATGATTTGCATTTCCCTGATTAGTGATGTTGAGAATCTTTTCATGTGCCTGTTAGGCCATCTGTATGTTCTCTTTGGAGAAATGCCTGGTGAGGTCCTCTGCCCTTTTTTTATTGGATTTTGTTTTAATATTGTGTCATATGAGTTCTTTGTATATTTTGGATATTAACCCCTTACTGGACATACCATTTGCAAACATTTTCTCCTATTTAGTAGGTTGCCTTTTTGTTTTGTTGTTTCCATTGCTGTGCAGAAGTAAGTTTGATTAGGTCTCATTTATTTATTTGTGCTTTTGTTGCCCTTGCTTGAGGAGGCATATCTAAAAAAGTATTGCTAAGAGCAATGTCAGAAAGCATATTGCCTATGTTTTCTTCTAGAAATTTTAAGGTTTCAGGTCTTACATTTAAGTTTTTAATTCATTTTGAATTTATTTTTGTATATGGTGTGAGAAAATGTTCTAGTTATTCTTTTACATGTAGCTGTTCAGTTTTCCCAGCACCCCATATTAAACAGACTCTCTTTTCCACGTTGTGTGTTCATGCCTCTTTTGTCGTATATTAGTTGACTATGTGTGTGTGGGTTTATTTCTACACTCCCTATCCTGTTCCACTGATCTTTGTGTCTGTTTTTGTGCCAGTACAATACTGTTTTGGTAACTGTAGCTTTGTAGGATAGCCTGAAGTCAGGGAGTACGTTTCTACCAGCTGTGTTCTTTCTTCTCAAGATTGCTTTTGATATTCAGGGTCTTTTTTGGTCCCATACAAATTTTAAGATTATTTGTTCTAGGTCTGTGAAAAATGCCATGGGTATTTTGATAGAGATTGCTTTAAATCTGTAGATTTCTTTGGGTGGTTTGGACATTTTAACAGTATTGATTCTTTAAATCCATGAACATAGGATATCTTTCCATTTATTTTTATCATCTTCTGTTTCCTTCATCAATATGCTATAGTTTAGTGTACCGATATTTCACCTCCTTGGTAAAATTTATTCCCAGGTATTTTATTCTTTTTGATGCAGTTGTAAATGGGATTTTCTTCTTGATTTCTCTTTATGATAATTTTTTATTAGTCTATAAAAGTGCAGCAGATTTCTATAAATTTATCTTGTATCCTGCTTCCTCGTTGAATTCATTTACTATTTCTAATAGTTTTTTGGTGCAGTCTTTAGGATTTTCTATTTATAGTATCATGTTGTCTACAAATAGTGACAGTTTTACTCCTTCCCTCCAATTTTAGTGCCTTGTATTTCTTTATTGTGTCTAAATTCTGTGGCAAGGACATTCAATACTATGTTAAATAGAAGTGGCAAGAATGGGCATTGTTGTCTTTTTCCTGATCTTAGAGGAAAATCTTTCAGATTTTTACCATTGAGTATGATGTTAGCTGTGAGTTTGTCATAAATGGCCTTTATTATGTTGAAGTGTGTTCCCTCTATACCAACTTTAATGAGTTTTTATTATGAATGGATGTTGAATTTTGTCAAATGCTTTTTCTGAATTCGTTGAGATGGTCATACAATTTTTATTCTTTGTTTTGTTAATGTGATATATCACATTAACTGATTTGTGGATGTTGAACCATCCTTTCATCCCTGGAGTAAATCCCACTTGATCCTGATGTATGATGCATTTTATGTATTGTTGAATTCAGCTTGCTAACATTTTCGGGGGGATTCTTTTAATCTGGGTTCATCAGGGATATTGGCCTGTAGTTTTCCTTTTTGTATCAGGGTAATGCTGGCCTTGTAGAATGAGTTTGGGAGTATTCCCACCTCTTAAATTTTTGGAATAGTTTAAAAGGATAGGTATTAACTCTTATGCAGATATTTAGTAGAATTTCCCTGTGGAAGCATCTGTCCTGGATATTTCTTTTTTGGTAGTTTTTTGATTACTCATTCAACTTCATTACAAGTAATTGGTTTGTTCAGATTTTCTATTTTTTTCCTGCTTCAGTCTTGAAAGATTATATGTTTCTAAGAATTTATCCATTTCTTCTAGGTTGTCCAATTTGTTGGCATATAACTGTTCAAAGTATTTTCTTCTGATTGTATTTCTGTGATGTTGGTTGTAACTTCTCTTGCATTTCTAATTTTATTTGAACCCTCTCTTTATTTTTTTCTTGATGAATCTGGATAAAATTTTATTAATTTTGTTTATCTTTTCAGAAAAACAGCTTTAATTTCATTGATCTTTTCTATTGTTTTTATTCTTTCCTTCCTTCAGCTGACTTTGGGCTTTGTTTCTCTTTTCTATTTCCTTTAGATGTAAAGCTAGGTTGTTTATTTGAGACTTCTTGAGATAGAGCTATATTGCTATAAACTTCCATCTTAGAACTTCTTTTGCTGTGTTCCATAGATTTTGGAAAGTTGTGTTTCTGTTTTCATTCATCTCAAGGTATTTTTTCATTTCCTCTTTTAGTTCTTTTTATACATTGGTTTTTTTCAGTAGCACGTTGTTTGGTCTCCAGATTTTTGTGTTTTTTCCTGTTTGACTTTCTGTAATTGATCCTAACTGCATACCCTTGGGGTTCAGAAAAGATGCTTGATGATTTTGATCTTTTTTAAATCATTGAGACTTGTTTTGTTCCATAGCCTGTGATTTATCTTGAAGAAAGTTCCAGGTGCACTTGAAAAGAATGTATATTCTGTTGTTTTGGGGTTGAATGTTCAGTAGATATTTATTAAGTCTTTCTGATAAAGTGTGTTATTTAAGGCCACTTTTTATTAATTTTCTGTCTGGATGATCTACTTATTGATGTAAATAGGGTGTTAAAGTCCCCTACTTTTATTGCATTACTGTCAATTTCTTCCTTTATGTATGTTAATATTTGCTTTATATATTTAAGGTACTTCTATTTTAGCTGCATATATGTTTATGCATATAATATTCTCTTCTTGGATTGACCCCTTTATCACTTTATAATGCCTTTCTTTGTCTTTTGTTATAGACTTTGTTTCAAAGTCAAGTTTTTCTGATATAGTATTGCTACCTCGGCTTTCTTTCTGTTTCCATTTGCATGTCATAATCTTTTTCCATCCCTTCACAGTCTGTGTTTGTCTTTAGCTCTGAAATGTGTCTCTTGTAAGCAGCTTATAGATGGGTCTTGTTTTTTTTTCTTTGTTTGTTTGTTTTGAAATCCCGCCAGCCACCGTATGTCTTTTGATTGGAGTGTTTAGTCCATTGACATTTAAAGTGATTACTGATAGGTATGTACTACTTGGCGTTTTGTTACTTGCTTTCTGATTATTTTTGTAGTTCTTCTATAATCTTTTCTTCTTTTTTAGTCTCTTCCCTGTGGTTTGATGATTTTCTTTCGTGTTATGTTTGGGTTCCTTTCTCTTTGTTTTTTGTATAGCTGTTGTATGTTTTGATTTGTGATTAAAAAATCAAAATATACAAAATTACAAAATCAAAATATATGAGATATTTATATCTCATTGTTTTAAACTGGTAGTTGTTTAAGTTTAAACACATTCTAAAAGCTCTACTTTTTAAATCTCCCCTCCTACATTTTATGTTTTGGTGTCATATTTTGCATCTTTATGTGTATCTCTTAGCTGCTTGTTATAGTTACAGTTGATGTCACAATTTTTGTCTTTTACCTCTTGTATTTGCTTGGTCCACTGCCTTTATTGTATATTTACCTTTACCAGAGAGTTTTTCCTTCATATATTTTCTCATTTCTTGTTATAGCCCATTATTTTTCCTTACAGAAGACCCTTTAACATTTCTTATAAGGCCAATTTAGTGGTGACAAACTCTTAGTTTTTGTATGTCTAGGACTCTCTTTACCTCTTCTTCAATTCTGAATGATAACCTTACTGGGTTGAGTTTCCTTGGTTGGGTTTTTTTTTTTTTTCTTTTAGCACTTTAAATATATCATAACATTACCTTCTGGCTTGCAAAGTTTCTGCTAAAAAAATCAGCTAATCACCATATGGGGGTTCCTTCATATGTGACTCCGATTTTCTCTTGCTGTCTGTAAAATTCTCTCTTTGTCTTTAACTTTTGCCATTTTAATTATGATAGGCCTTGGTATGGGTCTCTTTGGGTTCTTCTTGTTTGGGATTCTCTGTGCTTCCTGCATCAGGGTATCTGTTTCCTTCTTCAGATGAGGGAAGTTTTCAGACACTATTTCATCAGTTACTTTTTCTGCCCCTTTCCCTCTTGCTTCTCCTTCTGGGACCCCTGTAATGCAAGTATTAGTATGTTTGATGTTGTCCTAGAGGTTCCCTTAATCCTCATCATTTTCAAAATTCTTTTTGGTGTTCTGATTGAGTGATATCCACTATTCTCTCTTCTACGTCACTTATGCATTCTTCATCACCCATTTTGCTGTTAATTCCTTCTAGTGTATTTTTTATTTCAGTTATTGTATTCTTCAGCTCTGATTGGTTCTTTTTTATATTTGTTAGTTCTTTGTTGAAGTTCTCACTGTGTTTTTCAATTCTTTTCCCAAAGTAATAGCATTTTTATGACCATTGCTTTGAATTATTTATCAGATAAATGATTTGTCTTCATTTCATTAGGGTCCCCCCCAGCCTGGGGTTTTATCTTGCTCTTTCATTTGGAACATATTCTTCTGTCTTCTCATTTTGTTTGACTTTCTCTGTTTGTCTCTATGAAATAGGCAGAACAGTTCCCTATCCCAATCTTGAAGGCATGTCCTTGTACCTGAGCATCCCTATGCAGTGTGCATGTGTCCAGTGGCTTTGGTGGGAGAGTGAGCACAGGCCACTTCTTCTCCTGGGGTGTGCTGGCAGCTGTTGCCTTGACTTGGAGTGGGCTGGGTTCGGAGGAGTAAGAGCATGAGCCTGGTGTGAGCTGGGGCTTCTCCCATGGCATGATGGAGGTTGCCACCTTGGCAGGTTCAGAGCTGGAGGGCCTGGAACTGAAGCCTAGCACTGGCAGTGGCTTCTTATGTGGCATCGTGATGTTTACCTTAGTGAGGGATGAGGCCTTGGGCAGAAGGGCTGGAGCTTATGCCCAGCACTAGCTGCTATCCCTGGCAAGATGGTGGTCATAGCCTTGGCCAGGGGTGGGGTTAGGGCCTGAGGGTCTGGAGCCAAAGTTCAGAGGGAGTCATGGCTTCTCCTTGGCTTGATGGCAGACACTACCTTATCTAGGGGCAAGGCTGGGCTCAACAGGCTGGAGGGACTAGAGCCATGGTCCAGAGCAAATCACAGCCTCTCCCCAGTAGCATTGTGGTTGACATCGTAGCTAGGGAATGGGGCCAGGCCCGAAGGGCTGGAACCTCAGTCAGAGCTACCTGTGGCTTCCCTTCTCCTCAGTGGTGGCCACCACCTTGGTCAGAAATTTTTATGGTTCCACGTGGTTGTTACCCTCTAAGTACATTAATCCATTGAGGCCTCCATTTATGTTTTTCAGGTTTTAAGGAGTGACCTTTGCTTCTGTTTTTACGAGTCAGAATAAAGTAATAGTGTTAAGCATGGGCTCTGGACCCAGATTGTGGGTTTTAATCCTGCCTATCATCTATTATTTAAGTAACTTTAAACACATTTTAAATCTCTGTGCCTTAATTTCTTTGCTAAAATGGAGCTAATAATACTGCCTACCATATATGGTGGCTTGTGAGGATCTAATGATCTAATAAATATAAAGTACTTAAAGTAAACACATAACAAAAATACTTAGTACAAGTTAGCTGCAATAACAACAGGCAACCAATATAATAAATATTATAATAATAGAAAGCCAATATGGATCCTTAATGAAAAGTAGCTTTCAGTATTTATTTCTTTAAGGTTTTTTACTTTTTAAGTAAATATTTGCTTTTGATTGTGTGAGAGAAGGCATTAATAAGGAGTCTGCCCTTAACCCCTTTTTTTAACAGTATGATGTACATCTGAGGAATTCTAACCAGGAGAGGGACTGTTAGGGAGGATATGCCTGCCCTTCCTCTATATGAAAAAAAAAATGATTTAGGGGAGTTATTTATTAAAATAATAAAGCCTACTATTCAAATTTAAATTTTTAACATATATTTGTACTATATTATTGGGTTTTTTTAGGTATCAGGAGATATATTTTTCTTTAATTATCTTGTGAACAACACTATTATATGACGTTGTCTTTTTGTCTTAACTTTTCCAATATGTATGCTTAATATGAACTACTTTATCTATGATCTTGTTTTGCAATTTCTTCTTTTAATATTCAGGGATGCTTGAGAAATGGTAGTGACCAGAGGCCGGACCACTACCATTTCTCAAGTATCCCTGAATATATTGTATTTTGAAGTTTAAATGTAGAAAGTAAACTTAATTTGTGTCTTTGTAGAGTGTACATAAAAAGTTTTATTTTTATTTTATAAAAGCAAACTGAAGTGTCACTTAGCTTTTTCTCCCTTGTGCATATATAAACTCCTGGCCTGAGCCACCATATGAAGATGTTGTTTATTATTTGGTGGCAGCTTTCAGTACAGCTCCTTGAAGTCAGTGACTCTTTTTCATTCGTATTTTTATCTAGGTCCTATTAGGAGCTAAATAAATATTTATTAAGTAGATCTGGTGAAGGGAAAAAATACTTGAAAGGCATTAAAATGCCACTTTTGAGAAAAGTAAACTACATTATTACTTTTAAGGGATAAAAAATAGTACAAATAGTACAACATGCATCACCGCTAAGGAAATCTAACAACTTGATTTGTAGATGTATTTTTACAGTTGCTGCATATATCCTGAATGAGCTATCTGAATAAAGACCCAAATAAATAAATTCAACTTAATTTATATCTTTTTTGGGGGTGTAAAATATATCTCCTTAATACCCAGATTCAGGAAATATATCTGAAAGGGAATTTTCTTTTAAATATTAAATATTTTTCTTTTAAAATACTGACTTCCTGTAAACCCTCCAATGCATCTTATATTCAGAAACTTTAAAAAAACATTCAATTTCTATTCTATCTCTAGATCTGTATTCAACTTTTAAAAATTTAATGTTCTAGAGCATTTCCTGTGTCATTAAATAGTCTCCAAAAAAATTGTAATATGTGAATATATTAAGTGTTTTCAGCCATATCACACTGTTGGAAACTTAGATTGTTCCCAAGTTTTGGTTATTATAAACTGGCATCCTTAAATCTAAATCTTTGTGTTCTGAATGTCACGTCCACTTTGCTTAAGCTAAATTCCTAGAACCAGAATTGTTAGGATCTTAGTTGAATACATAATTACCAAATTGTATCCTAGAAGGATTGAACCAGTTTATTCTCTTATCAGCAATTTATGAATAGCCATTCTACTGGATGTTTAAAAATACTGAGTAACTGTATAAAGTTCTGCCTTGACTGCTGTTTGGTCACTTCAGGGTGTTTTTGCTCTGATTTAGACCCTTCCATTTACTAGTTATCTCCAAAGGTCCTAGAGCTAATATGTAGACTCAGGAGCCAAAGCAGATTTATGGTGATAACATCTTCTCAGACATGGTATCAACAAGAGACCAGTTTAATCATTTAAAAAAGAAAGAAACAGCCAACTCTACTAATCTACCAGCTTGTGTTTTAAGCACTTTACATTTATTAGCATGTATTAATTCTTGTAACTGCCCTGTAAAGTTTATACTGTTATTATGCCTTCTTTTTAGGTGAGGAAACTGTCACATATGAAGAGGTTAATTAGCTTACTTAAGATCTGAATTTGGGGAATATAAGTCTAAAACCAATATATTTGTGTTCAGGAAAAATGTATTTATTCATTTGCTTTTGTTAAAGTAATCTTTATTTTAAGCAAAATAGAATATTCAGATAAGAAGAAAACTCCCAAATTACTCATAATCTATTATTCCTATGTTTGCATATATTTGAGTGGAATAATTTTGCACATACTACATTCTAGCCTTTTTTTTCTTACTAACAGAGTTCTGTAAACATTTTCCCATGTCATTAGCTATAGATCTATGTCAACATTTTACTGGCTACCTAGTATTTCATTTTACAGATGAAATAAAATAAATTAGTATATTTTATAGACACACCAGAATTTAGTTAACCAATCCCTTTCTTTGGTCACTTTAATAACAAGCACACACTTTTTGGCTGATATAACCTATTGTGTATATATACCTACAGTCTTGTCATTTCCTCAGATTAAATTCCTATGTGTTTTTAACTTCGCATCCTTGCTCCTGTCCAGTTGCTACACTGTATTTGTTCCCTGAAAGATTGGCAGGTCTTTTTAGGTGGACATCTCCATTTTATAGCCAGGCAGATTGGCATCTCCTCAATAAGAAACTTCAAAGTTCTTAATATTCAAATTAGTCTTTTTTTTACCCTAATCTCAAGCATCAGTTGAAATTTTTATAATTTTGAAGATTAACTTTATAATGATGATTGATGCCTTGTGGGTATTTTGTTTGTTTGATTTTAGTTTTGGAGAATTTACCATTGCTTCTCCTACCAGTTAAGCATAACAATATTTTATAAAGAAAGGATTGGGGTATTATTTTGACTCATGTAGTATGGATATCCCAATAGCATCCCAGATATAGGGACTTTACAAAGAGTGTATTTTAGGGCTGGTTACTGAGAGTCAGGTCCCTGGACAAGTACCATCAGCATCATCTGAGAACTAGTTAGAAATATACTATCCTAGGCCCCACTCTACCTACTGAATCAGAATTTGCACTTTAATAAGTTTCCCAGGTAATTCATGTGTTCTTTAATGTTTGAGAATCATTGCTTTAGCCTTTTTCCAGCTCCCATTTGTCATTTATAGATAGCGCACTTTGCTCGTGGTAGTAAGTGCTTTCTATATGTTTCATTTCTCTGTCTGCTAGTAAATACTGCCCTTTTTTGGAAAAGCTTGCTATTTTTTTTATTTGTCTGGTTCAAAACGAGAGCGGAATCTATTTTATAAGGTAGTTGTCTTTTAAAGTATTGTTCCTCAATTGAGTTAGAAGCTGTTGTATTGATTGTGGCATTTTAGAGCAGCTGAATTATTAATTTGGCTTCATTTGGCAGGTAGAAACATTTTAAAATCAGAGATTTTATGAAACACCGTGCCCTCTGTCACGGAGCTGTAATCTTTCTCTTAAAGATATGCTAGTGCTAATGAATATTTTATAGTGTATCTGCCTGTATATAAATAAATAACCGTCATCTTAGAACAAGCATTATATTCATCTGAAAATGCTTACTTTGCAAATTCATTGTTTCAAGGAGAACAAATGTGCATTTAAAATGAGAAACATGATAAAAGTTCTACTTGAGATTACAGTTGTTTGCTGGATATAACAAAATATATTTTTGGATGTTACCTTTTCAAATCTTAGATGAAATTGCTAAAGTGCTGCCCATCCATCAAAATATACAGTTATCCCTCATTCTTTAAAGTCAGGAACTAAATAAATTTGAAGGCATTTTTGGAGATGCACATTTTCTCTGTGGGTTCTAATTCCTCACAATCTGCAGTTGGGAACCAAATAGATTTCAAATAGCAAGTGATGCTTGTATCCTTCTTGCACATTAACCATCAGCATAATAAATACACATAGGACTATAATATATAGCAGCATTTCACAGTTAGCTTTTCACAAGAATGGTAGCCTGTGTTTCCATAGTATATCAAATATGGAAATACTCTGTAAACTATGTCTTCTTTTTTGACACTCAAAATACAGATCAGTATAATAAAGGCTCTGGATGAATCCTCTGTGAAACAAATCTGTTCAGTCTTGCTTAATCCAGCATTCTAGCACAACTGTATAACAAGGACCACCAGGCCATATACTAAAATGATCAGGACTTATTGTGTTTATAATAGAGACTGTGAGAGCCTTAACCAGGATGAGCATCAGATCCCCCATTTGTAAACTGGATTTTAGAGTTAAATATGCTGATACGCGTCAGAGTACCTGATACACACAGTCACTGGTTTTACCTTCCCATTAGAAACTTGGTGACAGGGCTATGTCAGAACATTTAACCAGTGATTACTCACTAAAAGTGGGATTTACTATAAAATCCTCCCTGATACCTTGCCCTCTCTCTGATGGCATCGCTGATCACCTGTCTCCTCATTCTCTCTGCTGTAGCCATGCTGGTCCCCTCATTGTCTTTAGCACACACCAAGCACTTACTGTTCCTTCTACCCAGGTCTGCCCTGGAACATCCACGTGAGTCTCTCGCTTCATTCACATCTCTACTCAAATGACACTTCCTTAGAGAGACTTTATTTGACTACCCTAAGTTACCTGCCTACCCTCTACATATATTCTCCATTTCCTTACAGTTTATTTTTCTTCATGGTGCTTATTGCCACCAAGTATATATTTGCTTTATTTTTTTTATCCCTACTAGAATATGAGATCTACAAGAAAAAAGGTCTTTTTTAGGTTGTGCTTACTGCTATGCACATAGGAATTCGGTATGAATTAATGAATGAGCAACAAACATTTTTTTAAGTATATAGAAATTAGATTTCTGTTTGGGCCTCTACCAGTTGTATTTTTAGCATCAAATATATAATTCTGGAGGTATATCAAATGCAGTTGTGGCAGACCTTGTTAGTTCACTAATTTAGTACCTATTTCCAGCCTCCTCCTTCCTTGCTTGACTTTACTATGGAGGACCCCACCCCCAAAATAAAAAATAGAACAAAACAAACCCTAAAAACAAACTTTTCCAGTCTCCCTTGTAGCTAACTGGCTATGGGGCATAATGCAGGTCAATGAGAAATAGACAGAAATCTCCCAGGACCTTCCAGAAAAGCTTTTTCTTGTATGTAAAAGAGTCAGATGTGACTGGTCCAGACACCTCCCCTTCTTCCAACCTTAAACAACACAATGCCTAAAGCTATGGCAGCTGTTTTACTGCCTGCAATTTCAGACTTCTTAGTGCATGAGAAAATAAACACCTATTTGTTTAAGCTATATATAATCAGTTATTCTGTTTATTGTATTTGAAAGCTTTCTTAACTCATACAAAAATCTGTGTGAGAAGGATAAGCACCTGGCACACAGTAGATGATTCTTATATTGCAGCAGCTATTATTGTATTAATTTATGCCTTTGAATGTTAAGGAGTGAGAAATGGTCACATTCTAAATATTTTTAGCAACGCAAGCAACCTAATGAATTCACTGTTCTTAATTTTTAGTGTTATACTACATTCTAAATTAAGGATGCAAAAAATTAACTTTCCTAGACCTGCAGTTATCAGTTATATAACTTAAGTTCAAAAATCTCATTCCAGTGGGTAATCTTATGAGCTTTTAACTGATGTTTAGGGAAAATCCTGTTCACCACAAAGAAGCTAAGCTTTGAACTGAAAGTGAATAACTTGCCCTGAAGATTGTTCTAAATGAGAGCTAAATATGCAAGTTGGATTCACTTGCTGCAAATCCATTACGTTTTTGCACATCTGAGTTTGGTGACTTTGAAATTCATGCTTGCTAGACTATAAACATTTACGAGGCTATAGACTTTCATTCTACAAGTTGTTCTTTCTTAATGCCAAGAGTTAAGGTATGTCAGTGGAGTTTATGTCTCCTGTAAAATATTTTATGAGAAATTTGTCAGTTGAGCTTTCAGTTTCTCTTTTTTTGCATCATTTACAACCCTCTTGTCATTAAACCATCACAACTGAAATATGGTTCTCTGTAAGTTAGTAGAATACTAACATTCCTTTCTCTTCAAAGACAAAAAATAAACAAAAACTTGAAATTTTCACAGGAAAATCTTGTAGTTTTGAAGAAATAAATATGTTAAAATTTGAGCCTCTGGGATTTAACATTTTGTTACCAAAATATTATTCAGGTTGCAGTTTTTCAGTTTGCAAAAGTGATCTCTGAGTGGGGACTCTGATGTGTTTTATTTATTCCATGGACCTGGTAAATTCAGTGGAGTTCTAGGAGTTTTATGGACAGGGAAAAATGGAAGATCTATAAGAAATTAGAGTAAAAGATGTAGTTGGTGCTGGAGTAGCTTTCACTTTTCTCTCAGATCTTTATCCTGGAAGTGCTCTTAGTAAGTGAAGTTCCTTCATTATAACTCCTGTGTTCACCTCTAAAGGCGAATTAAAATAATACAGACATATTCTACTTTTAAACAAACCTGATGTGTCAAAGTCTGAATTTATATTATGGCTGGTGTAAGGATAAATTCTTTCTTTTGCAAAAGTACTTGCATTAGGTTTCCTTGAAATAGCAAACTCCTGTAATCTAATAAAAATAGACATTTTTTGCCAACCAAATATAGTTGGTTGTATCTTCAAAATGTGTCCTGAATCCATTTGTTTTTCTTCATGTTCCAGTAATCAAATCACCATTGTCACTTGCCTAGACCACTGCACCAACTGCATTTATCTTCCTGCTACTATTCTTGTCCCCTACAGTCTACTCCCCTTTACCCCAGAGCAGTCAAGTAAATCAGAGCATGTTATTTGATACAGAGCATGTATCAAAATGTCCTATGGCTTCCCATTGCCATATAATGAAAATGCCATAGAATAAAATATAAATGCCTTACCAATTCCTCAAGACCCTAATGATCTGCCCCCACAAGAACAGAATAGCCTGTATTCTTCACCATTCTTCCACCATTCTCCTTGCTCACTTCATTTTTATTACACTAGCCTTTTTGCTGTTTCCCATTTATATTCAAATGTAGTCCTGCCTTCAGGGCCTGGCCTCTGCTCTTCCCCCAATCTCTACATGGCTGGCTGTTCTTGTTTTTGATCAAATGCTGTCTTCTCAGAGACCACTCACAGCTCTCACACATTTCTATTCTGTTTTCTCGATAGCACTTATCTTTCCTTGCAATTTTCTTATTTTTTTTCAATTTTTTACTTGTGTGTTATCACTCACTTCTATTAGGCGTAAGCTCCATTTTGTCTTTATTATTCATGTAACCCTAGTGTTTAGAACAGTGCCTGGCATGTAGTGCCTGGCTTAACAAATATTAGTTGAATGAGTAAGTTGTAGGTATGTGGCTGAAAAACAAAAATTATGTAAATCACTACTTATAGGTCAAATCATTTTAAAAGCATTAAACATAAATCTATTGGTTATTTAAAAAGCTATTTATCTGCTTTATAAATCTCAGTTTTTTTACATTGCCCAGCAGATTACTGAGCATGGAATGGTCACCTGGGAAACCTCTTGATCTGTCTTTTCTCCACACTGCAGCCAGAGTGATCTTTACATAACATTAGACATCAACTCCCTTCTTAGAAACCTTCTGTAGATTCCTTGCTCTTAGGATAAATATCTAAATTCTAGCATGGCCTGAGAAGCCCAGCCTGGTCAACCCCTGTCTGCCTCTCTAGCCCTGTGTTGCTGTGCTCTCCCCTTAGCTTTGTGTTCCCTCCCCAGGGGCTTTGCAACCTCCACCCATATTGCCTTTTTAATCCTGCTCATCCTTCATAGGTCAGCTAAGGGATCCCTTCCTTGGAAGTCTTCCTGCACCCACAAAATGAGATCAGGTTCCTTTGTCATTTACCTCAGTGAACTTATTTCTTTCTTTCAGAGCATTTATCTCAATATGTAATTAATCCTTCATCAGTAAGATTACTTAATTAACATGTTCTTCCCCACTAGGCTGTAAGCTACATGAGAGAAGTGGCTATGTCTGGTTTTGCTAACAGTCGTATCTCCAGCACCTGTCCCAGGGCTGACATATATTAGGGGTTCAATAAATATCTGCTGGGTGAATGAATGAACGAACGAACACCAAATGCCTAAATGTGCCATGCTGTGTACTCAGTCCTGGGAATACAAAGATAATTAAGACTGGACCTCAAGGTTTATAATTGAGGGCAAAGACATAAACAATTGTTATAGGGTATTGAGTGTGGGGAATTATTTTTTTAATTGGGATGTAATTGACATGTAACATTATATTAGTTTCAAGTGTACAACATAATGATTTGATATTTGTATATATTGTGAAATGATCGCCACAAGAAATCTAGTTAACATCCATCATCATATATAGTTATAATTTTTTTTCTTGTAATGAGAAGTTTTAAGATCTACTCTCTTAGCAGCTTTCAAATATACAATATAGTAATATTAACTGCAGTCACCATGCTGTACATTATATCCTCAGGATTTATTAATGTTATAACTGGAAATTTGTACCTTTTGACCACCTTCACCCATTATTTTTTTTTTTTTTTAAATCAGGTATCACATGGCTAGGAATCAAAGAGGTTAAAAAGCTTAGCATACTGCCAACCTAGAACTTGAGTCCTGGCTCTGCCTTCCAGTTACTAGCTGTCAGGTACCTCAGTGTCTGGGCTTCTGTGTCTCTGTCTGTAAATTGAAGATAATAGTGCCCTCCTAAGGTTATTGCAGGGATTAAATGAGATAATGTATTTTAATTTTAGTGTAGGACCTTGCATATAGTAAGAATTTGATAAATACAAGGTATTATTATTAAAGTTAAAATTATTTTTATATGATATTTGCCTTTACCATTACTAATGGATCGTCTCTTCCTGAACCTTCATATGTTCTTAATGCTTACACTAATGTAATCTTAAAAGGTAAAAGTGAACATCTGAGTATTCTGAGTCTGGAAACTAGGCCCAGAGTTCACGACTTCACCTTTAATAAATGGAAGATACTTTAAAATTCTATTCAGTTATGTAAAAGGTTGAAAAATAAAGATTATGAAGAGTAGTTACTTTTAGCTAACATCTTAGACAGCTAATACCTCTGGAGAGCTAAAACTATTCGAAGTCCACCTTTAGCTATTTTCTAGGAAGCTGCTATTTAAGAAGCAATGCCAGAATGGTGATAAATAGGGCCTGATGACAAGATGGAGATGAAAATCGTGGAGGTGGTATTTCATCTAATGATTCCTTCTCCTTAGAGACTGACAGAACCATATTGGCGCCTTGCTTCTTGTAATGTATGGCTCTTCAACAGGAGTTGTTTACTCTATTTCTTCATTTATTTAACTGGCAATGAAGTATTTTATACCTTGGAGACATCAGAAAACCTTTGGCACTTTGCAACTTGCTTTTTGTATCATGTTATGTTACAAAAAGCATTTAGGAGAATTTGAGTTGAAGGAAAATGAATTTATAAATAAACGCGTCAAATAAAACTAGCTTTTGTAATGATTTGGTCATAAAGCAAGCCATAGTAAAAATGCACGATAGTCTCTTAAGATTATCCATTCTTTTTATATAATCTTTCTGTTTGGATATTGTATACCATAATGGACTTAGCTTATTATAGAGTATGGCAAGCTTTAAGCAAATTGCATAAAACAAAATGCCCAAGAAAATGTACAGAGCCATAGTAAAGAAAACTTTAATTCCCATGCTTTTCTCCAGCCATTAATACATGTCCTATCCTGGTTTCACAGGTTATTAAGGGATCTTAGAAAGTCATTTGGTAAATACAGCTGAGCCATCTGAAATGATATCTGATGTCCTGATCTCAGGGAAGGAGAACCCACTCTCAGAAGTCAGTTCCAGTTGTTCCTTACTACATTTTTTCCCATAAATAAATCATGCTTCCCATATTTCTAAAAAAAGATCCCATTGATTTGAACTAAATTTTTTTAAAACATTTCTCAAAAAAATTAATCAGCCATTTGGTGGATTTTGGATCCTTACTTTTTAAAAACTCCTTAAACCATACATCTAAAAAGTAAAAATGTTGACAATGAATATGCTTCCAAATTTTCAATATATTTCATTTATTTAGCACTTACTGAGTACGTTCTGTGTGCAGGAATTCTGCTCAGCGTGAGGGAAATAAAGAAAAAGACATAGTATTTGCCCTCTGTGAGCTCACAATCTAATTACTGAGATGGGTGAAAGGCAGTAATGACATTGTAATTGCGGCAAGTGCTATAAAAGAAGAATGCACAGGAAGCTGGAGTAACTCTATGGGAAAGGTGAAGGGTCAGAAGGCATTTCCTCTTGAAAATCCTCACATGAAGTCTTGTGGGACATTCAGTCAGGAGTTGACTAGGAGGTTAGGCAGAAAAGAGTGAAAGGAGAGCACATGGCCTCTTCAGGGAGTAACCACAAGAAAATGGTAGCAATTGGTACGATGATTACAGAGATGTTTCTGACTACGAGTCAAGATGGGAAAGTACAGAGAGGCCAGAACTAAAAAAAACAATGTTATGCTTTGCTAGGAAATTTAAAACAAGATTAAGAGTGACCTGGTACGGTTGTGTTTTTGAAGTCAGTATAGCCGAAGTGTAGAGGGTAAATAGGAGGAGGGAGGGAGATAAGATTTAGAGGGGAGTCAGAGAGACTAGTTAAGAGGTTATTTTAGAAATTCTTATAAGAGAGGTTAAAATGACATTGGAGGTCAACAAATTTGAGAGAGACTGAGTCCCAACAGCACTTGGGAACTAATTAGATGTGATGGTGAAAGAGGGAGAGGTAGAATCACTGTTTTTTGGTCAATGAATTGTGGATCCTATTCCCTTGACTCATAAATACAGGTTAAGGAGGAAAATTGGGAAGGGAGTGAGGTAAGGAATGGGTAGACATGTTGAGACTAACATGTTTATGGGATATATAGGCAGATATGTTCAACAGTTGGTTGTAAATATATTTATTTATATGGTTAGAGATATTAAAGTTTAGGAGATATCTTGGACTAAGATACAGTTTCTTTAACACAGACATAATTTGTTTTTTCAAAATTAAATTAGCTTTCTGTTTTGTTTTGAATATAAAGGTAGTATATGCCCATTATAAAAATTCAAACACTACGCAAAGAATAAAAACTGCTGATAATCCTATTTCTAGCATCCAGCGTATTGGTTCAGCCTCCTCTCTTCTTTATTATGGGTCGGATTTAATCCAGCAGTCATAGTCACTCTGAATCTGTTAGGGGAAGAGAGTCTGGAGACCCCTCTTCCCATGGGCCTCGGTTCTTAGTAAGGATGCAAAAAAGAATCTGAGGTCTTACCAGTTGCAAGAGAGTTTATTGAAGATAAGGAGAGAACAGAGAGAACACCTCAAGAGAGAGGTGGGCCAGGTCAAGGAAGGCAATGGCCCCGGAGGGCTGGGGTGTAGAGTTTTTAAGGCAAAGTCATTGATTGACAGCTGCAAGTTATATAACGAGGCGCCACTGTGCATGTCCTTCCCATAATTCAGTCTGTTATAATCAGATGTATCTATTCATAGAGTATTTATGAACATTTAATGAGCCTAATGGCAGCCAAAGGTTATCTATGGACATGATAACGGGAGGTGTGCGCATGTGCCAGAGTGGGGAAAGTCCCTCCAGTGGGCCAGTGGGGGATTTTTCCGGTCCCCAGACCATTTTGGAGTATTGATGGGGACGTGTTTGCGGCGGGGTTGGCAAAATAGCTTGGCGGGATTAGGCGGCTATTGGACATTATTCAATGGGGCTGCCTCTCTCGTCGCTCATGGCTAACTTCCTGCCTAACAAATGCATACTGAATGCAAACAAGCATTTCAAAGCCCCAAATAGGAAAGAACATAAAAAAGATATATTTCATTGATGTCATACAGATTTATTTCAGTACATGCAGAAATAGAAGATTTAACAATTTTAGCTTTCTAGTGGTTCTATTGTAAGCTCAGAAATCATTTCACTAATCATTCAACATATCATGCTTCTGCCCAGTACAGCAACCTTGGATAGAAGTGACTTCATTTGTCAATTGTGTCCTTTTACATACCTCTAATACAAATGTTTTTTATTCATTGCTTCTCGGAATATTATAAATATTTTCTATGATATTGCAGAATGTTTTTCCTTTTTATCTGAAAAAAATGACTCTTAGACACAATAAACTCATTGGCTTGCCTTTCCCCTAGTTTTGTTTCTTCCTGAGAATGCCATTATCTGATTAAGTGCTGTAAATATATACTTTACTTAGCAATTTGAGGGAGGTCTCTTGTAGATGAATACTATGTGAAAATAAATGAAGACCACCCGAATGAGAATATGTAATGGCTATTTATTCCAAACTTGCTGTATAGTAAGGGAGTCAGCCACCATCACTTGCATTTGGCTGACTCCAAAGGCAGGCAGATGAATGGAAAATCTTTACAGTGGAAAAACAGGAAGGCTTCAGGTGTACCCTGACTGGATGCTGTTGGTATGGACTGACTAGAAGCAGGGCACCTATGTGATTGGTTAGGGGTACGTAGTTGGCTTTCTTCAGTTGGTCCTAAGTTAGAAATGAGGACAAAAATTAGAGAAGCTATCCATTATTAATCAAGCCCTAGCCATTGTTTCAGGGTTATTTCTTGACTAATTGCTAGAAATAGTAGTCTGACTTCCTAGACTGATTACTATAGATAATGGGCTGGTTTCCTGAGATGGTTGCTGCAGATTTTGGGTCAGAGTTCTGTTTTTTTATGTATGGTCTGGGCATTGTCCATGTGTATTATTCAGTCTGTCAGCTACCTTTTCAGACAGGAAAGTACCATACAGACTTATCCCACAGCAATGTACTTAAGGAAAAGAAGTCTTCTGAAGTCATGTGTTATAGTTAATAATTTCTTGCTATTTTATACTATAAGTAGTACTTTTAGAAATATTTTAATATCACTTAATGTAATTAAGATACTTTAACAAAATATGTATTCAATTATTAATAATTACATATTAAAACAACTTTTTTATATTTTTAAAAAAGATTGGTGGCTTGGTACATACAGTGAATGATAAAATTAAAGGACATTTTGATCAAACCTTATCATGATTAGTATTTATTTATATTCTTGACAAATTTAAGGCAGTATCCATAAATATAAGTATTGTAATATGCTAAAGAAGTAATAAAAATAACAACACATATAGCTTTTACTGACTTCTAGGCTTTAATTAAGCACCATTTGAATATTAGCTGATTTAACCTCTCATCAATCCTAGGAGGAAGATACTTTTATTTTTCTTCTTTTGTAAATGAGAAAACACAAGCAAAGCGAAGTTAAGTCATTATCCAGGGTTACTCAGCTGGAGTGATAGAACCAAAATTTGAACGTGGAAGCTTGGCTCTTTTTATCTTGGTGTGTTTATACAACTTGACAACTGGATAATCCTACTTAGTTGACACAATTTGAGGGTCTTATTGACCAGAAAACAAAACTATGATACTGGCCTCATGGCCAGTTTTATACCTATTCTGAAGAAATCCTTTTGAATTGCCATTTTATTTTTATACTTACCAAAAATTTTTCAACATGTAGATTACCTTTAGCAGCTTTTACATTTCAGGTAGTATTCCCCGCTCTGATCTTCCTGTACTTAGAATGGTAACTTACTAAAAGGATACATACTATCTTAATCTAATAGGAAGTAGAAAAGGAAAAAGAATATAGGTATTTCAAAGCTAAATATAAGGCTGTTGAATTATCCATTCTTTAAAATTAGCTCCTTCCCTTTGCTTACTACATAGATAATAAAAAGCAGTCTAGGGGAATCAGGAGAATGACAAGACCATCATTTACCTAGTGTCAGCTATGTTCTGGGCACCGTGCTGGATGCTTTAATATGCCAACTTACTTGTGTATTGCTTTTTTCATATGCCAAAATTGAACAGTAGAATTAATACCCACACTCTGCTAAGGAGTTTGTAGATACTGATGACTCATTCCTATTACCATGGCACACAGTCCAAACAATTAATTAATGTGAATTTTAAATATGTAGTTTACTAGTAACACTTTGTTTAATCATGAACAGTCTCAGTCAATTGCTTCCTATTTCTTAAAAAGGAAAATATTTAGGTAGCATTAATTTTCAGAAAAATAATGGCATTGATGAATGAGAAACATGCACTCCTCAAGACACCTTTCCATGAGTAGCAAAGAATATTTTTTATTTTACACTTGTCATGTAGAAAGTTCATTTTAGCCTTGAGTGATTTATTTTGAGTAGTAAAGCCATTAAAATGGGTCCTCCAACATTTTTGTGAGCAGCAAGTACTTTTTATTTTCCCTCTAACCTTTTCTAGGTTCTCCAAAGGAATGTTTGTGATATACTGACAGTGATATCTCTGCCCAACCAAAAACTCCCACTGAAAGATAAGTGCTTCTGTAAGAAGCTGCTAATTCAAATAAGCTGTGCTATGACAGTCTCAACAAGATATAAGACTGGGAAATAAATATGGTGGCAATGAAAATGACATTGTATAAGAGCATTATAGATGCATTATAGATAAGTCCTGGCTCTAAAACTTACTATCTCTGTGATTTTAAATAAGCCACCTGTCTGAGAATCAGTTTCCTGAGAAGGGAGCGTGAGAGGGACCTTCAGGGTGTTAGTAAAATTCTATTTCTTCAGCCAGATAGTGGTTACACAGATGTTTTCAGTTAGAATTCATTGTGCATTTGTGATTTTTTTCTATGTAAGCTATACTTCAGTAAAATCAGTGCTGTGCTGATAAATATTTCTCCAGGGGGAAAAAGCCCAGACTTGTAGCACTTGCCTGCTGATTTCCATGGTATAAATACATGGTATAAATCACCATGGCTAATTTCAAGCAACCAATATGAAATCACTGAATGAAGAATTGGGAGGAGATATGCACATTTTGCTCTTTAAGCTGGTTCTATCACATCGCTAAATAGAATGTACTTGAAAGTTGACTACGTAAAGAGACTTTTAACTACTGATATTTCTTAATTTATCCTTTCTCATATTTTGGTTAGCAGCTGTGAAGTGAAAAATCAATTAACAAAATGGCTTCATGAACACCTATTAACTTTTTAAAAAATGTATAACATTTCTTGTTTCCTCAGTTGCCCAAAATTGAGTTTTTCATAATCCATAGTTCATGACGAAACATCATCATTGATTTATGCACATTTACTTATTTTATTTCATTTTACTTATTTTGGGGTTCTGGGGTTTTTTAAAAATTAATTATTTGATGAATCTTCATGAATCCATTGCTCAACCCAGGAACTAGAATATCCTCAGTTAAATATATTTCTTGCCTTGTTTTAGTTTCATATCTTACACACACATATGTGTGATCAATATATTATTTAGTTTTATTTAATTCTGAATTTTATATAAAGAGCTTACTCTTTTGAGATTCCTGTTTTGATTTAACTTTGCATTACCAACTAGATTCATCTATATTGTTTCTTTCAAACATAGTTTGTTCATTTTCATGGTATAATTCTACAGACCTTTTATTACCCAGTGCTTGACATGGTTTGGTTTATGTCAGTCTTGTATACTGATTTCCCAGCAGAGCAGGTATATTGTGCTTTGTTTATTTTATGTGCCTTTTTTTTAACAATTTGACTTATTATAACATATGTCTTCTCTTTTCTCTTCTTGCTTTTTCTTTCCAGTATATGTTTTCTTTGGTAAATGAGTACGTTTCCCCCAAATGGGTCATAAGTCAGGGGAATATCTTAATGTGCGTCAGTGCCAACAGAAAAAAAGTGTGCTGGAGGATTCTATGATGATTACCAAAGAAGCTCTATTAATAGCTAAACTAGAGTGAGCACAGAATATTATAGGTGACTGGCAGCCAGAAACATTAGAGTCCTCACTACAAGGGATGTAGCTCACTCAGAATGATTATCAGTTATCAAAATTTCATCACCTAATTTTCCTAAATTGTAAAAAAAGACTTATGATGACTCTCTGCTACAAATCTGCTATAACGAAACTTTTAAGAAAACCTTGCTACTATTGAAATTTAAATGATGCTGAGTAAAACAAGTTATTTATTCAGAATTATGGGGGAAAAGTAGATATAAATAGGGAAAATGACAAAACTGATGAATATTTATTCATCTATACAAAAATAGGACAACAGTCCTTATCACAGTTCTAAAATTCAAAAACCCTTAAAACCAATATTTTTTGTTTTGTTTTCATAATTCATTTGATCACCAAACTTGTCTGGATCTAAATGCATTTGGCAGTAAAACCTGAATTGAAGTAAAGGGAAACTACGTATTGCTGTATATATTTTCATGTTTTACTGGAGAAAATATTTAGTGTTTGATTCCAGAACACTGCCACAGACTGTGCTGGGGCATTATATTATATGCAGCTTCTCTACCTATCTGACATTTTTAAAATTCTGATTTCTGAGACATATCTGGCACTAAGGGTTCTGTTAACAGACTGTGAACTGTAGTAAACAAATTGAATTTATTTTATACTTAGACCATAACTTTTTAATCTTTATTGTGCCATAGACCTCTTTGGCAAACTTAAATAATGTCTTAAATGCATAAAAGAAAATACATGGACAAGAGAGTAATTATATCGAAAAAGTTATCAAAATAATAAAAATTTGTGATACAGTTAATACATGTGTTTCTTTATTAAGGCATTACATAACAGGGTCTAGCAGTGGGTATAATTACTATTGTAAAGTCATTGAAGTGATGAGTGTAAATGATATTTGGAGATATCTGCACCAGCTGTAATGTTATGTGAAAAACCTTTAATTTCTGTTGGTGACAAAGTCACAGGTACTGCTAATACTGCTGAGATTTATCTCCTTCATTCATCATCGAAGGAAATGATAAATTTCAAATAGAGGTTAGAAAAATTGATATATAATTCATTTTCCCATCCTAATTCATAGACCACCCACCCCCCACTCATTCTATCCATGGATCACAGTTTATGAAACCTTGGTTACAAATACTGTTAATCATAAATTTATCTATCTTCCTTATTGGTTTCTGATGTTGATTAATTTATATCCACAAGGTGATGAAGCTGGAGTTCAAGTCATGCCTTTACTTTCAGCTAGCATTATTTTAAACAATTCTCTACTTTTTTTTGAGTTTTATTACACAATAGACAAAGCATCTGAGTGCTTGTTATTTATAGGTTGAATTCTAACTATAGTACTAGTCTTTAGAGTTTATCTTATTCCAGCCACATTATAAATTAGGAATGAAGTATTTGTATTCAACTCTTTGCTCCTTTTTTTAGTGTACATGACATTCCACTTATTTTTCAAACTTTTATTTTCCATTTCTGTTATAAATTGCCAAATGTCTTAGGTAGGGAGAATTTGTGTGGAGGGGACAAAAACCTATCTGTATATTCTCTGCTGACATTTGTTCCCAACCCACATCTATTTATTATTACTTCCTCTAATGTTTGTTGCACACCTACATCCAAACTGCTGCTTCCCATGTCCATAGCCTTCTTCATACCATTCTTATCTCTCACATGCCCTTTCTCTCCTTTATTTGTTTTGTTTTCTTTTTTAAAAAAATTTTATTGGGGTATAGTTGATTTATAATGTTGTGTTAGTTTCAAGTGTACAGTAAAGTGATTCAGTTATACATGTACATATATTCATTCTTTTTTAGATTCTTTTCTCATATAGGTTATCACAGAATACTGAGTAGAGTTCCCTGTGCTATACAGTAGGTCCTTGTTGCTTATCTGTCTTATATATAGTAGTGTGTGTGTGTTCATCCCAGGCTTCTGATTTATCCCTCCCCTCCACGTTTCCCCTTTGGTAACTATAAGTTTGTTTTTGATATCTGTACATCCCTTTCTGTTTTGTAAATAAGTTCATTTCTTTCTTTATTTTTTAAAGTTAGATTCCACATATGAGTGATATATGATATTTGTCTGTCTGTCTGACTTCACTTACTATGATAATCTCTAGGTGCATCCATGCTGCTGCAAATGGCATTACTTCATTCATTTTTATGGCTGAGTAATATTCCATGGTATATATGTACCACATCTTCTTTATCCATTCCTCTGTCAGTGTACATTTAGGTTGCTCTCATGTCTTGACTATTGTAAATAGAGCTGCAGTGAACATTGGGGTACATGTATCCTTTCAGATTATGGTTTTCTCTGGATATATGGCCAGGAGTGGGATTGCTGGATCATACAGTACTTCTATTTTTAGTTTTCTCAGGAACCTCCGTACTGTTCTCCATAGTGGCTGTACCAATTTACATTCCCACCAACAGTATAGGAGGGGTCCCTTTTCTCCACACCCTCTCCAGCATTTATTGTTTGTAGATTTTTTAATGGCCATTCTGACTAATGTAAGGTGATACCTCTTTCTGACCAGTGTAAGGTGATACCTCATTCTGACCAGTGAAAGGTGATACTTCATTGCAGTTTTGATTTGCATTTCTCTGATAATTAGTGATGTTGAGCATCTTTTCATGTGCTTGTTGCCATCTATATGTCTTCTTTGGAGAAGTGTCTATTTAGATCTTGTGCCCATTTTTTGATTGGGTTGTTTGTTTTTTGTTATTGAACTGAATGAGCTGTTTGTATATTTTCGAGAATAATCCCTTGTCAGTCACTTAGTTTGCAAATATTTTCACCCATTCTGTGGGTTGTCTTTTTGTTCTGTTTGTGGTTTCCTTTGCTGTGCAGATGCTTTTAAGTTTAATTAGGTCCCATTTGTTTATTTTTGTTTTTATTTCCATTACTCTAGGAGGTGGATCCAAAAAGATATTGCTGCAATTTACATCAAAGAGTGTTCTGCCTATGTTTTCCTCTAAGAGTTATAGAGTGTTCAGCCTTAAATTTAGGTCTTTAATCCATTTTGAGTTAATTTTTGTGTATGGTGTTAGAGACTGTTCTAATATCATTCGTTTACATGTAGCTGTCCAGTTTTCCCAGCACCGCTTACTGAAAAGACTCTCTTTTCTCCATTTTATATTCTTACCTCCTTTGTTATAGATTAATTGACCATAAGTGTGTGAGTTTATTTCTGAGCTTTCTATCCTGTTCCATTGATCTATATTTCTGTTTTTGTGCCAGTACCATACTGCTTGATTGCTGTAGCTTTGTTGTATTGTCTGAAGTCAGAGAGTTAGATTCCTCCAGCTCCATTTTTCTTTCTCAAGATTGCTTTGGCTATTCAGGGTCTTTTGTGTTTCCATACAAATTGTAAAATTTTTTGTTCTAGTTCTGTCAAAAAATGCCAGTGGTAGTTTGATAGGGATTGCATTGAATCCGTAGATGGCTTTGGGTAGTATAGTCATTTTCACAATGTTGATTCTTCCAATCCAAGAACATGGTATATCTCTCTATATGTTTGTATAGTCTTTACTTTCTTTCATCAGTATCTTATATTTTTCAGCACACTGGTCTTTTGTCTCCTTAGGTAGGCTTATTCCTAGGTATTTCATTCTTTTTGTTGCAACTGTAAATGGGAATGTTTCCTTAATTTCTCTTTCAGATTTTGGCTGTTAGTGTATATGAATGCAAGAGATTTCTGTGCATTAATTTTGTATAATGCTACTTCACCAAATTCATTGATTAGCCCTAGGAGTTTTTTGGTAGCATCTTTAGGATTCTCTATGTATAGTATCATGTCATCTGCAAACAGTGACAGTTTTATTTCTTTTCTGATTTGTTTTCCTTTTATTTCTTTTTCTTCTCTGATTGCCATGGCTAAAATTTCCAAAACTATGTTGAATAATAGTGGTGAGATTGGGCAACCTTTTCTTGCTCCTCATCTTAGTGGAAATGGTTTCAGTTTTTCACCATTGAGAGTGATGTTGACTGTGGGTTTCTCATATATGGCCTTTATTATGTTGAGGTAGTTTCCCTCGATGCCCACTTTCTGGAGAGTTCTTATCATAAATGGGTGTTAACTTTTGTTGAAAGCTTTTTCTGCATCTATTGAGATTATCATATGGTTTTTATCCTTCAATTTGTTAATATGGTGTATCACATTGATTGATTTGCATATACTGAAGAATCTTTGCATTCCTGGATGAACCCCACTTGATCATGGTGTATAATCCTTCTAATGTTCTGTTGGATTGTGTTTGCTAGTATTTTGTTCAGGATTTTTGCATCTATGTTCATCAGTGATACTGGCCTGTAGTTTTCTTTTTTTGTGACATCTTTGTCTGGTTTTGGTATCAGGGTGATGGTGGCCTCATAGAATGAGTTTGGGAGTGTTCCTCCCTCTGCTGTATTTTGGAAGATTTTGAGAAGGCTAAGTGTTAGCATTTCTCTAAATGTTTGTTAGAATTCACCTGTGAAACTTTCTGGTCCTGGGCTTTTGTTTGTTGGAGGATTTTTATTCATGGTTTCAATTTTCAGTGCTTGTGATTGGTTTGTTCATATTTTCTATTTCTTCCTGGTTCAGTCTCGGGAGGTTGTACTTTTCTAAGAATTTATCCATTTCTTCCCGGTTGTCCATTTTATTGGCGTATGGTTACTTGTAGTAGTCTCTCATGTTCCTTTGTATTTCTCCAGTGTCAGTTGTTACTTCTCCTTTTTCACTTCTAATTCTGTTGATTTGAATATTCTCCCTTTTTTTCTTGATGAGTCTGGCTAATGGTTTATCAATTTTGTTTATCTTCTCAAAGAACCAGCTTTTCGTTTTATTGATCTTTGCTATTATTTCCTTTACCTCTTTTTCATTTATTTCTGATCTGTATGATTTCTTTTCTTCTGCTAACTTTGGGGTTGTTTTGTTCTTTTTCTAATCTCTTTAGGTGTAAGGTTAGGTTGTTTATTTGAGATTTTTCTTGTTTCTTGAGGTAGGATTGTATTGCTATAATCTTCCCTCTTAGAACTGTTTTGCTTTATGCCGTAGGTTTTGGGTCATCATGTTTCCATTGTCATTTATTTCCAGGTATTTTTTCATTTCCTCTTTGATTTCTACAGTGATCTCTTGGTTATTGAGTAGCATATTGTTTGCATCCATGTGTTTTTATTTTTTACAGTTTTATTCCTGTTATTGTTATCTAGTCTCATAGCATTGTGGTTGGAAGATATCCTTGATATGATTTCAATTTTCTTAAATTTACCAATGGTTGATTTGTCACCCAAGATATGGTCTCTCTTTGGGAAAGTTCCATGAGCACTTGAGAAAAAGGTGTATTCTGTTGTTTTTGGATGGAGTGTCTGATAAATATCAACTAATTTTACCTGGTCTGTTGTGTCATTTATAGCTTGTGTTTATTTATTTTCATTTTGTATGATCTGTCCATTGGTGAAAGTGGGGTGTTAAAGTCCCCTACTATGTTTGTGTTACTGTCGATTTCCCCTTTTATGGCTGTTAGCATTTGCCTTTTGTATTGAGTTGCTCCTATGTTGGGTGCATAAATATTTACAATTGTTATATCTTCTTCTTGGATTGATCCCTTGATCATTAGGTAGTGTCCTTCTTTGTCTCTTGTAGTAGTCTTTATTTTAAAGTCTATTTTGTCTGATATGAGCATTGCTACTCCATCTTTCTTTTGATTGCCATTTGCATGGAATGTCTTTTTCCATCCTCTCACTTTCAGTCTGTGTGTGTCCCTAGGTCTGTAGTGTGTCTCTTGTAGACAGCATATAGACAGGTGGTGTTTTTGTATCCATTCAGCCAGTCTGTGTCTTTTGGTTGGAGCATTTAATCCATTTACATTTAAGGTAATTATCAATATGTATGCTCCTATTACCACTTTCTTAATTGTTTTGGTTTGTTTTTGTAGATCCTTTTCTTCTGTTACGTTTCCTGCCTAGAGAAGTTCCTTTAGCATGTGTTGTAAAGCTGGTTTGGTGGTGCTGAATTCTCTTAGCTCTTGCTTGTCTGTAAAGGTTTTCATTTCTCTGTCGAATCTGAATGAGATCCTTGCTAGGTAGAGTAATCGTGGTTGTAGGTTTTTCTCTTTCATCACTGTAAATACATCCTGCCACTCCCTTCTGGATGGCAGAGTTTCTGCTGAAAGATCAGCTTTTAACTTTATGTAGATTCCTTTGTATGTTGTTTGTTGCTTTTCCCTTGCTGCTTTTAATATTTTTTCTTTATGTTTAATTTTTGATAGTTTGATTAATTTGTGTCTTGGCATGTTACTCATTGGATTTATTCTGTTTGGGACTCTCTGCACTTCCTGGACTTGATTGACTATATCTTTTCCCATTTTAGGGAAGTTTTCTGCTGTAATCTCAAATATTTTCTCAGAAACTTTCTTTTTCTCTTCTTCTTTTGGGACCCCTAAAATTTGAATGTTGGTGCATTTAATGTTGTCCCAGATGTCTCTGAGACTGTCCTCAATTCTTTTCACTCATTTTTCTTTATTCTGCTCTGCAGCAGTTATTTCCACTCTTCTATCTTCCTGGTCACTTATCTGTTCTTTTGCTAATGATTCCTTCTAGAGAATTTTTAATTTCATTTATTGTGTTGTTCATCATTGTTTGTTTGCTATTTAGTTCTTCTAGGTCCTTGTTAAACATTTCTTATATTTTCTCCATTCTATTTCCAAGATTTCGGATCATTTTTACTGTCATTACTCTGAATTCTGTTTTGGGTAAACTGCCTATTTCCTCTTCATTTATTTGGTCTGGTGGGTTTTTACCTTGCTCCTTCATCTGCTGCATATTTCTCTGTCTTCTCATTTTGTTTAACTTACTATGTTTGTGGTCCTCTTTTCACTGGCTGCAGGTTCGTAGTTCCTGTTAATTTTGGTGTCTGCCCCCAGTGGGTGAGGTTGTTTCAGTGGCTTGTGTAAGCTTCCTGGTTGGGGCAACTGGTGCCTGTTTTCTGGTGGGTGGTACTGGATATTCTCCTTCTGGTGGACTGGGCCGTGTCTGGTCATGTGTTTTGGTGTGTCCGTGAACTTAGTATGACTTTAGGCAGCCTCTCTGCGAATGGGTGGAGATGTGTTCCTGTCTTGCTAGTTGTTTGGCATGGAGCATCCAGCACTTGAGCTTGCTGGCCATTGGATGGAGATGGCTGTTAGTGTTGAGACAGAAATTTCTGGAAGACCTCTCGCCAATTGATATTACATGGAGCCGGGAGGTCTCTGGTGGTCCAATGTCTTGGACTCAACTCTCCACCTTGGAGGCTCAGGCCTGACATCTGACTGGAGCACCAAGACCCTGCCAGCTGCATGGCTCTGAAGAAAAGGAAGAAATTAAAAAAACATGAGCAGATAGAATCCCAAAACAAATGGGAAAAGCAAAACTAAACAGACAAAAGTCACACAAAGAAACATACACACACACACACTCATAAAAAGAAAAACAAACAAACAAAACTGAAAACAAAAGAACAGACAGAACTCTAGGACAAATGGTAAAGGCAGACCTTAACAGACAAAATCACACAAGATAAGTGATGAATATTTCAAGAAATTTAAAATTTTGAAGAAGAGAATAACAGTGTCAAATCTGCCAACAGATCAAGTTAGATGAAAAGTAGAGACAGTTCTTTTGAGAAGTTTAGCTGTGATAGGAAGAAGAGAGAGGGAAGGTAGTAGTTGGATCAAATTGCAAGACTAAGAGAATTTGGTTTTTTTGTGTGTTTGGGTTTTTGTATGTGTGTGTGTGGTTCTTTTTATTTTTAATGTGAGAAGCCATTAGAGAAAGAGAAGTTGTAGATCCAGGAAGAATTTGAAAGGAATGGCAAATGGCAAAGTTTTTAGAATAGTCATATCAGAGAGCCAGTCAGTGACTTAATAAGTTAGCCAGGAAAAAAACACAGAATTGTTCCCACATATTTGACACGAGTTGTGGACTGCCAATCTAGAAGAGTATAATACAGTTTAATTATTAGAGAAATATGTAGTATATTATTTGAAAGAGATTTTTAGAGAAACCATGATTTTAGTGCTGAATTAGATGATTTTATAAAATTCCTTATAGCCTTACTCCATACTTGGAAGGATTCAATTCAAGGAATTTTCTTTTCTTTTATCTCTTATATTTTTCTTCCAGGTTTATTGAGATATAATTGACATAGAGCACTGTATAAGTTTAAGGTATACAGCAAGATGATTTGACTCACATATATCATGCAATGATTACCCCACTAGGTTTTGTGAACATTCATCATTTCATATAGATACAAAACTAAAGAAATAGAAAAAAATATCCTTTCCTTGTGATAAGAACTCCTAGGATTTATTCTCTTAACAATTTTCATATATAACATATAGCAGTATTAATTGTATTTATCATGTTGTATATTACATCTCTAGTATTTATTTTATACCTGGAAGTTTGTACCTTTTGATTACCTTCATCCAATTACCCCTCCCCCAACTGCCTCTGATAACCATAAATAATGATCTCTTTTTCTATGAGTTTGTTTGTTTTTAGAAGGAAGTTTGTATCTTGCCTCTATAAAATAAGTTGAGAATCTTACAGAGTAATTGTTCTGTATTTACCTTTAGCAATTTTTCCAATCTTATAATTCTATCTTCTTTAACCTTACTTTTTTCATATTTACAGTCTCCATTTGGATTCTTATTCAAGTTCACTTTTTGTTTTTATTATATATATATGTATATTTTTAATTGAATTGTAGTTGACTTACAATATTATTTAGTTACAGATGTACAATGTAGTGATTCGGTATTTTTGTACATTATACACTATACAAAGTTATTACATTATTATATTTTTATTATATACTGTTCTTGTCTAATTAACTATATTCTTCTTTAAAAATTTCTTTTTTTTAATTTATTTTTTTAATTTATTTATTTAATTTATATTTATTTTCAGCTACATTGGGTCTTCATTGCTGCACACGAGCTTTATCTAGTTGCGGTGAGCAGGGGCTACTCTTCATTGAAGTGCACATGCTTCTCATTGCAGTGGCTTCTCTTGTTGCAGAGCATGACCTCTAGGCGCACAGGCTTCAGTAGTTGTGGCAAACGGGCTCAGTAGTTTTGGCTCATGGGCTCTAGAGCACAGAGTCAGTAGCTGTGGCTCACGGGCTTAGTTGCTCCACAGCATGTGGGATCTTCCCGGACCAGGGATCAAACCTGTGTTCCCTGCACTGGCAGGCAGATTCTTAACCACTGCGCCACCAGGGAAGTCCCTAAAATTTCTTTTAACACAATTATTTTAAAGTTTCTTACATATTTCTCAGTTATATGTAGTTTTTTAAAAGTGAATTCTTCCCATTCATACATCTACTAATACTTTTTTATTGACAGGTTGTTTTCTGACATACTTTGTAACTTTTGACTGTGAGCTTATCTTCAGTGGGAGTTGTTTCTATGTGAATTTCAAGGGCCCTGAGTTGTGGAAGAAACCCCTTGGAGCCAGTTTTGTGTTTGACTTTGCTGTGGTTTTCACTAGTACAGGACTTATTTTAATTTTATTTTCTCTATTTAGGGTTTCCAAGCTTCTTGGGAGGTGCTAATTTAGACATCACACCTACAAATAGTGCAGGTTTAGAGTGCTGGTATCCTTCTGCCAATTCTTTGCCTAGATTAGCTGGCTTCTGTACTATATTCCTCAGACCAAACAGCCTTTTTAGCTCACTGCTATACATAGAGCTTAGAGCCTTGACTCCCAAGCTATATCTGCAACATATGTGTTAGGTTTTTGAACAGTTAATCTAACATTTTTATTTAATTAGTACTGGAGGGAGACTTACTGCATTTGCCTTGTTCCCCATATTGACCAAAAATCTTTTTTGGTGATGTAAGAAACTTTTCCAGTTGTTTCTTAAAATATATTTTTGATGACTGATATGGAAGCTAGCACTAGCATATGTTAGAAGTCCAAAACTGTCAAATTTGGAATATGTATTTATGGAAATTTGGAGTCATATTCTGAAACTAGAAATACAGATTCTTGTGACACAACAATGACATTTATAAAAACTTACATTTTTTAAGAATCAGGAATGAAGAGAATTCTGTAATATATATGTCTGTATATTTAAAGTAACTTCCATATGCTGTTTCTTAATCATGTGATTTTCTGATAACTTTAATATCTGAACTTTTTCTGTGACATAGCATGGACTTTGTGTCAGGTATGAGATAAATGCAATAGATAAGATTTAAAGAAAAGTGGATGTACTTCAAATGTATGTGAAGAAATTAAATGATATAAGGAAAAGATAAGAAAGTGAATAATATGTTCTAGGAATGACTCATAATCCACAAACTCAGATATTCAGGGAATGTAGCTTTATTTTTTTTTATTATTTTGTGTGTGTGTGTGGTACGCGGGCCTCTCACTGTTGTGGCCTCTCCCGTTGCGGAGCACAGGCTCCGGACGCGCAGGCTCAGCGGCCATGGCTCAAGGGCCCAGCCACTCCACGGCATATGGGATCTTCCCAGACCAGGGCACGAACCCACGTCCCCTGCATCGGCAGGCGGACTCTCAACCACTGCGCCACCAGGGAAGCCCTGTAGCTTTATTTTTTATTAAAAGTTATTTGTACATATAAGTACACAGTGGATACTTGTTGAATAAATGAATGAATTTAAATTTCTATTTTAAGGCCCCTTTCTATTGGAGGCTAGAAACTAAATCTTAATCGGTCAAGCCTTTCTCCTCTTTTTACTTCTAGGTCTATGTTCTAAGTTTCTAGAACCTTCCAAGTGTCAGCATGTTGAAGGTGGGGTGGAATTTGGCCTTACTGATACCTACTGAGCTTATACTCAGAAAGACTGAGAAAGAAAGGTATTTATTTTCCTTCTTGTATTGACTAAAAGATCTTTACTGTCTACTTGGTGCCAGATAAATGCCATTCTATGCTGCTCCCATACCATGCTAAGCATAAGAGACTTCTGAGACCTCGCTTCCTCCTTAGACTATATTCTAGAGATTGGAAGTTACAGGTTTCCTGCTATCCAGACCCTAAACCTGATGGTATTTTCTGTCCTATCATCCTCCTTCCAGTTTTAAGCTAAGGTGAACATGTTGTAGAGTACCTTTTTGGAGATCCAATAGGCTCTTGCTCCAATCCCATAAAATCTTTATCTAGTATGTGTTGAGTATAAAGGGATAGGAGGAGTAGGAAAAAGGTCTTCTAAATCTATCGTTTATACTCAGAATCCTAGGCTTTTGAAACTCAAATACCAAATATTTAATAATTTAATTCCTTTTTTATCTACATACTGCTGTGTCATCCATTCTTTGAGGCAGTTGAACATTACCTGTTTCTGCCTGAATGGAGAAGAAGGGTTATGGATAACCAATATTTGGAACAAATTTAATTAATATATAAAAGTTTTTCTGTGATAGAGAAACAAAAGAAAATTAAGGAGAATGGAATAAGGCAAGAAAAGAGCCCAAGAGGTTCAGTAAAGAAGAGAGAAGACTAATAAAAGACCACTTTGCTCTCTAAAGTAATGTGTGACATGCTGTGGCTTAGAAGTAACTGGATTTAATGGATCTGGAACTGATTGACGGGTATAGGGATTGTTGCTGGAGGCTTAAAAATGGCTTTTGATATAGAGCTGTGTTCTTTGTGTTATGGCCCAATGGGACTTCTCACCTGCCTGGAAGTCAGAAACTAAGATCTTTGACTTCTTTTTAAAGTGTTCAAAAGAAATAGGGGAATGCAAATCAAAATGAAATTGTGAATTCAGAGATTTTAAGATTTATGAGGAAAAAAATCAAAATTATTCGTTATGAAACCAGTGTGTCCTCCTCCATTCGAATGAGAATTAGCTTCTGCTGATTTTACTTTCAAAATGCCTTAAATTCTCAACACAACCACTCTGTTTCAGGACCTTGGTACCCCATGCCTTAATTATTGCCTCTTTGTGCCTTTTAGCACTCACATTCTTGAAACTATCTCTTCTTCACATTTTTTTTTCTTTTTTAAAGAATTAGTTCAGAGGACTTAATTGCTTCATATGTTCACCACAACATCCCTAGTGCCTTGTATATCCCTGCGATGGACTGAATTTTATCCCCCCAAAATTCATTCCTTGAAGCTCTAACCCCTTCTGTGACTGTATTTGAAGATAGGGTTTTTAGGAGGTAATTAAGGTTAAATGAAGTCATAAGGGTGGCATCCTAATCTAATAGTATTGGCTGCCTTATAAGAAAAGGAAGAGAGAGAGATCTCTTTCCACACCCGCAGAGGAAAGGCCATGTGAACACACAATGAGAAGATGGGTGTTTGCAAGTCAAGAAGAGGTTTTTCACCAGAACCCAACCATGCTAGCACCCTGATCTTGGATTCCCAGCCTCCAGAACTGTGAGAAATAAATGACTATGGTTTAACCTTCCCAGTCTACGGTATTTTGTTATCACAGCCCAGGCAGACTAAGAAAATCCCCAAGGCCTGAAATAATGCTTTGTTCACTCAATAAATATTTGTTTATTGTGGTGGAAATTAGAAATGCTATATTCCATTCAGGAACATAATGAGACATCTCAGGCTGACATGCAGTGACCTGTACTGTAGTAGGCTTTGCTGACCATACAGTCTCTGTCACAACTACTTAGTTCTGCTATGGTGTCACAACTACTTAGTTCTGCTATGGTGGCACAAAAATAGCCATACACAATACATAGACCAATGAGCATGGTTACGTTCCACTGAAATTTTAGTTACAAAAAAATACAGATAGCAGGTCGTATTTGCCACATAGGCTATACTTTGCCCATTCCTGACCAGTAGCAAATGACCCACCTTAACTCTCAAGGAATATTTCCTACTCCTTATTGGAAAAGCTCTCATCCTGTCACATTGACAGGTACCTCATCCACAAACTCCATGATTTCCCCAAATTGTCTCCTTGTCTTAAATTTCCTCTATGCTTATCTCCCTGATTCCTATTTCTATTCTTCCCTCTAAGTTCTGGAATTAGGAAACATAAATAAAACATAATCCATGCCCACAAGTGTCTTAGAAATGTAATAAAGGGGGACATATGTAGATAGTCAATATAGGTATTATGGAAGGTATAAAAAGAGTAGAGTCATAAAGGAAGAGGTGGAATGTTTACAGACGGTAGAGTAATAAAAGGACAATGATCAGGCCTCACAGAGGAAATGATAAGGTGCAAGATGGAACACTACAAGAAATGAGACAGGGGAAAGTGGGAGGAGGAGCAAGTCTACAGAGAGCAGGGAGGGGGCAGGCCAGTGGGGGGAAAAAAAAGAGAGAGAAAAAAATTGAAATATAAAAAGCAGATAGATCATCCTATTTATGTAAAATATGTGTGTATGTAGGTTAGAAAAAAAGACTAAAAGATCAATATCTACTAACTTGGAGAGACATCTATGGTATGTTGAGAAAAGTGACAGCAGAGTATTTATGTGCACATGTGCTTTTATATTTTGCATGAGCCAAGAGAAAGTATGAAAGGATTCACCACTGTTGACAGGGATGGTTGCATCTGGAAGGTAGGAAGTGGACAGAGTGGAGATGGTTAATTTTCTTAAAAAGGACAGTTTTAAGAGAAGAAATTGGCCAACAGCATTAAATGCTACAGAATTGTCGAGTACAATGAGTACTAAAAATATGCTGCTGGATTTGGCAATTGGGTCATAGATAGATGACTTTTGGCTAGAGCAGTTTTATTTTAAGTAGGTAGTGGGAAATAATAAGCAGAAATTATATTCTTTTCTTTCCAGGAACTTGACTCTGAAGGGAATGAGAGAGGTGATTGTAGCTAGATGGAAACACAGCATCCAAGGAGAGGTTTTTCTGTTGTTTCTAATAGGAGAGATTTGTACATGTGTATCTTTAAGGAAGAACATATCAAGAGAGAGAATAATCTTCATTTTGTTTTTTGGGTTTTGAGGGGATTTTTTAATTGATGTGTAATTTACATGTAACATTATACTAGTTTCCAGTGTATAACATAATGATTCTCTATATGTGTTGTGAAATGATCACCACAAGTCTGGTTACCATCTGGTACCATACACAGTTTTAAAAAAAGGTTTTTTTTCTTATGATAAAGACTTTTAAGATCTAGTTTCTTAGCAACTTTCCAACATACAATACAGTATTATTAACTATAGTCATCATGCTGTACATTATATCCTCATGACTTAATTATTTTATAACTAGAAGTTTATATACCTTTTGACCCCCTTGACCCATTTCTCCCACCCACCCATCTCCCACCTCTGACAACTACCAATCTGTTTTTTGTATCTATGAGCTTGGTTTCTTGTTGTTGTTGTTGTTTAAATTTCATATATAATTATTGTCTTTCTTTGTCTGACTTATTTCACATAGCATAATGCTCTCAAGGTTCATTCATGTTGTCACAAAGGGCAAGATTTCATTCTTTTTTATGTCTGAATAGTATGCCGGTATGTGTCTATGTGTGTGTGTGTGTATAAATACCACAATTTCTTTATCCATTCATCCATCATTGAACACTTAGGTTTTTTCCATACCTTGGCTGTTGAAAATAATGCTGCAATGAACATAGGGGTGCGCATATCTTTTTGAAGTAGTGTTTTCGTTTTCTTCAAATACCCAGAAGTGGACTCTCTGGGTCATATTGCAGTTCTATTTTTAATTTTTTTTTTAACAAGAACATAAAGCTTTTATTCTGAATTAGTCAGTAAAGCAAATGAAAAAAAATTAAACCAAAACTTGTGAAAGGTTTTTAAATGATTTATTACTAATATAAACATACATATGCTCAAAGCACTTTTAAAAACTTTTAAATTGTAATTTAACCAGAACCTCTGTTAATAACCACTATAAGCAATTAGGCCAACTCTAATGTTCTGGTAACAGACATATTGGGAATTAACAAATAATAAATCTGAAACTGAAGAAATCAAATACATGAAAAAATGACTATTTTAAAGTAAGAGTATAAGAATAGGAGTTACTAAGAAATTATCACCACTGAAGCTTTTCCTTGGAAATATCTTATTTTAAACTTACAGTGAAGACAAACAAGGGGGGCAGAATATGTATAGCTACAAAACAAATGCAGTGATGAGTTACAGCAGAAAGAGGAAATGCATTTTGTAATCCACAGGATCAGATTTGCAGCTCTAAGCAATTACCAGTAAATATTTGAGTGTTCTTCCTATTCTATCAACTTTAAATTTAAACTGAGTTACAGCAGTTTCACTTGTATTAATAGTTGGCAAAAGCAAATTAGAAGAAACCTAAATTAGTCTTTTTTAACTGGGCAGGATTTACCTCATTCATTGGAACAAACCCACTTCCCATCCTTAGAGCCTAAAAAATGTGGATATTGGCCTATTTTAATACTTTTCTAGTTCAGACGGAAGTCATGCTGTACACAGCCTTTGATTTTAGGAACCAGCACAAAGTAAAAATCAACTACTCACTGGAATTTAACCCAGTCACAAGCCATTCCAATCCTTCTGTTAATGCAGAATCCGTTCATAAATTGGCCAAATTGTAATTAACTTCTAAAAACTCCTTCGAAAATTATGAGTTTCAATTTTAAATGAAAGAACTTGAACAATTTTCAAAGAATCAAGTATAATTTATAAAAGATAGATCTTTACCAGTTCACGTATGTTCCATCATATTTTGTATTGAACAATAGGCTGATTACTTCATTGTGGCATATACTTCAGAACCTAATTTTTCACACGGGCTCACTGACAATCCAACCACTTTAAGGAATTTATCAGTTAATCTACAGGCCATACATGGCTGGCAGGTATAGCCAGGTCACACAGCAAGTTTAAATATTCTAACCTCAATCACAAGAAACAATCAGAGGGGAAAATGACACATGATTGCAATATACTAAGGCAGCAGATAAGTCATTCTTCACCTAGGTCAGCAGCTTCCAATAAAATCGTGTGCACAGATTTAATGAATGAGTCTGCTCTAGTTTAACTATGAACATGCCCCTGCATTAGAAAGGGAGATAAGAATTGTGCTTGCAATTCTAGCTGATGAATTCATTAGATTTTTATAAGGCAAATAATGTAGAAAGTTAGAATAGAATTTCTAGAACCATTTATCCTGTGATGTTGTAAAATCAAAGTACTACTTTATTAAATGAGTTATTTTATACAATATGAACATCAATATAATTACAATTATAAAAAAATTTTTATAACAAGGATGAACTGATTTTCAGATTTCCAAATCAGAGTCAACGGTACATTTGCACAGAATTGTCTTTGCATGAAGACCAAAAGGGAACAGCATAAAAATGAGTGTTTCTGTAGCCCCTTTATTTTTGCTGATCAACAGTTTGTTAGAAAAGCAGCTGCAGGTTTGTTACCTAAGGTCTGAGACAGGAGAAGAGTCAAAGGTGTCACAACTTCCCCTGTAAACAACTTTATGCCTGAACATCAGCTAATTCTGGAGGAAGTGGAGTCTTAGGATGCTTGCTCTCAAAGTGCTGCTTGAAGGTCTTAGGGTCTGGCATTTGTGTCTTACAGACAGTGCAGATATATATTAAGGCAGCTTTGGCAGCAGGCTTTTGGTCATGTCCTTGTTTCTTCTTTTGTCCAGCTTTTTGGCATTTTTCTGCTGAGACTGAATCTTCTGCTGTCCACGAGCCATATCTGGGCCGGGACAGTCTTGCATCAGAGAAACCGCACAGCACAAGAGGGCCAGGGGAGGTGGCAGGAGGGAGAGTTATTTTTAATTTTTTGAGGAACCTCCATACGATTTTCCATAATTACTGCACCAATTTATATTCCCACCAACAGTGCACAGGGTTCCCTTTAATCCACATCCTCACTAACACTTGTTATTTGTTGTCTTTTGGATAATAGCCATTCTGACAGGTATGAGGTGATATCTCATTGTGGTTTTGATTTGCATTTCCCTGATGATTAATGACGTTGAGCATCTTTTCATGTACCTGTTGTCCATCTGCATGTCTTCTTTGGAAAAATATCTATTCAGATCCTCTGTGTATTTCTTAATTGGATTGTTTGGGGTTTTTTGCTATTGGGTTTTGTGAATTCTTTATATATTTTGGATATAATCCCCTTATCAGATGTATGATTTGCAAATATTGTCTACCATTCAGTGGGTTGCCTTTTCATTTTGTTGATGATTTTCCTTGCAGTGCAGAAGATTTTTAGTTTGATGTATTAATTTTGTTTTTTATTTTTAAATTTAAAGGAGTGCTAGTACATAGGAAAAAACACTAGGAAGAGAAACATATATAATCTTAGTGATTTTTTTTTTTTTTTTTTTTTTTTTTTTT
>NW_020837948.1:66500902-66628055 GCF_003676395.1 Aethalodelphis obliquidens | reverse complement strand
GGGCCTCTCACTGTTGTGGCCTCTCCAGTTGTGGAGCACAGGCTCTGGACGCGCAGGCTCAGCGGCCATGGCTCACGGGCCCAGCCGCTCCGCGGCATGTGGGATCCTCCCAGACTGTGCCACCGGGGAAACCCCTTAGTGATTATTTTTTAGACACAAATTTGACCATCAATTTAATCAATGAAGACTTTGTGGAGAGGTGGGAAGATTTTCAAATGAAAGACATATATCTGATTTGAAATTAGATACCAATTTTAGAAATGTTAAAATGTTAAGAAAAACCAAATCACAATCAAAGACATATGTAGTCAGACTTTTGCTTTGCACTCCTACTTGATGTAAACATAGGTAATATAGATCATTGCTTGTCCCAGCTTTGCCCAGCTCAGCCTCACATTGCATCTGAACCAATCCTTCCTAAGCTTGTTACCTTATGAGGTACCAGAGGATGGGTGAAAACCTGTCTTGCTATCAAGTATAGCCTGTGCCTTCTATTGAGCTGGCCACCTTTAGACTTCCTGATTTCCACTACTGTTTCAGCTTGGACTGGAGCTCTGACTTACATAATTCATGCCTTAATAACTTTATAGCCATCTTTTGTCTCTTTCCTCTGGGTGTCAGACCCTTTCACCTTTCCCCTACCATGTCTAGAGGCTTACATCAAACACAGAATTCCAGGGCTTCCCTGGTGGCGCAGTGGTTAAGAATCTGCCTGCCAATGCAGGGGACATGGGTTCAAGCCCTGGTCTGGGAAGATCTCGCATGCTGTGGAGCAACTAAGCCTGTATGCCACAACTACTGAGCCTGTGCTCTAGAGCCCACGAGCCACAACTACTGAGCCCTCGTGCCACAACTACTGAAGCCCATGCGTGTAGAGCCTGCACTCCACAACAAGAGAAGCCACTGCAATGAGAAGCCCATGCACTGCAACGAAAAGTATCCCTGGCTCACCGCAACTACAGAAAGCCCGCGCGCAGCAATGAAGACCCAATGCAGCCAAAGATAAATAAATAAAATTAAAAAAAAACAAAAAGCACAGAATTCCTGAAATGTCATAACTTTCATTACTGCCATGGAAGCTTTGCTACCCTGTTTTTCATACCTTGCCCTTTGAATATTGATACCAGCCCAAATTAAAGGCATTATTACCCTGGGTGCTGTGATTTGGATCACTAGCCACCCTCCTTTGGGGATGTTCAACAATTGAAATCCTGTCCCACTTGCATCTCCAGCTGAGTAAAGGATTATACCCCACCTCACAGCCAGCCCCCAGGAAACAAAATAAAATTTAAGCATTGTTTTTATGAATAATATCCACAATATTTGTTTCAAACATTTAAAATGGTACAGAGGGTCTGGCTTTGGAGGTCAGATCCCAGGGAGAGGACTGAGGTTGGCTATGTGAACACATCTTGAAAGGGGCTAGTGCACCACAGCTAGCCGGGAGGGAGTCCGGGAAAAAGTCGACCTGCCTAAGAGGCAAGAGACCATTGTTGCAGGGTGCGTGAGGAGAGGGGATTTAGAGCACCACCTAAACGAGTTCCAGAGACAGACGCGAGCTACGGCTATTAGCGTGGACACCAGAGACAGGCATGAAACGCTAAGTCTGCTGCTGCTGTAGCCATCAAGAAGCCTGTGTGCAAGTACAGGTCACTATCCATACCCCCACTCCTGGGAGCCTGTGCAGCCCACCACTCCCAGGGTCCCATGATCCAGGGACAACTTCCCGGGAAGAACACATGGTGCACCTAAGGCTGTTGGAATGACACACCTGCCTCTGCCACTGCAGGCTCTCCCCACATTCCATACCCCTCCATCCCCCCAGCCTCACTGAGCCAGAGCCCCCAAATCAGCTGCTCCTTTAACCCCATACCTCTGGTAACCTACACACAGAGGTGGGGCCAAATCCAGAGCAGAACCACCCCCAGGAGCTGTGTGAACAAAGAAGAGAAAAGGAAATCTCTCCCAGCAGCCTCAGGAGCAGCGGGTTTAATCTCCATAATCAACTTGATGTACACTGCATCTGTGGAATACCTGAATAGACAATGAATCATCCGAAAATAGGGGTAGTGGACCTTGGGAGCAATGATATATATGTTGTTTTCCTTTTTCTCTTTTTCTGAGTGTGTATGTGTATGAGTCTTTGTATGATTTTGTCTGTATAACTTTGCTTTTAGCATTTGTCCTAGGGTTCTGTCTGTCCGATTTTTTGTTGTTTATTTTTCTTTTCAGTATAGTTTTTAGTGCTTGTTATCATTGCTGGATTTGTTTTTTGGTTTGGTTGCTACTTTTTTTAATTTACTTTTTTAGGTTTTTTATTTTTAATAATTTTTTATTTTAATAAATTTTATTTTATTCCTGTCTTTCTTTTTTTCCTCCCTTTTCTTCTGATCCCTGTGGCTGGCAGGATCTTGGTGACCTGGCCGGGTGTCAGGCCTGTGCCTCTGAGGTGGGAGAGCCGAGTTCAGGACATTGGCCCACCAGAGACTTGCCAGCTCCATGTAATAGCAAACAGCAAAAGCTCTCCCAGAGATCTCCATCTCAATGCTTAAACCAAGCTCCACTCAACAACCAGCAAGATACAGTGCTGGACACTCTATTCCAAACAACTAGCAAGACAGGAACACAACCCCACCCATTAGCAGAGAGGCTGCCTAAAATCATAATAAGGTCACAGACACCCCAAAATGCACCACTGGATGCAGTCCTACCCAACAGAAAGACAAGCTCCCGCCTCATCCACGAGAACACAGGCACTAGTCCTCTCCACCAGGAAGCCTACACAACCCACTGAATGAACCTTAGCCACTGGGGGCAGACACCAAAACAACGGGAAATACGAACCTGCAGCCTGTGAAAAGGAGACTCCAAACACAGTAAGTTAAGCAAAATAAGAAGACAGAGAAACACAGCAGATGAAGGAGCAAGGTAGAAACCCACCAGACCAAACAAATGAAGAGGAAATAGGCAGTCTACCTGAGAAAGAATTCAGAATAATGATAGTAAAGATGGTCCAAAATCTTGGAAATAGAACGGAGAAAACACAAGAAATGTTTAACAAGGACATAGAAGAACTAAAGTGCAAACAAACAATAATGAGCAACACATTAAATGAAATAGAAAACTCTGTAGAAGGAATCAACAGCAGAATAACTGAGGCAGAAGAATGGTTAAGTGACCTGGAAGATAAAATAGTGGAAATAACTACTACAGAGCAGAATAAAGAAAAAAGAATGAAAAGAATTAAGGTCGGGGGCTTCCCTGGTGGCACAGTGGTTGAGAGTCTGCCTGCCAATGCAGAGGACACGGGTTCATGCCCCAGTCCAGGAGGATCCCACATGCCACAGAGTGGCTGGGCCCGTGAGCCATGGCTGCTGAGCCTGCACGTCCAGAGCCTGTGCTCCGCAACGGGAGAGGCCACAACAGTGAGAGGCCCGCGTACCACACAAAAAAAAAAAAAAAAAAAAAGAATTAAGGACGGTCTCAGAGACCTCTGGGACAACATTGAGCACACCAGCATTCGAATTACAGGGGTCCCAGAAGAAGAAGAGAAAAAGAAAGGGACTGAGAAAATATTTGAAGATATTAAAGTTGAAAACTTCCCTAATATGGGAAAGGAAATAGTTAATCAAGTCCAGAAAACGCAGAGAGTCCCATGCAGGATAAATCCAAGGAAAAACATGCCTAGACACATATTAATCAAACTATCAAAAATTAAATACAAAGAAAAAATATTAAAAACAGCAAGGGAAAAACAACAAATCACATACAAGGGAATCCCCATAAGGTTAACAGCTGATCTTTCAGAAGAAACTGCAAGCCAGAAGGGAGTAGCAGGACATATTGAAAGTGATGAAAGTGAAAACCCTACACCAAGATTACTGTACCCAGCAAGGATCTCATTCAGATTCGATGGAGGAATTAAAACCTTTACAGAGAAGTAAAAGCTAAGACAGTTCAGCACTACCAAATGAGCTTTACAGCAAATGCTAAAGGAAATTCTCTAGGCAGGAAACACAAGAGAAGGAAAAGATTTACAATAAGAAACCCAAAACAAGTAACAAAATGGTAATAGGAACATACATATCGATAATTACCTTAAATGTAAATGGAATAAACGCTCCAACCAAAAGACATAGACTGGCTGAATGGATACAAAAACAAACCCATATATATGCTGTCTACAATAGACCCTCTTCAGACCTAGGGACAAATACAGACTGAAAGTGAGGGGATGGAAAAGATATTCCATGCAAAAGGAAATCAAAAGAAAGCTGGACTGGCAATTCTCATAACAGAAAAAATAGACTTTAACACAAAGACTATTACAAGAAACAAAGACGGACACTACCTAATGATCAAGGGATCAATCCAAGAAGAAGATATAACAATTGTCAATATTTATGCACCCAACATAGGAGCACCTCAATACATAAGGCAAATGCTGACAGCCCTAAAAGGGGAAATCGATACTAACACAATCATAGTAGGGGATTTAAACACCCCACTTTCACCAATAGACACATCATCCAAAATGAAAATAAATAAACACAAGCTTTAAATGATACATTAAACAAGATGGACTTAATTGATATTTATATGACATTCCATCCAAAAAAAACACAATACACTTTCTTCTTAAGTGCTCATGGAACATTCTCCAGTATAGATCATATCCTGGGTCACAAATCAAGCCTTGATAAATTTAGGAAAATTGAAATGGTATCAAGTATCTTTTTGGAATACAACACTATGAGACTAAGTATCAATTATAGGTAAAAAATCTGTAAAACATACAAACACATGGAGACTAAACAGTACACTACTTAATAATCAAGAGATCGCTGAAGAAATCAAAGAGGAAATTGAAAACTACCTAGAAACAAAGGACAGTGAAAACACGACAACCCAAAACCTATGTGATGGAGCAAAAGCAGTACTAAGAGGGAAATTTATAGCAATACAATCCTACCTCAAGAAACAAGTAACATCTCAAATAAAAAAACTAACATTACACCTAAAGCAGTTAGAGAAATAAGAAGAAAAAAACCCGAAAGTGAGCAGGAGGAAATAAATCATAAAGATCAGATCAGAAATAAATGAAAAAGAAATGAAGGAAACAATAGCAAACATCAATAAAACTAAAAGCTGTTTCTTTGGGAAGATAAACAAAATTGAAAAACCATTTAGCAACAGCAATCAGAGAAGAAAAAGAAATAAAAGGAATCCAAATTGGAAAAGAAGAAGTAAAGCTGTCACTCTTTGCAGATCACGTGATACTATACATAGAAAATCCTAAAGATGCTACCAGAAAACTACTAGAGCTAATCAATGAATTTGGTAAAGTAGCAGGATACAAAATTAATGCACAGAAATCTCTTGCATTCCTATATACTAATATGAAAAATCTGAAAGTGAAATTAAGAAAACACTCCCATTTACCATTGCAACAAAAAGAATAAAATATCTAGGAATAAACCTACCTAAGGAAACGAAAAACCTGTATGCAGAAAGTTATAAAACACTGATGAAAGAAATTAAAGATGATACAAATAGATGGAGAGGTATACAATGTTCTTGGATTGGAAGAATCCACATTGTGAAAATGACTCTACTACCCAAAGCAATCTACAGATTCAATGCAATCCCTATCAAACTACCACTGGCATTTTTCACAGAACTAGAACAAAAAATTTCACAATTTGTATGGAAACACAAAAGACCCCGAATAGCCAAAGCAATCTTGAGAAAGAAAAACGGAGCTGGAGGATTCAGGCTCCCTGACCTCAGACTATACTACAAAGCTACAGTAATCAAGACAGTATGGTACCTGCACAAAAACAGAAATATAGACCAACGGAACAGGATAGAAAGCCCAGAGATAAACCCACGCACACATGGTCACCTTATCTTTGTTAAAGGAGGCAAGAATATACAGTGGAGAAAAGACAGCCTCTTCAGTAAGTGGTGCTGGGAAAACTGGACAGGTACATGTAAAAGTATGAAATTAGAACACTCCCTAACACCATACACAAAAATAAACTCAAAATGGATTAATTACCTAAATGTAAGGCCAGACACTATCAAACTCTTAGAGGAAAACAGGCAGAACACGCTATGACATAAATCACAGCAAGATCCTTTTTGACCCATCTCCTAGAGAAATGGAAATAAAAACAAAAATAAACAAATGGGACCTAATGAAACTTAAAACCTTTTGCACAACAAAGGAAACCATAAAAAAGACCAAAAGACAACCCTCAGAATGGGAGAAAATATTTGCTAATGAAGCAACTGACAAAGGAATAATCTCCAAAATTTAAAAGCAGCTTATGCAGCTCAGTATCAAAAAAAAAACAAACAGCCTTACCCAAAAATGGGCAGAAGACCTAAATAGACATTTCTCCAAAGAAGATATACAGATTGCCAACAAACACATGAAAGAATGCTCAACATCATTAATAATTAGAGAAATGCAAATCAAAACTACAATGAGATATCATCTCACACCAGTCAGAATGGCCATCATCAAAAAATCTAGAAACAATAAATGCTGGAGCGGGTGTGGAGAAAAGGGAACCCTCTTGCACTGTTGGTGGGAATGTAAATTGATACAGCCACTATGGAGAACAGTATGGAGGTTCCTTAAAAAACTAAAAAGAGAACTACCATATGACCCAGCAATCCCACTACTGGGCATATACCCTGAGAAAACCATAATTCAAAAAGTCATGTACCAAAATGTTCATTGCAGCTCTGTTTACAATAGCCAGGACATGGAAGCAACCCAAATGTCCATCAGCAGATGAATGGATAAGGAAGATGTGGCACATATATACAATGGAATATTACTCAGCCATAAAAAGAAATGAAATTGAGTTATTTGTAGTGAGGTGGATGGACCTGGAGTCTGTCATACAGACTGAAGTAACTCAGAAAGAGAAGAACAAATACCCTATGCTAACACATATATATGGAACCTAAGGATAAAAAAAAAGGTCATGAAGAACCTACGGGCAAGACAGGAATAAAGACACAGACCTACTACAGAATGGACTTGAGGATATGGGGAGGCGGAAGGGTAAACTGTGACAAAGTGGGAGAGTGGCATGGACATATATACACTACCAAACGTAAAATAGATAGTAGGAAGCAGCCGCATGGCACAGGGAGATCAGCTTGGTGCTTTGTGACCACCTAGCGGGGTGGGATAGGGAGGGGGGGAGGGAGGGAGACGCAAGAGGGAAGAGATATGGGAACATATGTATATGTATAACTGATTCACTTTGTTATAAAGCAGAAACCATTCTAAAGCAATTATACTGCAATAAAGTTGTTTAAAAAAAAAAAACTCTCCAGAAAGTGGGCATAGATGGAACATACCTCAATATAATAAAAACTGTATATGATCAATTTATATTTTTATTGCTGAGTAGTATTCCATTATATGAATGTACTAAAGTATGTTTATTTGTGCCTCCAGAAATCCTCTTAGCCTCACTTGTCTGGGCCTTTGGTCCCTTGTTCTGGCCTAGCTACCACCTCAGGGAACAATTCAGCTGGGCTCTGCCCAGCAACTGCTCTAGCAGGCAGATTAATGGTAATTGCCTCTTAGGGCTTGTTTATTACCACTGAAGCATGAGATGTAGTGAGATCCATCTGGTTCTAGTGTGTGTGTAACCTGGATGTGAGGAGGTGTTAATGCTCCCTAGGGCAAATGTTGAACCAATAGGAGGTGGGCACCAGCAGATAAATTCTTCTCTCTTTTTCCCCCAACAGGCTATAACTCATACTACATGCATGTGGGCTGTAATAGTTCATAGACCCTTTCTGAAGACTGTACTTGATACCAATTAAATTTCTACTCATAAATTCATCTCCTTATGTTTGCTCTCCGTTTTTCCCTCTCTGACTCTTTTTTCTTTTTTTCACACCTCTGCACTCCCTAATAAAATAGTGTCATATAAACTTTTGCCTCAGGATCTGCATCCTGGAGAACTCCAGCTAATGCATCCAAATGTAGACATTTAGGTTATTTTTAGTCATCTTTCTTGTGTTCACTTTTAGTGTTTCTCTAGGGTCCTACCAGTATGACAAGTATGTTTTTCTCCTTTACCAGTCTTAACATTCTCCAAGTTTACTCATATTTACTGAGCATCTTCTATATGCCAAGCACTCTCCTTAGTAATAAGAATATAATGGTTAAACATAATATTCATGATTCCTACTTGATGGGAAGAAGTTTATATAGAAATGGTATGAGAGCTCTTGATTAGCCATTTCTACTAACTCTATTACTACACTTCCTTTGCTTTATTCTGCCAATAGCAGAAATATGAGTATTTTCAGAAACATGAATATTGGTGTATTTGTAAAATTCTTAGATTCAAAACCCTTTTTTCCTAATGTGGCCACAAGAAATATCAGACTACAGTGACAGGGACTTGAAAATGGACAGTAAACATCTTATAGGGAAGATCTGGAGAGCACTTAGTTTCACACAAAGTACAGTTTCTCAAGTAGGGCTACTGACATATCAGGTTTGGCCTCCTGATACTCATCCCATATCATTTCTCCCACTGTTTTGTTCCTTAATTTAAAAAATAGACAATGGGTAGTGGAAAAAGGGTTTATAGTTCAAAATATGGTATCATTGAGTATGGCTGTCATGGATATATTCTTAAAGATGTTTAATGTTAGTAGCTTTAGGTAGTTGAATGTTACAAATTTTGTTGACTTAAGGCTAAAATTCTATCCAGGTAGTAAAAGAGAAGTTTTCAATCCAGGCAGTGGTCACGTTTTTTAAGGTGTCTGTGAATCCCCTGATACTTATGTGAAATAACATATATAGAAAGTACGTCAGTTTTTCTGGGGGGGAGAGCCATAGCTTTCATAAGAATCTCAGAAGGACCCGGGGGGTGAAAAAAACAAGGGAGAACATTAAAAATCAATGAGTTAAACATGCTACTGCTTGTGTAATATCAATGTTGCAATGTTTTTGCAATCAGTGCTCTCCTGTCCCAGGCTTGTGGAGAAATATATAATTAGAGATGCTGCCACCCTCCTCCCAAGATCTATACTATCTGCTTGCCCACAGGAGGTAGCATCTTCTGTACTTCTCTTGAAATGGAGGTTTGACTACGTATGGGAAAGCTCTTTCTACAATTTGTGGAATTCTCACATACCACCTATTTGGTTTTTCAGTAGGAAAAGGGTGACTTTTCTAACTATATCTTGTAAACTTATACAAAGATAACCTATCTTTATACATGACGGCAAAATGTAGCCATATGTTATGAAGATAATAATACGTATATAAAAGAAATACATTAGAAGTACGTTTCAGTCAATAACAACTTTGTTGAAGTAATAGTTCAAGAAATAACTAGAGATAATAGTTTGAAACAATTAAAAATAAAATGATAAATTTAAATAATTGTATTTATTACTCTCATCAGATGGTTCAGGAACATATATGTTATTCTTTTAATATTTTCTACACTGGTTGAGATGACTTAGATTCTTTTTTTAATTTGAATTTTATTTAATTTATTTTTTATACAGCAGGTTCTTATTAGTTATCTATTTTATACATATTAGTGTATACTTGTCAATTCCAATCTCCCAATTCATCACACCACCACCCCCAGTCCCCGAACGTTCCCCCCTTGGTGTCCATACGTTTGTTCTTTATGTCTGTGTCTCTCTTTCTGCCTTGCAAACCAGTTCATCTTTACCATTTATCTAGATTCCACATATATACGTTAATATAAAATATTCATTTTTCTCTTTCTGACTTACTTCACTCTGTATAACAGTCTCTAGATGCATCCACGTCTCTACAAATGACCCAATTTCGTTCCTTTTTATCGCTGAGTAATATTCCATTGTATGTGTGTATGACATCTTCTTTATCCATTCATCTGTCAATGGGCATTTAGGTTGCTTCCATGACCTGGCTATTGTACATAGTGCTGCAATGAACATTAGGGGGCATGTGTCTTTTTGAATTATGGTTTTCTCTGGGTATATGCCCAGTAGTGGGATTGCTGGGTCAAATGGTAATTCTATTTTTAGTTTTTTAAGGAACCTCCATACTGTTCTCCACAGTGGCTGGATCAATTTACATTCCTACCAACAGTGCAAGAGGATACCCTTTTCTCTCCACCCTCTCCAACATCCGTTGTTTGTAGATTTTCTGATGATGCCTATTCTAACCAGTGTGAGGTGATACCTCATTGTAGTTTTGATTTACATTTCTCTAATAATTAGTGATGTTGAACAGCTTTTAATGTGCCTCTTGGCCATGTATGTCTTCTTGAAGAAATGTCTTATTAGGTCTTCTCCCCACTTTTGTATTGGGTTCTTTGTTTTTTTAATATTGAGTTGCATGAGCTGTTTATATATTTTGAAGATTAATCCTTTGTCCATTGGTTCGTTTGCACAATATTTTCTCCCATTCTGAGGGTAGTCTTTTCGTCTTGTTTAAAGTTTCCTTTGCTGTCCAAAAGCTTTTAAGTTTCACTAGGTCCCATCTGTTTATTTTGGGTTTTATTTCCATTACTCTAGGAGGTGGGTCAAAAAATATCTTACTGTGATTTATGTCATAGAGTGTTCTGCCTGTGTTTTCCTCTAAGAGTTTTAGAGTGCCTGACCTTACATTTAGTTATTTAATCCATTTTGAGTTTATTTTTGTGTATGGTATTAGGGAGTGTTCTAATTTCATACTTTTACATGCAGCTGCCCAGTTTTCCCAGCACCACTTATTGAAGAGGCTGTCTTTTCTCCCCTGTATATTCTTGCCTCCTTTATCAAGGATAAGGTGACCATATGTGCGTGGGTTTATCTCTGGACTTTCTATCCTGTTCCATTGATCTATATTTCTGTTTATGTGCCAGTACCAGACTGTCTTGATTACTGTAGCTTTGTAGTATAGTCTGAAGTCAGAGAGTTAGATTCCTCCAGCTCCGTTTTTCTTTCTCAAGATTGCTTTGGCTATCCGGGGTCTTTTGTGTTTCCATACAAATTGTGAAATTTTTTGTTCTAGTTCTGTGAAAAATGCCAGTGATAGTTTGATAGGGATTGCATTGAATCCGTAGATTGCTTTGGGTAGTATAATCATTTTCACAATATTGATTCTTCCAATCCAAGAACATGGTATATCTCTCCATCTATTTGTATCATCTTTAATTTCTTTCATCAGTGTCTCATAAGTTTTAACATACAGGTTTTTTGTCTCCCTAGGTAGGTTTAGTCCTAGATATTTTATTCTTTTTGTTGCAGTGGTAAATGGGAGTGATTTCTTAATTTCACTTTCAGATTTTTCATCATTAGCGTATAGGAATGCAAGAGATTTCTGTGCATTAATTTTGTATCCTGCTACTTCACCAAATTCATTGATTAGCTCTGGTGGTTTTCTGGTAGCATCTTTAGGATTCTCTCTATATAGTATCATGTCATCTGCAAAGAGTAACATCTTTCCTTCTTCTTTTCCATTTGGATTCCTTTTATTTCTTTTTCTTCTCTGACGGCTGTGGCTAAAACTTCCAAAATTATGTTCACTAATAGTGGTGAGAGTGGACAACCTTGTCTTGTTCCTGATCTTAGTGGAAATGGTTTCAGTTTTTCACCATTGAGGACCATGTTGGCTGTGGGTTTGTCATATATGGCCTTTATTATGTTGAGGAAAGTTCTCTCTATGCCCTACTTTCTGGAGGGTTTATTTCATAAATGGGTGTTGAATTCTGTCAAAAGCTTTCTCTGCATCGATTGAGATGATCATACGTTTTTGTTTCCTTCAATTTGTTAATATGGTGTATCACATTGATTGATTTGCGTATATTGAAGAATTCTTGCATTCCTTGGATAAACGCCACTTGATCATGGTTTATGATCCTTTTAATGTGCTGTTGGATTCTGTTTTCTAGTATTTTTTTGAGGATTTTTGCATCTATCTTCATCAGGGATCTTGGCCTGTAGTTTTCTTTCTTTGTGTTATCTTTGTGTGGTTTTGGTATCAGGGTGATGGTTGCCTCGTAGAATGAGTGTGGGAGTGATCCTCCTTCTGCTACATTTTGGAAGTTTGAGAGGGATATGTATTAGCTCTTCTCTAAATGTTTGGTGGAATTCGCCCATGAAGCCATCTCGTCCTGGGCTTTCGTTTGTTGGAAGATTTTTAATCACAGTTTCAATTTCAGTGCTTGTGATTGGTCTGTTCATATCTTCTGTTTCTTCCTGGTTCAGTCTCGGAAGGTTGTGCTTTTCTAAGAATTTGTCCATTTCTTCCAGGTTGTCCATTTTACTGGCGTAGAGTTGCTTGTAGTAGTAATTTCTCATAATCCTTTGTATTTCTGCAGTGTCAGTTGTTACTTCTCCTTTTTCATTTCTAATTCTATTGATTTGAGTCCTCTCCCTTTTTTTCTTTATGAGTCTGGCTAATGGTTTGTCAATTTTGTTTACCTTCTCAAAGAAACACCTTTTAGTTTTATTGATCTTTGCTATCATTTCCTTCATTTCTTTTTCATTTATTTCTGATCTGATCTTTATTATTTATTTCCTTCTGCTCACTTTGGTTTTTTTTTTTTTTTCTTCTTCCTCTAATTGCTTTAGGTGTAAGGTTAGGTTGTTAATTTGAGATATTTCTTGTTTCCTAAGGTAGGATTGTATTGCTGTAAACTTCCCTCTTAGAACTGCTTTTGCTCCATCCCATAGGTTTTGGGTCATCGTGTTTTCGTTGTCATTTGTTTCTAGGTAGTTTTTGATTTCCTCTTTGATTTTTTCAGTAATCTCTTGCTTAGTTAGTAGTGTATTGTTTAGCCTCCATGTGTTTGGATATTTTACAGATTTTTTCCTGTAATTGCTATCTAGTCTCATAGCACTGTGGTCAGAAAAGATAACTGATACAATTTCAATTTTCTTCAATTTACCAAGGCTTGATTTGTGACCCAAGATATGATCTATCCTGGAGTATGTTCCATGAGCACTTGAGAAGAAAGTGTATTCTGTTGTTTTTGTATGGAATGTCCTACATATCAATTAAGTCCATCTTGTTTAATGTTTCATTTAAAGCTTGTGTTTCTTTATTTATTTTCATTTTGGATGATGTGTCTATTGGTGAAAGTGGGGTGTTTAAATCCCCTACTATGATTGTGTTAGTATCGATTTCCCCTTTTATGGCTGTTAGCATTTGCCTTATGTATTGAGGTGCTCCTATGTTGGGTGCATAAATATTGACAATTGTTATATCTTCTTCTTGGATTGATCCCTTGATCATTAGGTAGTGTCCTTCTTTGTTTCTTGTAATAGTCTTTGTGTTAAAGTCTATTTTTTCTGTTATGAGAATTGCCAGTCTAGCTTTCTTTTGATTTCCTTTTGCATGGAATATCTTTTTCCATCCCCTCACTTTCAGTCTGTATGTGTCCGTAGGTCTGAAGTGGGTCTCTTGTAGACAGTGTATATACGGATCTTGTTTTTGTATCCATTCAGCCAGTCTGTGTCTTTTGGTTGGCTCATTTAATCCATTTACATTTAAGATAATTATCGAAATGTATGTTCCTATTACCATTTTCTTAATTTTGGGGGTTTATTTTTGTAGGTCTTTTCCTTCTCTTGTGTTTCCTGCCAAGAGAAGTTCCTTTAGCATTTGTTGTAAAGCTGGTTTGGTGGTGCTGAATTCTCTTAGCTCTTGCTCGTCTGTAAAGGTTTAATTTCTCCATCAAATCTGAATGAGATCCTTCCTGGGCAGAGTAATGTTGGTTGTAGGTTTTTCCCTTTCATCACTTTCAACATGTGTTGTCACTCCCTTCTGGCTTGCAGAGTTTCTGCTGAAAGATCAGCTGTTAACCTTATGGGGATTCCCTTGTATGTTATTTGTTGTTTTTCCCTTGCTGCTTTTAATATTTTTTCTTTGTGTTTAATTTTTGATAGTTTGATTAATATGTATCTTGGTGTGTTTCTCCTTGGATTTATCCTGTGTGGGACTCTCTGTGTTTCCTGGACTTGATTACCTATTTCCTTTCCCATATCAGGGAAGTTTTCAACTTTAATATTTTCAAATATTTTCTGAGTCCCTTTCTTTTTCTCTTCTTCTTCTGGGACCCCTATAATTCAAATATTGGTGTGTTTAATGTTGTCCCAGACTGTCCTCAATTGTTTTCATTCTTTTTCCTTTATTCTGCGCTGCAGTAGTTATTTCCACTATTTTATCTTCCAGGTCACTTATCTTTCCCTCTCCCTCAGTTATTCAGCTATTGATCCCTTCTAGAGAATTTTAGTTTTCATTTATTGTGTTGTTCTTCATTGTTTGTTTGCTCTTTAGTTCTTCTAGGTCCTTGTTAAATGTTCGTTGTATTTTCTCCATTCTATTTCCAAGATTTTGGATCATCTTTACTATCATTATTCTGAATTGTTTTTCAGGTAGACTACCTATTTCCTCTTCATTTGTTTGGTCTGGTGGGTTTTTACCTTGCTCCTTCATCTGCTGTGTGTTTCTCTGTCTTCTCATTTTGCTTAACTTACTGTGTTTGGGATCTCCTTTTCGCAGGCTGCAGGTTCGTAGTTCCTGTTGTTTTTGGTGTCTGCCCTCAGTGGCTAAGATTGTTTCAGTGGCTTGTGTAGGCTTCCTGGTGGAGGGGACTAGGGCCTGTGATCTGGTGGATGATGCTGGATCTTGTCTTTCTGGTGGGCAGGTCTACTTCTGGTGGTGTGTTTTGTGGTGTCTGTGACATTATTTTAGGCAGCCTCTCTGCTAATGGGTGGGGTTGTGTTCCTGTCTTGCTAGTTGTTTGGTATAGTGTGTCCAGCACTGTAGCTTGCTGGTTGTTGAGTGGAGCTGGGTCTTGGCATTGAGACGGAGATATGTGAGAGAGTTTCACCGTTTGATATTACATGGAGCTGGGAGGTCTCTGGTGGACTTATGTCCTGAACTTGGCTCTCCCATCTCAGAGGCACAGCCCTGATGCCTGGCTGGAGCACCAAGAGTTTGTCCCCACACGACTCAGAATAAAAGGGAGAAAAAGAAGAAAGAAAAGAAAAGGAAAGGAAAGGAAAGGAAGGAAGGAAGGAAGGAAAATGAAAGGAAGGAAGGAAGAAAGAAAGAAAGAAAGAAAATAATAAAATAAAATAGTTATTAAAATTAAAAATAATTATAAAAAAATTTAAAAGTAATAAAAAGAAAGAAGAGAGCAACCAAACCAAAAAACAAATCCACCAATGATATCAAGCACTAAAAAGTATCCTAAAAAAAAGATGAAAAAAAAACCGGACAGACAGAACCCTAGGACAAATGGTCAAAGCAAAGCTATACAGACAAAATCACACACAGAAGCATACAGATACACACTCACAAAAATAGAAATAGGGAAAAATATATATATCATTTCTCCCAAAGTCCACCTCCTCAATTTGGGATGATTCCTTGTCTATTCAGGTATTCCACAGATACAGGGTACATGAAGTTGAGTGTGGAGATTTAATCCACTGCTCCTGAGGCTTCTGGGAGAGATTTCCGTTTCTCTTCTTTGTTCGCACAGCTCCCAGGGTTCAGCTTTGGATTTCTCCCGGCCTCTGCGTGTAGGTGTCCTGAGGGCGTCTTTTCTTCACTCAGACAGGACGCGGTTAAAGGAGCAGCTGATTCGGGGGCTCTGGCTCACTCAGGCCAGGAGCAGGGAGGGGTATGGAATGTGGGGCGAGCCTGCGGCGGGAGTGGCCAGCATGATGTTGTACCAGCATGAGGCGCGCTGTGTGTTCTCCCTGGGGAAGTTGTCCCTGGATCACAGGACCCTGGCAGTAGTGGGCTGCACAGGCTCCCTGGAGGGGAGGTGTGGAGAGTGACCTGTGCTCACACACAGGCTTCTTGGTGGCTGCAGCAGCAGCCTTAATGTCTCATGCCCATCTCTGGTATCCGCGCTGATAGCCGCAGCTCGCGCCGGTCTCTGGAGCTACTTTAAGCAGTGCTCTTAATCCCCTCTCATCGCCCGCCAGGAAACAGAGAAGCAAGAAAGAGTCTCTTGTTTCTTCGGCAGTTCCAGACTTTTTACCGGACTCCCTCCCGGCTAGCTATGGCACAGTAGCCCCCTTCAAGCTGTGTTCATGTAGCCAACCCCGGTCCTCTCCCTGGGATCCGACCGAAGCCCGAGCCTCAGCTCCCAGACCCCGCCCCACCCCGGCGGGTGAGCAGACAAGCCTTTCGGGCTGGTGAGTGCTGGTCGGCACCAAGCCTCTGCTTGGGAATCTCTCCGCTTTGCCCTCCGCACCCCTGTTGCTGCGCTCTCCTCCATGGCTCCAAAACTTCCCCCCTCCGCCACCCGCAGTCTCCGCCCGCGAAGGGGCTTCCTAGTGTGTGGAAACCTTGCCTCCTTCACAGCTCCCTCCCGCTGGTGCAGGTCCCATCCCTATTCTTTTGTCTCTGTTTTTTCTTTTTTCTTTTGCCCTACCCAGGTACGCGGGGAGTTTCTTGTCTTTTGGGAGGTCTGAGGTCTTCTGCCAGCGTTCAGTTGGTGTTCTGTAGGAGTCGTTCCACACGTAGATGTATTTCTGATGTATGTGTGGGGAGGAGGGTGATCTCCACTGCCTACTCTTCCGCCATCTTGAATCTCCTCCCAAGTTGTGCACTTTAAAATGATGAATTTTAGGGTATGTGAATTATATGTCAAAAAAAGTCAGTAATAGGCAGAGAAGGTACACAGAGACACACTCAGGATAAAATTTAGATAAAGCAGATGAACAGTTATAGCCAAATGAAGAAAGACAAAGGGAAGGACACATACACGCACATACACAAACACACACGCACATACACAAACACGCACACACACACAGACATTAACATTGAGATTAAGAAAAATGTTTTCAATAGAATAATAATTTCATTTTGTAGTCCTTAAGGACATGGTAACAAGCCTTTTAATGACATGATCACATGTAAGCAACTAAGCATAAATAAAGATATAATGTCTGGATATTTTCCTTTTGGATCTAACCAATAACCTGTAATTTCCATTCTCTTGCCTTAAATAAACATGGCAAAAGACTCTCTAAATGAAGTGAAAACTTCCCAGAGTTACCAATATGTTAGAAATGTTATGCACAATATGACAAAACATTCTCTCTTTAATTTTAGTCAGGATAGTACTTTCTCTAGTGTATGTGATTATTAAGTTTAAATGTTTTGCAAAAATATGCATAGAATATACACTCTATCATTTATCATTTTTTAAAGGTCTAATAATTTATGCAGTACAAATAGTATTTTTAAAATAACTGCTAGAACATCCTTGGTTTTCAAAGCAAAAAAGAAATTTTCAATTAGTGATAGTCAATAGAAAATATTGCAGACATTTTATTTCAGATGCCAGGAATGGGATTGATGGGCAATATAATATATATAAAGCAAAAGTGATACGTTTTTCCATAGAAAGTATTGTATTTTAGAGTCACATATATGCTCTAAAGAGAGCCAAAATAGCAGAAATATATTCTTTCAAATTTGCTGGAGAAAAAGAAAGGTTTCCATTCTAATTAATTGGTTTTAGTCTCCAAACCAGAGTAATTTTCAGGAATTTATAAATCCTAGGCTGAGCTTTTGCAATCATTTATTGTGAATGTGGATCATTTTCAGTTCTTTCAAGGTGGACTCTTCCTTAATGTTCCTCTTTATTTAGCTTGGTTATTTCATAAATTAAAGGATTATTATTTTAGTTTAATGTTCATATTTATTAGGAGAACAGATAATCTGTGTAGAGTTGCATTCCCCAGAGCAACTTTTAATGGGATGAATAGAGATACAGTTCTTCCAATTGCCATTATAGGGAAAATGACAGTATATCTTCTTTGGAATTTTCTGTTTTATAAATGTATCTCAGTAGGAGGCAGTTTCATCACTACATAGAGGCTGTGATTAATTAAGTAGCATAGAGAATAAATGGCCTCTGAATAACTCTGTGTCTGATGGCCTGGACAATATTGAGAATTGCATTAGCCTGCAAACACCCAGAGTAGTGTGATCATGACTGGGGAAAAAATACTCTAAGCCAGCATTGGTGAACCACTCAGAGGCATGTAAAGTCTTCATTTAGTCCAGCGGTCCCCAACCTTTTTGGCACCAGGGACCAGTTTTGTGGAAGACAGTTTTTCCACAGATGGGGGTGGGGTGGGGGGATGGTTCAGTCATTAATACAAGCCATGGGGAGTGGCACATGAAGCTCCTCTCGCTCACCCACTGCTCACCTCCTGCTGTGCGGCCCTGTTCCTAAGAGGCTGTGGACCAGGGACCCCTGATTTAGTCTTTTCCTTGCCATGGGTATATGGTAGTTACAGGAATAAATACTGGGAAGTTCCTAATCAAGCTTTTGAATTTCTCAACTCCAGAGTTCATTTGAGGCCCTATGAATTCTGTTTCTTCTTTACCACAAGCTTCATGGACTTAGTCTGATTCTTCTTTTGTAGCTACTGACTGAACATACACTCTAGATTGTGGGATATTATTGTGTTTTTTTTTTTAAGTAAAATGAGCACTTAGATACTTTTGACATAGATTCCTAGACCTAACTCTGATCTAAATCTGTATTTGTCTTGCAAAGTGATGATGTAAAAAACAATTCAGAAATAGTAATTTTCAGTCTATCTAGAATGGCTTATTAATGAGATGTTCTGATTAGATGAATATTTATATTAAGCAACCCAATATGAATCACCAATTTTCAAATAATTAATGTAAAAATATAACTAAAATTGCGTTGAAGATTATTTAATCTTTCCTTGATACTCTAGAGGCCACCTCAGAGTCTAATAATATTTCTGTTCATTTTAAATGAAGTTATTTATCATTTAATAGAATTATAAATATAAAGCTGATTTATAAAGTATCAATTGAAACTATGATATAGCTAGGTGTGGCTTTTTGAAATAAATGCTATATATTTTTCCTCCCCTTCCTTCCCTCTAAAATCTACAGTGTGCTAGCATATTTTTCTCCTACCTCTTTCATCTTTTATTTCTTTGGATCCTATATAGATGAGAACTTGTCATAATTTAGAACTGACATTGTATTTTCTCGCTAAATTATCTTGCTTAGTATTATCATTGATGAGATTATTGACAAAACTGCCAATTCAATAAATACCTACATACTTTAATATAGTATATAATATATGCCTAGGGCCTAAATCACCTTTGCTTTCTATCTCCTAGTATATCCATTCTGACACTTTCTGATTTCAAGATCCCTTTAAAATCTTAAAAATTGTTGAGAACGCCCAAAAGCTTTTGTGAATACCCATTATAAATATTTTCTATAATACACATTAAAACTGAGAATAAATTAAAATATTTGTTTATTAATTCATATAAAGATAAACCATTGGTAAAATAACATAGTTTATGAAAAATAACTATTAAAAAATTTGAGAAGAATGGCATCATTTTACACTTTTGCAAATCTCTTTAACATTTGGCTTAATAGAAGACAGATGAATTCTCACATCCGCTTCTGCATGCAAACTGTTGCCATCTGTTTTTCTGGTTGAAGAATATTAAGAAAACCCAGCCAGACAGGTAGTCAGAAAAGGGAATAGTATTATAGTAGCTTTTCAAGATAATTTTGGATAGTCATTTCTGATATTTCACCAGAACTTGACAAGTGTTGATTATTAAAGGATAGTTATAATGTGGAATCTAACACTTGATATGAACTTAAAGTACTCTGTTACATTAAAATCTGTTGGTCTGTGTTTGCACTTTGAGTGGTTCATTTACTCATGGATGATTTTATATTATCATGCATTAAACATTTGAAAACTAAGGTTAACTGAGTTATACAGCTCTTCTAAGTATTGACATATTTCATTATGCAATATTTTAAAATTTGTTAATATCACCACCAGTCTCTTCAGAAAAGGCTGTAAGTATTGAGAAACTATAAGCAAATACAGGTTTTCCAAAGTTCTGATTTTTTGCTTGAAAGCTCAAATTTTATCATTTTGATTGGCAACAAATACTGTCAGTTGTTTTTCTTGAACTGACAGATTTACTTTGTTCATTTTTTGTGAAAATGTCTGCCAAGTAACCAAATCTGTATAATCATTTCGACAATTGTTCTTTTCTACATAAAAAATGGTATTTCATGGTAAAAACAGCTAGGTCAGCTCACAACTCAAACAATAACAAAGGTGCTTTTCTCAAAATAATCATTATGCTTTGGTATGCAACAGAAATGCTTTGTAGGTACTTCCTATTTCTGTCACATGTAATATTAAAAGATACATTTTCAATGGTGGAGATTTAATAAAAATTAGTATTTTTCTTGCTTCATCAAGGGCATTCTTAGTGGAAATTGGCTTTTTTTCCCTGAGTGGTGGAATATACACACATACATATATATAATAAAATTTGGTGTAACTTTTAATTATACTTACCACTTCCTTGGAGACAATTTTTAGTGAAAGGGAAATATGATATTAATTTCAACGGATACTGTTAAAACACAATTATAGAAAAAGGTTTATTTTAAAAGAATACATGTATATAACAATGCTAGAAAATAAGAGAGCAATCCATCAGTGAACCAGAATCTCTTCAGAATTTCTAAAAGATAGAAAGCAATTGGGTTTGTATTTCTTTAGAAAATGAAAATGAAAACAAATAAATTGTTTTGTTTTGTTTTTAAGCCCAAGAAAGAAAAGTGATGTAGAATTAAGAGCAGTTCTCATTAGAGACCTGGGATAATTTCAAGATCAAAAATCAATTATGAGGAGCTTTGAATTCATATTGCTAAGTGAGAGAAGGCAGTCTGAAAAGGCTACATCGTGTATAATTTCCACTGTATGACATTCTAGAAAAGGAAAACTATATACAGACAGATCAGTAGTTGACAGGGGTTGTGGGAGAGGGTGAGAGGAATGAATAGATAGAGCCAGTGGATTTTTAGGGCAGTGAAACTATTCTGTATGATACTGTAATTGTGGATATAAGACATGCATTTGTCAGAACCCATAGAATGTACAAAACCATGTTGAACCCTAATGTAAACCGTGAACTTGAGTTAATAGTAATATATCAATATGGGTTCATCAATTGTAAAACTGTACCACAGTAATGCTAATAATAGATTAAACTGTAGTAGGAGGGGGCATATGGGAATTCTCTGTATTTTCTATACAGTTTTTCTGTAAACCTAAAACTACTCTTAAGAAAGTCTGTACCTGTGGAGAAGTATTGTCAGACTTTTGAGGAACACCAATGATATGGAAGATAAACATAAAAACTGATCCCAGAGGAAATAGATTTATCCAGAAAACAAAGGGATATTATAAAAAGTTCTAGTTATTATCTTATGTTAGTCAAGAATATATTATATCTTGAGGGAAAGAATGGCCTACTGTTAAATAAATGAATACTAAGAGAATGAAATGATTCATGAAAATTAAAAACGTGATTCCTAAAATTAAAAAATATGTGGCATGAGAGCTGTATAACAGAATGACATAAAACATAAGACTCGAAAACAAGCTTCCTGAAGGGATGTATGTTATGTCCACTGCTTTATACCTACCACCTACACCTAGAATGGTGTACAGCCCTTAGTAGGCACTCAGTGAATATTTGTTAAGTCAAAGATTGAATGATTTTGTATCTTGGAAAATAATGCTGAGGAATTCTCCCAGAACATAGCATAACATAAAGAGATGGAAAATAGAAACACAAAATTGAACGTGGAAGATAGATCAAAGAGATCCAAATCTGTGTGTACTGAGAAATATAAAGGTAGGAACAGAGAGAATAGACAGTGGTGATTAATTAGGGAAAAAAATGAAATTTCCACTGAACTGCAGAAAGACATTGTTCTTCAGATTAAAAGAGACTACTGAGTACTGAACAGGAGTAACTATAAGAACACCTAACTAGTAAAATTTTTCAAATCTGAGGATAAAGAGAAGGTTGTAAGACTTCCAGCAAGAAAAGAAACAAACATAAGGTAGACATGTTTTCCATATTCAGTGATAGATGCTATGAGACAGTGGTTCAATATCTTCAAAGTTTTTCTTTTTTCAGACTTTAACTCCTCTTTATATTTGAAAGATATTTAAATATACTCACTGGCTATAGAAATGTAGGTAGATAGGTTTTTTTTTTCCCAGTACTTTAAAGATTTTTTTTCTTATACTTTTTTAAATTTAAACATTAATTACCATGAAGAAAATTTGTTTTATATTCCCTAGAGACTCAAGGTTAAGTTGATTTTACATCCAAATAATTATTTTTTGAAATAAGTAAAAGTAATAAAATATTTTTACATGCATAAATTAACATAATTTTATCTGTCAAAATACTCTAAGCCTTTGCATAAAAATATTTTATAGTACTTTAAAGATTTTGATCCATGTCTTTTTTCTTCCAGTTTTATTGAAATATAATTGACATACAGCACTGTAAGAGATTAAGTATACAGCATTATGATTTGACTTACATCAATGATGTGTAAGTTACATTATGTAACTTACAAATTACATTACATACTTACATTGTGATATGACATACATCATGAAATAATTACCACAGTAATTTAATGAATATCATCTCATATACATATAAAATGAAAGAAAAGAATGTATTTTTGTGATAAGAATTCTTAGGATTTATTCTCTTAACAATTTCCATATATCACATACAGCAGTGTTAATTATATTAATGATGTTGACCATTGCATCTCTAGTACTTATTTATATTATAACCAGAAGTTTGTACCTTTTGACTACCTTCATCCAATTCCCTCTCCCCCACATGCTCTTTATTCTATTTCTCTGGAGAAGCACAACTAATACAAGGAGGTAACCACAGCTCTGATCTCTTTTTCTGTGAGTTCATTTATTTGTTTATTTTTGAAGTATGATTGACGTACAACACTATGTTAGTTCCTGGTGTGCAACATAGTGATTAGATATTTCTATATGTTACAAAATGATCACCAAGATCATTACAGAGATCTTGGTGTCACCTTACAGAGATATTACATTATTATTGACTAATTTCCCCATGCCGTACATTTCATTCTCATGACTCATTTATTTTGTGACTGGAAGTTTGCACCTCTTCATTTTCCCTCACCTTATTTCACTCCTCCCCACACCCCTGTCCTCTCAGGCAACCATTTGTTTGTTCTCTGTATCGGTGATTCTGTTTCTGTTTTGTTATATTTGTTTTTTGTTTTTTTAGATTTCACATATACATGAATTCATACGGTATTTGTCTTTCTCTGTCTGACTTATTTCGCTCAGCATAATACTCTTTAGGTCCATCCATGTTGCCACAAATGGCAAGATTTCATTCTTTTTTATGGCTGAGTAATATTCCATCGTGTGTGTGTGTGTGTGTGTGTGTGTGTACACCACATCTTCTATATCTGTTTACCTACCAATGGACACTTAGGTTGCTTCCATATCTCGGCTATTGTGAATAATGCTGCAATTAACATAGGGGTGCATATATCTTTTCAAATTAGTGTTTTCGTTTCCTTTGGGAAAATATCCAGAGGTGGAATTTCTGGATCATAGCTCTATTTTTAATTTTTTGAGGAATGTTTATACTGTTTTCCATAGTGTCTGCACCAATTTACAATCCCACCAATAGTACACGAGTGTTCCCTTTTCTCCACATCCTCACCAACACTTGTTATTTGTTGTCCTTTTGATAATAGCCATTCTGCAAGTGTGAGGTGATATCTCTTTGAATTTTGATTTGCATTTCACTGATGATTAGTGATGCTGAGCATCTTTTTATGTGTCTGTTGTCCACCAGTATGTCTTCTTTGGAAAGTGGTGAGAGTAGGCATCCTTGTCTTTTTCCCAATCTCAGAGGAAATGCTTTCAGCTTTTCATTGTTAAGTATAATGTTAGCAGTGGGCTTATCATATATGGCTTTTATTATATTGAGATATGTTCCCTCTATACCCGCTTCTGGAGAATTTTTATCATAAAAGGATGTTAAATTTTGTCAAAATCTTTTTCTGCATCTATTGAGATTGTGATATGGTTTTTATTCTTTACTTTGTTAATGTGGTATATCACATTGATTGATTCATGTGTATTAAATTATCCTTGCATCCCTGGGATAAATCCCACTTGATCATGGTATATGATTCTTTTAATATAGTGTTGAATTTGGATCACTGATATTTTGTTGAGGACTTTTTGCATTTCTGTTCTTCAGTATTCTCTTTTTTTGGTGGCTTTATCTGGTTTTGATACCAGAGTGGTGAGTTCATAAGTGTTCCTTCCTCTTCAATTTTTTGGAATAATTTGAGAAGGATAGGCATTAACTCTTCCTTAAATGCTTGGTAGAATTCAGATGTGAAGCCATCTGGTCCTGGACTTCTGTTTTGGGGAGTTTTTTTAAATTATCATTACTGATTCAAGTTCATTACTGATAATGGGTCTCTTTATATTTTGTATTTTTTCCTAATTCAGTCTGGGGAAATTGTGCATTTCTAGAAATTTATCCATTTCTTCTAGGTTGTCCATTTTATTGGTGTGTAATTTTTCATATTAATCTCTTATGATCCTTTGTGTTTCTATGGTGTTGATCGTAACTTCTCCTTTTTCATTTCTGATTTTATTTGGGTCTTCCTTCTTTTTTTCAGGATGAGTCTGGCTAAAGGTTTATGAATTATTGTTATCTTTTCAAAGAAGCAGGTGTCAGTTTCATTGATTTTCCTATCTTTTTTTAGTCTCTATTTCATTTATTTCTGCTCTGATCTTTATTATTTCTTTCCTTCTACTAAATTCGTGTTTTGTTCTTTTCGTAGATCCTCTAAACATAAGGTTAGGTTGTTTTTTTTAGATTTTCTTCTTTCCTGAGGTAGACTTGTATCACTATGAACTTCCCTCTTAGAACTGATTTTCTCGGCCCCATAGATTTTGGATCATTGTATATTCGTTTTCATTTGTCTCCAGGTATTTTCCTTTATTTCATGTTTGATTTCATCAGTGACCCATTGGTTGTTTAGCAGCATATTATTTAACTTCCATGTACTTGTGGTTTTTGCAATTTTTATCTTATGGTTGGTTTCTAGACTTATACCTTTGTGGTCAGAAAGGATGCTTGATATGATTTCAGTCTTAAAATTTACTGAGACTTGTTTTGTGGCCTAGCATGTGATCTATCCTGGGGAATGTTCCATGTGCACTTGAAAATAATGTGTATTCTGCTGCTTTTGAATGGAATGCTCTCTATATAACTACTAAATCTATCTGATCTAATATGTCATTAAAGACCAATGTTTCCTCTTTGATTCTATCTGGATAATCTATTGATGTAATTGGGCTGTTAAAGTCCCCTACTATTATTGTGTTAAAGTCAGTTTCTTTATTTGTGTTTGGTAATATTTGCTGTATTATTTAATTGCTCATATGTTGGGTGCATATGTATTTACAGTTGTTATATCTTCTTGTTGGAATGATTCCTTTATCATTATGTAATGTCACTCTTTGTCTCTTGTTACAGTCTTTGTTTTAAAGTCTGTTTTGTCTGATATAAGTATTGCTACTCTGGCTTCCTTTTTGTTTCCATTTGTATGGAATACCTTTTCTCTATCACCTCACTTTCACTCTGTGTGTGTCTTTACATCTGAAGTGAGTGTTTTGTTGGCAGTATGTATGTGAGCCTTGTTTTGTATCCATTCAGCCACTCTGTATCTTTTGATTGGGACATTTATTCCATTTACATTTAAAGTAATTATTGATAGTTATGTACTTATTGCATTGTTAATTGTTTTGGAGTTCTTTTCTAGTTTTTTTTGTTCCTTTCTTTTGCTCTGTTCCCTTGTGACTTAATGTTTCTTTTAATATTTATTTATTTATTTATTTGGCCAAGCAGGGTCTTTATTTGCAGCATGCTGGATCTTTGTTGCCACGTGCAGCATCTTTGTTGCAGCATGAAGGATCTTTTAGTTGTAGTATGTGGGATCTTTAGTTGCAGCATGCGAACTCTTAGTTGCAGCATGTGAGATCTAGTTCCCTACCAGGGATCGAACCTGGGCCCCCTGCATTGGGAGCATGGAGTCTTAGCCAATGGACCCCCAGGGAAGTCCCTATCTTAGTGTTATGCTTAGAAATTTTTCTCTTTTTGTGTATGTATCTATTATAGATTTTTGTTCGAACATGTAACATCCCCGCATTTTTACTCCTCCCCATGTTTAATGTTTTGATGTCATATTTTACAGTTTTTTGTTTTGTGTGTTCCTTAACTACTTACTGTAGATATAGATTATTTAGTACTTTTGTCTTTTAACCTTCCTACTAGCTTTATAAGTAGCCGATCTACTGCCTTTACTATGTGTGTGCCTTTACCAATGAGATTTTTCCTTTTGTAATTTTTATATTTCTAGTTGTGGGCCTTTTTTTTCCATTTAGAGAAGTCCCTTTAACATTTATTGTATAGTCAGTTTAGGGGTGCTGAACTCTTTTAGCTTTTGCTTGTCTGCAAAACTCATTATGTCTCTTTCAAATCTGAATGATAGCCTTGCTGGGTAGAATATTCCTGGTTGTAGAGGGTTTTTTTCTTTTTTTTCACTTTAAATATATTATGCCAGTCCTTCTGGCCTGCAAAGTTTTTGCATTTTTACTTCCTCCCCCCAAAAGTACAATTTTTGTCATTATATTTTACATCTGTTTGTTTTGTGTATTCCTTACCACTTTTGAGGACATAGATGATTTTACTACTTTTGTCTTTTAATCTTCCCACTAGCTTTTTGCATGGCTGATTTACTACCTTTACTGTATATTTGCCTTTACTGATGAACTTTTTCCTTTTGTAATTTTCATGTTTCTAGTTGTGGCATTTTCTTTTTCACTTAGAGAAGTCCCTTTAACATTTCTTATAAAGCTGGTTTGGTGGTGCTGATCTCTTTTAGCTTTTGCTTGTTTATAAAACTTTTGTCTCTCCATCAAATCTGAATGAAAGCCTGGCTATGTAGAGTATTTTTGGTTGTAGGTTTTTTCCTTTTATTATTTTGAATATATTATGCCACTGCCTTCTGGCCTGTAGAGTTACTTTGAAGTCAGCTGATAGCCTTATGGGCGTTCCGTTTTAAGTAACTTGTTGCTTTCCCTTGCCATTTTTAATATTCCTCTTTATCTTTTATTTTTGCCATTTTAGTTACAGTGTGTCTTCGTGTGGTTCTCTTTGGGTTGATTTTATTTGGGACTCTCTGTGCTTCCTGGACCTGTATGTCTGTTTCCTTTCCCAGGTCAGGGAATTTTTCAGCTATTATGTCTTCATATATGTTCTCTACCCCTTTCTCTCTCCCTTCTTCTTATGGGATCCCTATAATATGAATGTTAATATGCCTGATGTTGTCCCAGAGGCCTCTTAAACTGTCTTCATTTTATTTTCTTTATTCTTTTTACCTTCAGTGATTTCCACTACTCTGTCTTCTAGCTTACTTATCTGTTCCTCTGGATCATCTAATCCACTGTCAATTCCTTCTAGTGATTTTTCTATTTTGGTTATTGTATTTTTCATCTCTGTTTGGTTCTTATTTATATTTTCTAACTCTTTGTTAAACCTTTCACTGTGTTTATACAGTCTTCTCCCAAATTGAGCATTTTTATGATCATTACCTTGAACTTTTATTGGGTAGATTGCTTATCTCTGCTTCATCTCTTTCTTCTCGTGGGGTTTTATCTCATTCCTTAATTTGAAACATATTTCCTTTTCACCCCATTTTTGCTAATTTTCACTTTTATTTGTATGTATTAGGTAGGTTGGTTACATTTTCTGATCTTGGAGAAATGGCCTCGTGTTGGAGATTTCCTGTGGGGCCCAGCAGCTCACTTCACTCTGGTCACCAGAGCTGGTGAGGAGGGTCAGGTCCTGGCATGGCTGGTTGTAGGGCCCAGGGATCCCAGGGCTAGTGCTGGCCTACTTGTGAGCAGGGTCATGGAGTTGGGTCCTGGGACAGCTGGATACAGGTGCTAGAGGTCACAGTGCTTGTCCCAGCCTGCTAGGGGGTGGAGCCAGGTCCTGGTGCAATTGGCTTCAGGCCTGGGGGTTCTGAGGCTTGCCTTGGCCCACTCTTAGGCAGTGTTAAGTCCCAGGTAAGCTTGCTGGGAGGTGTGGGGGATCCTAGGGCTGGTGTTCAACTGGCTGGTGGACCGGGCTACATCCCCACTTGATTGACTCCTCTGCCTGGGGTTTGCCAGAACTGGTGCCATCTGGCTGGTTAGCAGGGCTGGGTCCCAGTACCAGTGGGCTAGAGGGAGGACTCCAAAATATTAGTTGCCAACACCAGTGTCCTCTTGGTAGAAGGAGGTCCCCAGAATGGCTGCTGTCAGTGTCTGTGTCCCCAGGGTGAGTCTTAGTTGCCACCACCTCTTTGGGAGGCTCTCCAATATCAGCAGATGAGTCTAACCTGGTTTCCTTTCAAATTACTGACTCTGCACTGGGTCTCAGAGCCTGTGAGAATTTGTGTGCACCCTTTAAGAGCATAATCCCTGTTTCCTACAGCCCTCCAGCTCTCCTATACACAAATCCCACTGGCCTTCAAAGCCAGACATTCTGGAGGCTTGTCTTCCCTGTGTAGGACCCCAGGACTGGAGACCCCTAGGTGAGGCTTGGATCCCTTGAACCTTGGGGAGAGCCTCTGCAATTGTGATTATTCTCCCCTCTGTAGGTCACCTACCCCAGGGTGTGGGTCTTGACTACATTGCATTTCGTTTCTGCCCCTCCTACCCATCTTATTGTGGTTCCTTCTTTTTCTACCTTTAGTTGTGGAACATCTTTCCTGTTAGTCTTCAGGTCATTCTCATGGGTAGTTGCTCTATAAATAATTGTAATTTTGGTGTGCCCATGGGAAAAGTTGAGCTTAATATCTTCCTACCCTGCCATCTTGGTCTCCTCTTTCTATCTTTAATGTTTTGAGTGAAATTATTTTTTACTTAGAATTATACTCAAATAGAATTCAAATGTGAAGACAAAATAAAGGGACTTCAAACATGCACGAACATACAGTTTACCACCCACATATATTTCCTAAGGAAAAAGAATTCTCAAGGATAGATTGCAACAAAAAATGGAATTCAAGAGAGAGGACAATAAGGGATACAAGAAAACAGTGTTAAATAAACTGAAGAATAAAAATAAGAAGACAGTAAAACATAGTTAAAAATAAATATAGATTAATTGATTTTAAGAAGGTAATCCTGACAAAGTAGAGGCATAATATATTTAAGCAATTATTAAGATTTTAGAAATAAAGTTCAGATGATTGCAATAAAACATAAGCCGTCTTTGTGTTTTTGAGTGGGAAGTAAAATGCCTTCTAAGTCTTGTTCAGAAGAGGGAGGTTATAAACATTAAACTTTAACTGTTTTGGTTAAAAGTTAAGAATAATTATTAGAGAAAAGAAATAGGATATAATAATAGCAGCAGACACTTAGATAGCACTTTTTATATTCCAGGAACTGTTCTGGTGCTTTGTACATATTAACTCCTTTAATTCTTTCAACAACTCTACGAGCTAGGTAATTTTAGTATTCCCACCTTACAAATAAGGGAAGTGAGACCCCAGGGAGTTAAGTAACTTGTGTAAGATCAAACAGGCAGTAGTGGCAGAGTCCAGCAAGATTGGCACTGGAGTCTTGCTCTTAACTACTGCCCAACTATCACTTCTTGAAAAAAAATAGGAAGTGAAGGAATAAGGCCAACATAACAGTAATCACAATAATTATAAATAAACTAAATGTCACTGCTGCTTTGTTGTCACTATTATTTTTAAAAAATTTTGGGGCTTCCCTGGTGGCGCAGTGGTTGAGAGTCCACCTGCCGATGCAAGGGACACGGGTTCGTGCCCCGGTCCGGGAAGATCCCACATGCCGCAGAGCGGCTGTGCCCGTGAGCCATGGCCACTGAGCCTGCGCATCCGGAGCCTTTTGCTCCGCAACGGGAGAGGCCACAACAGTGAGAGGCCCGCGTACCGCAAAAAAAAAAAAAAAAAAATTTTGACCTATTAATTTTTGTACTGATTTTTACAGATTTTTTAAAGGTTGTTTGTATTATTTATCAGTTTATTATCTCATTTTCTTAGACTGGAAGCCCCTGTAAAGGAGCTTGAGAGATAGTACATTTGGTTGACTTTGCAGGATCATTTCTATGGGGCCAAAAGCAGTTGGACAATTGAACACCTATTATATTCATTTGTTGATTTTAATGATGATGCCTTGATACTTCTAACTTCCCTATAGATCCTATCTAAATTTCATTTTTCTTTTTATGTACATCATTATCATCATCAGTTAACATTTATTATTTGCTGGACTATTCAAAGTATATTAATTCAGTTAACAATGTGGTGATGAAAAGTGTCGCTTCAGATCCAGACTGGCTGAGTTGAAATTCTGGCATCACCACTAGTTTCAGTAAGTGAGCTGCCTATATTTCAGTTTCCTTTGATCTAGAAAATGATGATCGTAATTAAATGTAGTTTACAGGGGCTTTGTGTTGACGAAATTAGTTAATATGTACAACTTTTGTCATCTTATTTATAAGTCCCCCAAAATTTGGTAGGAAACATCAGATAAATGTTTACCTCTGTGGCAAATGTACTTTTTAAGAGTGAACATGTTATGCTGGTGTGCATATCACTTTGGTTGATGAATAGGTATTTCTTTTATCATTTATTTTAGTCTCTCTTCTCATACATTCATTCCTTTTTATATCTAATCATAAGAACTACACAGAGAAAAATTATGATCTCTCTCACAAATACCTGAATATCTTGTCTCTTCTTAATATTTTTCTGAGTGAATATCCTGTCTTTTTTTTTTTTTTTGCGGTACTCTGGCCTCTCACTGTTGTGGCCTCTCCTGTTGCGGAGCACAGGCTCCGGATGCGCAGGCTCAGCGGCCATGGCTCACGGGCCTAGCCGCTCCGCGGCATGTGGGATCTTCCTGGACCGGGGCACAAACCTGTGTCCCCTGCATCGGCAGGCGGACTCTCAACCACTGCACGACCAGGGAAGCCCCTCCTCAGTCTTTTAACAGTACTTCATATGAGGTAGTTTCAGAAGTTATGCTGCCTTGGCCCTCAGTATACTTCTATGGATAACTCTAGTTTCTCTGCATCCCTCAAAGTAGCTACAAATATGGTGTGATCATATAAATGGTAGCCACGTAAACCCACTTTTTTAAGTAGCCACATCATATGCTGAGCTTCTAGTTAGTTAAAATCTCTATCTCTTCTTTAGATGAATTGCTCTCAGCTAAGTTTCATGCATCTTCTATGTCTGCAGTCTGGTTTGGATTCTTAATGAGGGATTTATATTTATCCCTGTTAAACTTAATCTTGATTTAAGCCAGGAACTTATTAACTTTTATTTTAAATCTTAACTCTGCTATCTGGTTTAGCCTATTTTACATTTTTATATTATTTGCTGATGGCATGCCTTGTTCCAGAAAGGATTTTTTTTTAACATCTTTATTGGAGTATAATTGCTTTACAATACTGTGTTAGTTTCAGCTTTATAAAAAAGTGAATCAGCTATATGTGTACATATACCCCAAATCCCTTCTCTCTTGTCTCCCTCGCACCCTCCCTATCCCACCCTTCTAGGTGGTCACAAAGCAACGAGTTGATCTCCCTGTTGATATCAACGGCTGCTTCCCACTAGCTATCTATTTTACATTTGGTAGTACATATAAGTCCATGCCACTCTCTCACTTTGTCACAGCTTACCCTTCCCTCTCCCTGTGTCCTCAAGTCCATTCTCTATGTCTGCATTTTTATTCCTGTCCTGCCCCTAGGTTCTTCAGAACCTTTTTTTTTTTTTAGATTCCATATATGTGTGTTAGCATATGGTATTTGTTTTTCACTTTCTGACTTACTTCATTCTATATGACAGACTCTAGGTCCATCCAGCTCACTACAGATAACTCAATTTCGTTTCTTTTTATGGCTGAGTAATATTCCATTGTGTATATGTGCCACATCTTCTTTATCTATTCATCTGTTGATGAACACTTAGGTTGCTTCCATGTCCTAGCTATTGTAAATACAGCTGCAGTGAACATTGTAGTACATGACTCTTTTTGAATTATGGTTTTCTCAAGGTATATGCCCAGTAGTGGGATTGGTGGGTCATATGGTAGTTCTAGTTTTAGTTTCTTAAGGAACTTCGTACTGTTCTCCGTAGTGGCTGTATCAATGTACATTCCCACCAACAGTGCAAGAGTGTTCCCTTTTCTCCACAACCTCTCCAGCATTTATTGTTTGTAGAGTTTTTGATGATGGCCATTCTGACTGGTGTGAGATGATATCTCATTGTAGTTTTGATTTGCATTTCTCTAATGATTAATGATGTTGAGCATTCTTTCCTGTGTTTGTTGGCAATCTGTATATCTTCTTTGGAGAAATGTCTCTTTAGGTCTTCTGCCCATTTTTGGATTGGGTTGTTTGTTTTTTTGATATTGAGCTGAATGAGCTGCTTGTAAATTTTGGAAATTAATCCTTTGTCAGTTGCTTCCTTTGCAAATATTTTCTCCCATTCTGAGGGTTGGCTTTTGGACTTCTCTATGGATTCCTTTGCTGTGCAAAAGCTTTTAAGTTTTGTTAGGTCCCATTTGTTTATTTTTGTTTTTATTTCCATTTCTCTAGGAGGTGGGTCAAAAAGGATCTTGCTGTGATTTATGTCATAGAGTGTTCTGCCTACGTTTTCCTCTAAGAGTTTGATAGTTTCTGGACTTACATTTAGGTCTTTAATCCATTTTGAGTTTATTTTTGTTTATAATGTTAGGGAATGTTCTCATTTCATTCTTTTACATGTAGCTCTCCAGTTTTCCCAGCACCACTTATTGAAAAGGCTGTCTTTTCTCCATTGTATATTCTTCCCTCCTTTATCAAAAATAAGGTGACCATATTTGCATGGGTTTACCTCTTTTGCATCTTGTTCCATTGATCTATATTTCTGTTTTAGTGCCAGTACCATGCTGTCTTGATTACTGTAGCTTTGTAGTATAGTCTGAAGTCAGGGAGCCTGATTCCTCCAGCTCCGTTTTTCTTTCTCAAGACTGCTTTGGCTATTCAGGGTCTTTTGTGTTTCCATACAAATTGTGATTTTTTTTTTCTAGTTCTGTGAAAAATGCCAGTGGTAGTTTGATAGGGATTGCATTGAATCTGTACATTGCTTTAGGTAGTATAGGCATTTTCACAATGTGGATTCTTCCAATCCAAGAACATGGTATATCTCTCCATCTTTAATTTTAATTAAAATTCTTTCATCAGTGTCTTATAGTTCTCTGCATATGGGTCTTTTGTCTCCTTAGGCAGGTTTATTCCTAGGTATTTTATTCTTTTTGTTGCTATGGTAAATGGGAGTGTTTCCTTAATTTCTCTTTCAGATTTTTCATCACTAGTGTATAGGAATGCAAGAGATTTCTGTCCATTAATTTTGTATCCTACTACTTTACCAGATTCATTGATTAGCTGTAGTAGTTTTCTGGTACCATCTTTAGGATTCTCTATGTGTAGTATCATGTCATCTGCAAACAGTGACAGCTTTAATTGTTCTTTTCTGCTTTGTGTTCCTTTTGTTTCTTTTTCTTCTCTGGTTGCTGTGGCTAAAACTTCCAAAACTATGTTGAGTAATAGTGGTGAGATTGGACCATCTCGTCTTGTTCCTGATCTTAGTGGAAATGGTTTCAGTTTTTCACCATTAAGGATGATGTTGGCTATAGGTTTGTCAGATATGGCCTTTATTATGTTGAGGTAAGTTCCCTCTGTGCCTACTGTCTGGAGCGTTTTTATCATAAATGGGTGCTGAATTTTGTTGAAAGCTTTTTCTGCATCTACTGAGATGATCTTGTGTTTTTTCCCCTTCAATTTGTTAATATGGTGTATCACATTGATTGATTTGCGTATATTGAAGAATCCTTGCATTCCTGGGATAAACCCCTCTTGATCATAGTGTATGATCCTTTTATTGTACTGTTAGATTCTGTTTGCTAGTATTTTGTTGAGGATATTTGCATCTATGTTCATCAGAGATCTTGGCCTGTAGTTTTCTTTCTTTGTGACATCTTTGTCTGGTTTTGGTATCAGGGTGATGGTGGCCTCGTAGAATGAGTTTGGGAGTGTTCCTCCCTCTGCTATATTTTGGAAGAGTTTGAGAAAGATAGGTGTTAGCTCTTCTCTAAATGTTTGATAGAATTCGCCTCTGAAGCCAATTTTCTATTTCTTCTGATTCAGTCTGGGAAGATTGTGCTTTTCTAAGAATTTGTCCATTTCTTCCAGATTGTCCATTTTATTGGCATAGAGTTGCTTGTAGTAATCTCTCATGATCTTTTTTATTTCTGCAGTGTCAGTTGTTACCTCTCCTTTTTCATTTCTAATTCTATTGATTTGAGTCTTCTCTCTTTTTTTCTTGATGAGTCTGGCTAGTGGTTTATCTATTTTGTTTATCTTCTCAAAGAACCAGCTTTTATTTTTATTGATCTTTGCTATTGTTTCCTTCATTTCTTTTTCATTTATTTCTGATCTGATCTTTATGATTTCTTTCCTTCTACTAAGTTTGGGTCTTTTTGTTCCCCTTCCTCTAATTGCTTTAGGTGAAAGGTTAGGTTGTTTATTTGAGATGTTTCTTGTTTCTTGACATAACATTGTATTGCTGTAAACTACCCTCTTTGAACTGCTTTTGCTGCATCCTATAGGTTTTGGGTCATCGTGTTTTCATTGTCATTTGTTTCTAGGTAGTTTCTGATTTCCTCTTTGATTTCTTCAGTGATCTCTTGGTTATTTAGTACTGTATTGTTTAGCCCCCATGTGTTTGTATTTTTTACAGAATTTTTCCTGTAATTGTTATCTAGTCTCATAGCATTGTGGTTGGAAGAGATACTTGATATGATTTCAATTTTCTTAAATTTACCCAGGCTTGATTTGTGACCCAAGATATGATCTATCCTGGAGAATGTTCCATGAGCACTTGAGAAGAAAGTGTATTCTGTTGTTTTTGGGTGGAATGTCCTATAAGTATCAATTAAGTCCATCTTGTTTAATGTATCATTTAAAACTTGTTTTCCTTATTTATTGTCATTTTGGATTATCTGTGCATTGGTGAAACTGGTGTGTTAAAGTCCCCTAGTATGATTGTTTTACTGTCAATTTCCCCTTTAATGACTGTTAGCATTTGCCTTATGTATTGATGTGCTCCTATGTTGGGTGCATAAATATTTACAATTGTTATATCTTCTTCTTGAATTGATCCCTTGATCATTATGTAGTGTCCTTCTTTGTCTCTTGTAACAGTCTTTATTTTAAAGTCTATTTTGTCGGATATGAGAATTGCTGCTCCAGCTTTCTTTTGTTTTCCATTTGCATGGAATATCTCGTTCCATCCCCTCACTTTCAGTCTGCATGTGTCCCTAGGTCTCAAGTGGGTCTCTTGTAGACAGCATATATACTGGTGGTGTTTTTGTATCCATTCAGCCCGTTTGTGTCTTTTGGGTGGAGCATTTAACCTATTTACATTTATGGTAATTATCACTATGTATGTTCCTATTACCATTTTCTTAATGTTTTGGGTTTGTTATTGTAGGTCTTTTCCTTCTCTTGTGTTTCCTGCCTAGAGAAGTTCCTTTAGCATTTGTTGTTAAGCTGGTTTGGTGGTGCTGAATTCTCTTAGCTTTTGCTTGTTCGTAAAAGTTTTATTTTCTCCGTTGAATCTGAATGGGATCCTTGCTGGATAGAGTAATGTTGCTTGTAGGTTTTTCCCTTTCGTCCCTTTCAATTTATCCTGCCATTCCCTTCTGGCTTGCAGAGTCTCTGCTGAAATATCAGCTGATAACCTTATGGGAATTCCCTTGTCTGTTATTTGTTGTTTTTCCCTTGCTACTTTTAATATTTTTTCTTTGTATTTAACTTTTGATAATTTGATTAATATGTGTCTTGGCATTTTCCCCTTGGATTCATCCTGTATGGGACTCTGTGCGCTTCCTGGACTTGATTGACTATGTAGTTTCCCATACTAGGGAAGTTTTCAACTATAATCTCTTCAAATATTTTCTCAGTTCTTTTCTTTTTCTCTTCTTCTTCTGGCACCCCTATAATTCGAATGTTGGTGTGTTTAATGTTGTCCCAGAGGTCTTTGAGACTGTCCTCAATTCTTTTCATTCTTTTTTCTTTATTCTGCTGTATGGTAGTTATTTCCACTATTTTATCCTCCATGTCACTTATCCGTTCTTCTGCCTCAATTTTTCTGCTATCGATTCCTTCTAGAGAAACATTAATTTCATTTATTGTGCTGTTCATATTTGTTTGTTTTCTCTTTATTTCTTCTAGGTCCTTGTTAAATGTTTCTTGTATTTTCTCCATTCTATTTCCAAGATTTTGGATCAACTTTACTGTCATTACTATGAATTCTTTTTCAGGTAGACTGCCTATTTCCTCTTCATTTGTTAGGTCTGATGGGTTTTTACGTTGCTCCTAAATCTGCTGTGTGTTTGTCTGTCTTCTCATTTTGCTTAACTTTCTGTGTTTGGGGTCTCATTTTCGCAGGCTGCAGTTTCATAGTTCCTGTTGTTTTTGGTGTCTGCCCCTAGTGGCTAAGGTTGTTTCAGTGGGCTGTGTAGGCCTCCTGGTAGAGGGAACTAGGGCCTGTGTTCTGGTGGATGAGGCTGGATCTTGTCTTTCTGGTGGGCAGGACCGTGTCCGGTGGTGTGTTTTGAGCGTGTCTGTGACCTTATTACGATTTTAGGCTGCCTCTCTGCTAATGGGTGTTGTTGTGTTCCTGTCTTGCTAGTTGTTTGGCATAGGGTGTCCAGCACTGTAGCTTGTTGGTTTTTGAGTGGAGCTGGGTCTTAGCGCTGAGATGGAGATCTTTGGGAGAGGTTTTGCCATTTGATATTAAGTGGAGCCGGGAAGTCTCTGGTGGACCAGTGTCCTGAACTTGGCTCTCCCACCTGAGAGGCATAGGCCTGACACCTGGCCAAAGCACCAAGACCCTGTCAGCCACACGGCTCAAAAGAAAAGGGAGAAATAAATAAATAAATAAACACATAAATACATAAATAAAGAAACAGACAGATAAATAGATAGATAAATAAATTAAAGTTATTAAAATAATTTTTTTAATTAATAAAAATTGTTAAGAATTAATAAAAAAGAATGAAAGAAAGAAGAGAGCAACGAAAAAGTAATAAAAATAGAATGAAAGAAAGAAGAGAGCAACGAAACCAAAAAACAAATCCACCAATCATAATAAACGCTAAAAACTATACTAAATAAAAAAAAACAGACAGACAGAACCCTAGGACAAATGGTAAAAGCAAAGCTATACAGACAAAAATCACACAAAGAAGCATACACATATACCTCACAAAAAGAGAAATAGGAAAAAAATACATATGTGTATATAAAAAAACAGGAAGAGAGGAACCAAATTAATAAACAAATCTACCAGTGATAATAAACTCTAAATATTAAACTAAGATAAACATAAAACCAGAAACAAATTAGATGCAGAAAGCAAATCCCAAGTCTATAGTTGCTCCTAAAGTCCACCACTTCAATTTTGGATTGATTCATTGTCTATTCTGGTATTCCAGAGATGCAGGGTACATCAATTTGATTGTGGAGATTTAATCTGCTGCTCCTGAGGGTGCTGGGAGAAATTTCCCTTTATCTTCTTTGTTCGCACTGCTCCTGGGGTTCAGCTTTGGATTGGCCCCGCCTCTGCCTGTAGGTCGCCTGAGGGCATCTTTTGGGAAGTCTGAGGTCTTCTGCCAGCGTTCAGTAGGTGTTCCATAGGAGTTGTTCCACATGTAGATGTATTTCTGATGTATTTGTGGGAAGCAAGGTGATCTCCATGTCTTACTCCTCTGCCATCTTGAAGGTTTCCCTCCTGTTCAGAAAGGATTTTAGTTGTTTTTAACTAGGCAGCCATCTTTCCTGTCACCTCTCCATTTCTGAGAAGCATTTTGATGGTCTCTATCTATGGTAATTGAAATGTTGATGAGATGAAGATGAGTTCATAGGCACACCTATTAAAAACCTTTTTCCAGGCTGACTTTTATCTATTAATGTGTAATTAATTTTTAAAATATAACCATATATCCAACAGTAAATTTATTATTATCTCTCTAATTTGGAGAAAAGCCCAGTGGAGTTCTATCTTTGAGGTGGTTTTTTTGTCTTCTTGCAGAACAGTTTTTATTATCAGATATGTTCAATTCTCTGTGTAATGGAAACTCTTCACCCTTTTTGGTCCCTTAAAATATAGTGATTCTAGAGGTCTTTGTATGTGTTACATCTGTTTTGTGGATTGAGTCACGTAGCTCAGCTAATAGATGAATAGTTCTGACCTCATTTTCTATTTGCAAACTTCCACCTTCAAGTTTATTTCCATAATATGGTTGTGTTTTTAAATAGCAAATCATTTATTTCTTTGATGTATATTTTAATGAAATCTAGTCACTTTTGTTATATATGTAGAGATAAAGTACTTCATAGAAATAAAAATTATTTACAGTTATTAGGGCCACAATTTGGATTGCTTTAAGTGGGTCTTCAAATTATGATTTTCTTATGCCATGAGTTTCTTTGAGGTTAATTAGTTCAAATCTCAAGACACAATATTGAGAGTGTAATACAAACAGAATAAGCTGTCACTATGAAATAAAATTTTAGTAAGTAAGCATCTAGGTCCAAAGATGTTTTTATTATCTGGGGGTCCCTAATCGGTACTAATTGTGCACTTACAGCTTTCCTTTTTCAAGTTTCTTTTAAGTACAGGAGAGAATAGTCATATAACAATAATGAGAAAAGTTGTGGATACTGTTGCCTTTCCAGCAGATTTTTATTAGTGTTCAACTCATAGCCACAATCTTTCTGTTGGTGAGGGACAGTTACTTCATATCTTCTCTGTGTTAAACTTTATGTTATATGAGATTTCACAGAATGCTTGTTTTCTAGCTGTAAATATCCAAAAGGCCTACAAGAACACCTAAGAACACTTAATAGAGGTATAATCAATACAGTATTTAACAAGCTGAACCTGTGAGCATTTTGAGACTGCAAGCCACCACCAAGCAGCCTCTACTATTAATTCATTGGGGAAAAAATGTGTGTGTATGTATATATATTTTTTCATTCCCCTTTATTAATCTTAACATTCTATTGAGAGACATAGAAAAATAGGCAAATAAAAATTATTATGAGGAAACAAATAAGTAGCAGTGACAGAACAACTTTAGATAGAATAGCAGTGAAATCCTTTGGGGAAGTTGGTATTTAAACTAAGATTTTAAAAATGAGGTAAAGTTAGCCATGTGTAGACAAGGATGTGTCAACTAATTTTTATTATGTAACAAACAGATTTTATTTAGTTGTTTAAAACAACAACCTATATTCACTCACAGTTTTCTGAGTCGGCAGTTGGGGCTGAGCTCAGCTGTAATGGCTTATCTCTGATCCACATGGTGTCATCTGGGCTCACCAGTACATTTACAGTTAGGTGACAGTCATTGACTCTACCCACACACGTCTGGTGGTTGGCTTGTTATCAGCAGTCACAATGGAGGCAGCTGGACCATATTCACTTACTATTCAGCAGGTTAGCCTAGGCTTGTTCATATGGTAGTAGACTAGGGTTCCCAATATCATCAAGAGAGGATTATTCCAATGCACAAGCTTTTTTTAAGCCTCTGTTTGCATCATATTTACTAACAATCCATTGGCCAAAGCAAGTCACATGACAGAGCCCAAAATCAGAAGGTGGAAAACTAATCTCCACATCTTGATGAAATGCATATGGGTACACATAGAGAGACAGGAAGAATTTTATCTATTTTGTAATCATCCACCTGAGTAAGGGCTTTTTTTTTTTAAGATTTTTAGAAATTTCATGTAATGTCTGAAACATTTATATTAACATATTTCCATACAAATAACCCAAAGAAAGTTTAGTATTAGTTGCTTTGTTTGTTTGTTTGCTTGTTTATACTGCAGGTTCTTATTAGACTTTAAGATGAAAGGACTTCCTTTACCAGCTATTGAGGCTTATTATAAGCCCACAGTAAGAAATTGTGATAATGGCATAGGAATAGACAGTAAAGTAATGGAACAAAATAGAAGCCAACCCATGCATATTTGGCCTAATAACAACATGGCACTTTAGAACAGTGGAGGAAAGTAAGGTCTTTGCAATAAATGGGCTGTACCAATTACTAATTACATAAAAATGAAAATGAAATTTAACCCTAATGTGCACCATACATGAAAATCAATTTCAGGTAGATTATAGGATGCAAAATAAGACTCTCTTACTGACCTTGGGAAAAAGTAAGAGTTCTTAAATAAGACACAAAAAGTATTAAATCATAAAGGAAAAATGTTCTTTAAAATTAAGAATTTCATTTTATCAAAAAACACTATGAAAAGAATGAAAAGGCAAACCAGAGAAAAGGAAGAAATATTTGCAACACATCTAGCCAGTAACAACAAATAACTAGATTAAGTAAAAATGCTTAAGAAAAATCAGACAAACAATTAAAAAGAATGGCCTAATGCCTCAAATATGTCTTTCATAAAGAGAGAAATTATCAACAAGCAGCAGAAAGAGGAAGCAAAGCCATCTGGATAAATCAAATAGTAGTTTATCCAGTAGAAAGGTTCTTCTGTATTTTCAAGGCTCTGTTTGCCTCATTTGTGTAACTTTTACATTTCATGTAACCTAAAAATATTTATTAAACCCAAGGCTTACTCAAATATTAATCACTGATCTCCATTTTTGACATCCATTAAAGTGAGGAGGAAAGCATCTACACCATGTAGATTCCCATTATGCCTCAGTGGACTGAGGTCAGGCCTGGTTTGAGGAAAATTTCCCAAGGCTCTAACCAAGACTATAGGGCCTTTGAAGAAGAGAGGAGAGAAGGATGGCTATGGTTAATATTTATTGAATATTTGTTATATACCAGACACTTTGCTTAACGCTTTATGTGGATTACCTCATTTAATTCTCACAGCATCCTCATGGATGAGGAATATTGTGATGTTAAGTAACAGGAATTCAGCCACCAGATTTTGTGCTGCTAACCTGAGTGCCTCTTTCCTAACTACAGTTTTTTGTTTGTTTGTTTGTTTGTTTGACATCCTTATTGGAGTATAATTGCTTTACAATGGTGTGTTAGTTTATGCTTTATAACAAATCCTAACTACCTTTTAATAGCGTCTTTCTTAACTGTTCCATTTGGGAGAGAGGAGAGGGATCATCATATTTCCCAGTTACAAGGCTCATCCCAGAATTACTACAAGTTTCTTTGCCTTATCTACTTCCTGACATACCTCAGGCTTTGGCCTTTTATTGGCTTTGAGGTCCAGGAAGGTGCAAAATGTAGAATAAAAACGCTCCATGCATGGTGTGAAGATGAAGTATGACATCCTCTTACCCCCACTTCTCTTCATGTATGAATGCCCATGTAAGGCTTTATAATCTTGCGACAGTCAGCTTATTTGCTGTGGTGGGAGTGGAATAGATAGGGGGAACCTGTCATCCTAGGACCTAACACTTACTTAAGTAGTGCTGGTTAAATAGAGATACAGGTATACTTAATGTGTTCAGGTACTATATTTTAACATGTAGCATTATATAAAAATACTAAAATGAATAATTAAGACTTCTGGGTTTTTCATGTATGTTTCCAGTTTCTTCCCACTTTGCGAGGTAGCATTTCTGTCACTTTGATTATGCACAGAAACAGATATTACCTGTTTCTCATAAATATTTTCATTCATTTTAAGAAAATATAAAATCAGTGTCTCAATTTCTCAAGGCAACCAATCTCATACTGAACTAAGAAAAATTGTCTTTGCTTATGTTTTGCAGACTTTGGATAATGAGATGAGTACAGATGATGACAATGAATATGCAGAAGAAAAGGAGAGCTACATCTGTGCAGTGTGTCTGGATGTTTATTTCAACCCCTACATGTGTTACCCTTGCCACCACATCTTCTGTGAGCCCTGCTTACGGACTCTTGCCAAAGACAATCCCGCAAGCACTCCCTGCCCATTGTGTCGGACAATTATTTCCAGAGTCTTTTTCCAGACAGGTAACTGTTCTCTTTCATTAACACAATTACCTGACTATTTTGACTACCTCTTTGTTGCAGTTCTAAAAGTACTGTATGAATTATCATGAGAAAGTCATTGAAAATCATATACAGCATAATTTGTTACTCTCTAGTTTATAAAACAGTGCTTGCCCAACTCATTAGAACTTGTTAAGATCATAGAATCATAGATGAGAATAGTTTCTCATCTCTAGTCCTCTATTCAATGTTGAGATCTTTTCTAAAGCATCCTAACTAGTTATTGTTCAGCATGTACTTGAACATCTCCAGTGTCAAGGACATTCCATTAAAATTTGAAGCAGCCCTGTTGATTATTTATTCCTCAAATCTGCCTTCCACTACTCCTCATTCTTTGGCCCGTGCTTTTTCCTCTGAAGTCTCAGAGAATAAATCTGTAAATATCTGAGGATAACTATTAGGCCTTTCCCCCAGACTCCAAATCTTCTCAACCTTCTTGTTGTTCTTAAGGCCTTTCTTCTTGAACTAGAATATAGTAAAATTGGAACAAGGATTTATTTACCTAATTATCATGTAAAGATGGAATATAACACAATATTTAAAACATACTAGTGGAGAAAGGAAAAACGAATGAATGTGGAACATAGAAACCTGCTAAGGTGAAAGGGAAGAATGATAGAAGTAAGCAGAGCTGATATTTATTGAGTGCACTACTGTGTGCTAAACCTTAGGGGAGGAAATTTCTATATCCACATTCTCGCCTCAACCATAGAGGAACCAAATGAGGATCAAAGTATGTACTTTATTAATAGTAAAACTGTAGAAAACACATGGCACATTTTTCTTCCGCAAAAGAAAATCCAAGGACCCATCTGCAAGGAAGAATCAGTTTATAAAAATAAGCTTTGCATGCCTTAACCCAACCAGCTGCATGAAGACTTGCAAACCTGGCTTACAGGCTCAGTAATCAAACAGTGAAGAGCAAATATAGCTTTGCCTCTCTGATCTTTGCCTAGTGCATATAGTTTGGAGCACAAAATCACTGCACTGAGCACAGACAGACCTGAAGACAAAAGGACATGCCAAGCACAGTTGACTCTACCCAATAGAGAAACATGGTCAGGGAGTGCAGGCTGTCATCTGTCACACTGGCAGATCACTCTTCCTTTCATGGGGAAGAGCAAGTAAGGAGTGGAGAGAGGGAAGGAAGCAATTCCATGGGAGGACAGAAGCTTACTGGAAGTTCTTCTCTGGCTTACATTGAAGCAGGAAAAATGGGGTTCTTTTCTAGTACTAGATCCCTTGCTAGGTGCTTTGGAATGAATGAAATGTGAAGAGTAACATCTCTTTCTCAGTGTTATCTCTGACCATCTATGCAAGAAAACATTTACTGAAAGCCTGTTTTGAAGGGAAGCATCTAGGCGATGTACATAGTGATTTAGATAGATGTCCCTGCCTTCCATGATCCAGTTTAATGTTGACAGGGATTTTAAAATTGCTTTCCTTAATGTCTTAAAACAATAATGACTTGACTCTCTCTTGGTTCATTTATCAAAGCAACAATGTCATATTTTCCTTTATTTCCAAAATTGGTTCTTCTATATAATAAATCATATTGGGAATATTTATTCCAATGGAGACTAAATTTGGTTGTGCACTGTCATTTAGAAGCTGGTAATAATAATGGGAATATACTACTTAGTTATTTATACCTACCTCAAAAAGATTTGACATGTTTTAAAATATATATGCAATGAAGTAGCAAGGCAAGGGATGTAATGAAGTATTTCGTTTTAATATTCTGTCTGCCTAAGAAAAAATAAAATAAGCATACAATTAAATGATTCTCATGATCGATGGAAAGAAACATACCAACTCCTAAGGGCAAGAGAAGTTTTTTCCAGCACTTTAAAAGAAATTTTTTAATGTGATTTCTAGGCATAGTGAGAGATGGAGTAGGCAGTGTCCTCAAAAACATCCTCAGAGCAAATGCAATATCAGGTGTTCTAACATGGTATCTTATGGTATTCTTTGATAAGAGCTGAGGGCATATCAGAGTATAGATTAGGGAAAGCAACATTGCCAGTAGCCAAAAAAAAAATAAAATAAAATAAAATATATATATATATATATATAGAGTCTGGTTTTCCTATAAAAATAACTTCTAAAATTATGTAAGTAATACAATTTCATTATAGAAAAATCAGAGTATACAAATAAAATTATAAGCTCAAAATCCTCCATAGTCCTACCATTTAAAGATAACATCATTTATCGAGTATTCTTTCAGAATATTTTATATCCATATACTTAATCATTTTTTTTTGTAAAATGTTCATTTTGAACATAAGGCTTTTGACCTGCTTTTGTTTTACTTTTTAAAAATTAGTTATTTATTTATTTTATTTATTTTGTCTGAGCTGGGTCTTAGTTGCAGCAGCAAGATCTTTAGTTGCATCATGCGAACTCGTAGTTGCAGCATGCATGTGCTCTCTAGTTCCCCGACCAGGGATTGAACCCGGGCCCCCTACATTGGGAGCGCAGAGTCTTACCCACTGGACCACCAGGGAATTCCCTTGTTTTACTTTAAATTCTTGTGATTATATCATTATCTACTTAAGCTATCTACTATTTAGTTTACTTGTTTATCATTCCTTTTTTTGCTGATATATATGGATAAATATTTGCACACATCTCCGAGCATTTCCTTGTAATGGATTTCCAGGAGTAGAATTGGTAGTTAAAGTCTGTACGTGTTTTAAGGCTATGTATATGTTACAAAATTATGCTCCAAAATTATTGCAAGCAGCAATATAATGAGCTTATTTTCTCAACACTCTGGACTATCCTTTTTTTTCCTTTTAAATCCCTTACCATGTCCTTTGCTGATTTTTCTTTTGGTCTGTTCATCGTTTTCTTGTTTATTGCAAGAGGATTTTTTTTTCAGTAATGTCAGCTTTTGTCATATGTGGCAAATCGCTTTCCTATTTTGTCATATGTACTTGAATTATGTTTATTATATTTTATGAATGTGCAGAACTTCTATATTTTATGTAGTCTTATGTAGCAACCTTTGCCTTTATTATTTCTAATTTCAAAGTTAGGTATTGAAAGGCCTTATCCACTACAGAATTACAGTAAATCCCCTACATATGAATGAGTTGTGTTCTGAGAGCACATTCGTAAGTCCAATTTGTTTGTTAAGTCCAACAAAGTTAGCCTAGGTACCCAACTAACACAATCAGCTATATAGTACTGTACTGTAATAGGCTTATAATACTTTTCACACAAATAATACATAAAAAACAAAGAAACACAAAAATAGAACATTTTTAATCTTACAGTACAGTACCTTGAAAAGTACAGTAGTACCAGCTACATCACCACTGCTTTTACGCTTGCTTCCAGACATCCTGAGCTTGAAATAAAGATACTGTACTACTGCACTCTATACAGTACTGTACAGTAAAATACACAAAAGTACAACCACTTGTAGAGGATGCGCACATGTGATAACATACGCCAGACATGTGAGCTAACTTATGTGATTGGACATGTGAACACACGATCGCATATTTGAAAGTTCGCAACTTGAAGGTACGTATGTAGGGGACTTACTGTTTATAAATAGTCTCTTTACCTATATTTATTTTGGATTTCATATTGTCCTCATTTCCCTGCTCTTAATTCCAGTCCATTTATTATGGTGTGCGGTTTGGTTAAAAATATAGTACCTTTCAAAAGCAAAACAAGAAAACCACAAACAAAAAATAATAATAATAAATCTTGCAAAATAGTGTTTTACTAATTTAGAAAGAATAAACAGCTTAAGTCATAATTTAAAAAAATATATAGTCCCTTTATTCCGTGTCTGTAAGCATTTATCCCACTAACATTTATTGAACAATTCATTTTTTTTCTATGCTGATTGAACTGCCTTTTTTAGGTAATGAAGATAATTACTAAAATGTTTCTGTGTTTTTTGGCAGCTGTTCTTTTCCATTCATATTTCTATCTTGCCCTATACCATTACTTCGGTCTTATAATTATTTTAGCTTTATGTTTTAATAACTCACAAGTGAATTAATTTTATAAGTTGTTTGGGGAATAATTCACATTTTTAATTGACATTTTTATAACATTGTTATAATATTATAACATTGTTATAATATTGAAAGCATATTGCCTCTCAATAACATTTCTGTAATTTCCTTTCAAATGGCACAGCAAAATTCTTATTAGCTTTATGCCTGTATTTTTTTTTTTTTTTTTTGCTGTACACGGGCCTCTCACTGTTGTGTCCTCTCCCGTTGCGGAGCACAGGCTCCGGACGCGCGGGCCCAGCCGCTCCGCAGCATGTGGGATCCTCCCGGACCGGGGCAGGAACCCGTGTACCCTGCATCGGCAGGCGGACTCTCAACCACTGCGCCACCAGGGAAGCCCTATGCCTGTATACTTTTGTTGCTGCAATTGTAAATGGGATTTTTTTCCTCTTCTGGTTTCAGCTGCTTTTGTTGATATTTTGGGAGAAAGTCAGTTTCCAGTCTTACACTATTCTGTTAACTTTACTGAACCCTGAGAGTTATTTATTAAGTGAATGAATTAATCATCTCAGCTACCTAATGTCACCATTCCAATTGTGTACAAACCAGGGGACAGTTATTATCAAAGATTAAAGTGGGAAGGTTGTCATTTTCTAAAGGAACTGAAGATATTTGGCAAATGAATAAGGGGTTAGTTGTAATTTAGAGTAGTTCAGTGGATAGAGTTATGATGAAATTCCTTCCAGATTTATTCCATAGAGTGTGCTTAGGAAAATAATGATTTAAACCACTCTCAATATAACATTCAGTATTTCATGTGATTTTGCTTATATTTCTTAACACTGTTAGATGTGATCTTGATAAAGTACTTGATACACTAGAAGTTGAGAATTTGAAGTGGGAGAGCATATATAGAAGACAGGGTGGAAGGCATTAATATCATTTGTTAGTGGAGGTCAAGATAATACTGTCAAAAGTTAACAGAGTGGCATAGACATATATATACTACCAAATGTAAAATAGATAGCTAGTGGGAAGCAGCTGCATAGCACGGGAGATCAACTCGGTGCTTTGTGACCACCTAGAGGGTTGGGATAGGGAGGGAGGGAGGGAGATGCAAGAGGGAGGAGATATGGGGATATATGTATAGCTGATGCACGTTGTTATCAAGCAGAAACTAACACACCATTGTAAAGCAATTATACTCCAATAAAGATGTTTAAAAAAAAAGTTAAATAAATAAATAAAACTAGCAAATATGGGGAAAAAAGTTAACACAAAAGCATACAAAAAAATAGGTAGTAGACACTATTGGTTGCTAATTTATATCCATTACATCTTTCTTCCTAACATACCCTGAGTTTTATTCCAGTATTTAACTCCCTCAGCATAGGTCAGGTGGCTCCTGGGTAGATGAACCCATCTTTGGCTTTTTGGTAATCTATTCCTTTTGCCAGTGATAGGTTCATAAATGGGCATGTGTTTCACTTCTGAGTGATGAGGTGAGACTAAAATTTGCCTTTACTCTTAAGACATGAGATGGAAAAGCTAGTTTCTTCCCCATTGGACATAAACAAGAAGGTGTGTAATAGGGATAATTACTGGCAGCCATCTTATGAGCAAGTGGGGAACCAGCTGAGTATAAAGTCTTTATTTTGGATAGTAAAACTAAAGAAAGAAATGAACAAGGGGTCTTGATGACATTGTTTAACCACCAAGTCAGCCAGGTTTGAAGCCTACCCTACCTTTGAATTTTCTATTACATGAAATATTAAATTTATTAATTAACTAAGGCAATTTGAATAAATTTTCTATTAGTGTACACCAAGAGCATCCTAACTGATGAAAGCATACTAATAATGAAGGTAGACAATATAGAAACTAAAAATGATATTATTCACAAAAATTTGAGAGGTGAGAAGGGAAGAAGATATTGCAAAAGACCCAAATCCTCCTAGAAGGAAGTCAATATTATTTAAAGTTGATAAATTAAGAAATAGTGAAGAAGATTTCTGGAATGGTAACGTGAGAAGCTTCATGGATCCTCACTCCAGCAAAACAACTGTTTAACTGGTGAAATGATTTTTATTTCATTTAAGTCTATGGAAATTGTCCTAAGGATGTACAGCAAATAGAAAAACATTTATTTTTTTAAAAATCTACTGAAGTCTACCATTATACTCAGTAAGAATATAGAGAGCCTGTCACATTTAGAAATTCAGATGCAAAGGCATGAATTTGGAACCCTCCCTCACACTATGAACACACACACACACACACACACACAAACACACACACATACATACACAAATTAACTTAAAATGGAACAAAGACCTAAATGTAAGAGATAAAAATATAAAACTCTTAGAAGACAACATAGGTGTAAATATTTTTTGAAATTGTATTGGGCTATGGTTTCTTAGATATGACACCTAAAGCACAAACAGCCAAAAAAGAAATAGATGAATCAGACTTCATCAAAGTAAAAAACTTCTCTGCTTAAAGGGATACTATCAAGAAAGTGAAAAGATAACCACAGGATAAACGCAAATATTTGTAAGTCATATATGTGACAAGGATCTAGTATCTAGAATATATAAAGAACTGTTACAACTCAAGAATTAAAAAACAAATAACCCTATTTTAAAATGGACAAAGAGTTTGAATAGACAGTTCTCCAAAGAAGATATAAAGATGGCCAATAAGCATGAAAAAATGCTCAATATCATTAGTCATTAGTTGCAAATCCAAACTATAATGAGATATCACTTCACAGTAACTAGGATGGCTATAGTTAAAAAGATAGGGTTTCCCTGGTGGTGCAGTGGTTAAGAGTCCGCCTGCCGATGCAGGGGACACGGGTTCGTGCCCCGGTCCGGGAAGATCCCACATGCCGCGGAGCAGCTGGTCCCGTGAGCCATGGCCACTGAGCCTGCGCTCCGCAACGGGAGAAACCAAAAAGGGGAGGGCCCCACAACCCAAAAAAAAAAAAAAAAAAAGATAGACAACAACAAGTGTTGACAAGGATATGGAGAAATTGGAACTCATATATTGCTGGTTGGAGTATAAAATGGCAAAGTCACTTTGGAAAACAGCAGAATAAGTTTTGCACATGGAAGACTCTAAGCCTGCTTGTGAGATTGGGAAAAGTTCTGGTGTTAACTAGAGTTCTTTTGTCTGTGGAGATGAAAAAGAATCCAGGATGGGCAGAGCTGAGGAGAAAGACCTCTGGATAGGGAAGACCTTTCTTATTCATTGACTGACAGCCTCATTCTTTCAGACAAGGAACTCCCACATCAGCACCCCAACAGTAGGTCTGTTCAGAGAGGTGCTACATGCTGTATAACAGGATCTGCAGGCCACCTTCATCAGCAGGCTGAGGAAGGGAAAAGGCTATGTCTTACGAGCATTAAATGGAGAGAGGGTCATCCAAGTGAGGGGGGAGGAATCCCTCAGCCAAGGAGATTATGGTTTCGTTGTGAAGGAAGGCATCATATTTTTTTGAATTGACTTTATGACTGAAGCCTTCAAATGAAGCATGTCACTGCCCCTATTGTGGACTGACTCTGAAGAACACTGGTATGGGCAGTCCTACGATAGACTCAGTGTTCATTGTTCAGGGATCCCAGCCCATGCTCATGTGGAAGATACAAGTGTCTCGGGTACTGCATAGGGAGCCACAGGGTCAGTACAACTTAACTCTAATTGTGAAGTCACTCACTGCTCTCACCTCATTCAGATGTACCCACACCTCAGCAAGGAGGATTTCTACCCTTGTTCCACTATTTTCCTCCATTCAACGTCTGTCTCCTTTTTTGACCACCCACCCCATGCCACTACTCTTGTGCCTTTACATGGTGGAACTAGATGCTGATAAGAAGAAGTGCTGGTGAATTCCATTGGAAAAAAAGGAAAAGAAAATGGCTAAGTCCTCACCTTGTGTGTAGAAGTCCCTAAGTAAGTAAAGAAATGACATTTAACCTAATCTAGGATTTTAAGCATAAAGCAGCCTTATGATATTTTTCACCAGGGATATTTTGGCTGTCACAATAATATGAGGATGCTACTGGCATCTAGTGAGCAGGGGTAGGGATGACAGATATCCTGCAGTGTTTGGGCCAGTCCCACACAGTGACGAATTATCCAGTATTCTGTCTGACTTTTAGATGTCCTGCTGAGCTTTATCCAGGACATACAGCTCATCCAAAAGAACATCACACTTCCTCTTTTTATCCACTGTGACAACCTGTAATTGGTCTTGTTCTATTGTCCCTATTCCCATTAACGGCATTTCATACTTTCTCTTATTCTATACCAAAAAATCTGGTCTGTTAATTCTTATGCTAATAGTGGTTTTGTTCTTGCGTTCATCCATGAAATTTTTCATTTTTTCATTTTTCTGTTCATCTTGTACAGAATCATTACTGCCTCCAAAATCCAAAGTTGTTCATTTTTTTTTATTGAGGTATAGTGGATTTACAATGCTGTGCCAGTCTCTGCTGTACAGCAAAGTGACTCAATTATACACAGACATTCTTTTTTTCTTTATATTCTTTTCCATTATGGGTTTATCACAGGATATTGAATATAATTCCCTATGCTATATACTAGGACCTTGTTGTTTATCCATCCTATATATAATAGTTTATATGTGCTAATCCCAAACTCCCAGTCCCTCCTCCACCCCCCTCCCCCTTGGCAACTGCAAGTCTGTTCTTTATGTCTGTGAGTCTTTCTGTTTTGCAGATAGGTTCATTTGTACCATATTTTAGATTGCATATACAAGTGATATCATATGGTATTTGTCTTTCTCTTTCTGACTTCACTCAGTATGATAATCTCTAGCTGCGTCCATGTTGGTGCAAATGGCATTATTTTGTTCTTTTTTTATGGCTGAGTAGTATTCCATTGTATATATGTACAAACTCATTCTTTATCAGTAGGAGTATCTATTTCATGATGTCTTTTAGTGTAGTCACTCTTGTGTATTAATGTATGGAAAAAATATATTTTATTATAAAAAAGAAATAGAAAAATAAGCATAATGATTAGAGCAGTGTTTCTCAAATTTCTCTCATTTTCCTACCACCTTTACAATTTTTACTGTATCCACATACCACCAGAATTACTTTTTTACTTAAGGATTTTCTTCATATCAACACACGTTTTTAAAAAAAATACTTATTTTAGCCTCATCCTTAACAATTTGTGAATTTATGTATTTGATGTTCTAGTTTATACATTTCTTCTAATATACATTAAAATAAATAGGTAACTATGAAAATTTTTAAATTTTTCATTCAATTTCATCCTAAATCCTTTCACATATGGCTAGTGGTCTGCAAACCAAGTGTTGAAAAACACTGCCTTGAAGGAGGTTAATGGAGGTTAATCTCCAGAAAAAAGCTTGAAAACAGGAATATTTAAAACAGTCCCTGGGGATTGTGAGTGGAGCTAGATATAGAGGGAGTGGAATAGATCTTCATTGTTGTTTTGGTTTTGGTTTTGGTTTTTCGAGCCTTTTAACATCATTTGGATCTTTTCAAACCATGGGCATGTTACTTTGACAGTTTTTAAAAATAAATAAGTAAACCGAAGTGCAGCATTAAATATGATTGTGGGCAGGGAGGATGGAGTCCTGTTTCTTTTCATACAGAAGACAGAGAATCATGGATTCTTTGAAGCCAAGAATGGATGCTGTGATAACCTTTTTTTTTTTAACATCTTTATTGGAGTATAATTGCTTTACAATGGTGTGTTAATTTCTGCTTTATAACAAATTGAATCAGCTATACATATACTTATATCCCCATATCCCCTCCCTCTTGCATCTCCCTCACTCCCACCCTCCCTATCCCACCCCTCTAGGTGGTCACAAAGCACCAAGCTGATCTCCCTGTGCTATGTGGCTGCTTCCCACTAACTATCTGTTTTGAAGATCCACTAGTATATCCCTATCCATAGGCTTTCAAAAGCCTTTTTCTAAATCTTGAAGTGTAACTTTAAATACAAAATAATAACAGTATACATCATAACAGTACAAAGTACTTAGCATTTTGTCTTTATCATACTAAGAGCACAATAAAGGTTATTGTTGAATTGGGCTTAATTTAGTAGATCTCCTCTTGGCCTTATTATTCCTCTAACAGAGGGTAAACTAGTTATTCTTGGGTAATGAAACAGTTGCTGAAATAATTCTTAATGCTCCAGAGTCTTAAAGGATATCAATAAGCGCAACTTAAACACAAGATGGCTGAGATGAAAGCTTGGATAAATTCTCTAACCTAAGAAGGTCTTATAGTACTAGCAGATTTCTCCTGGGCCAAAGGGTTAAAGTATTTGTAACAACTCTTTTCCTATTCAGGTATAAAAATGATGGGTATAAAATATTGCAGTACCAAATATTAAGTGGAATTATTACATTAAAATGGATAAAATTTTAACTGTAGTTTATCTACCTAATGAAATAGGAACTCCTAAATATTAACATCAGTTAAGCGTAAATTATATTCTGTAATGACTTGTATATTGTAAAATCCATAGCTCCACCTTGACAAAGTGTCAAATATAGAATTTTTGTTTTTGGTTTGGTTTGGTCCCTGTTGTATGTGCCTCTGTCATCAGGCTACATATTTAGTTGGAGATGGAACTTCCTAACTAGATTTTAACTTTGAACAGTTCACTAGGAAAGGGTAAGAAAATCAGGTTAAAATTTATATTCAGAGCATACATAGATAAATATTCATAAGTATTAATGAGATACTCCTGGTTGGTCTCTCTTTCGAACATTCAGAGTTCCTCTTGCCACCAAATCACATAGGACATGCAGTTACTAGGAGACCTTGCAGCCGCCCTAGGGTGAGAACCTGCCAGGTCTGAAGAGTTGGTTCTGAGGCTTATCTTACTCATATTTCTTTGAGTCAAAGTAGTCATATTCTGTTAAATGCAAGCTGCAATAGCAGACTCCAGTTTTCTCTAACTGGTAGCGTTCCCCTCATAGATGAACCTTTCTGGGTGCTCACATGGGTATAAAATGAGTTTCACTAGGAGAATTAGGGTCCCTTACAAGTGAGACTTTCTTGCCCCTCTTGCAGAGGTGCAGATCAAGCATTGCCCTTGAAACCCTGAAGACAGTTTTAAGATAGTTTATAGATTTTCATTGATATCTAGTAAAGTGAGCTCAAATGTCAATATATTAGCCCTTCTCTGTTCCTGTGTAAGGGAAAGACCTCAAATCCCCTTGAAGCAGCATCCTCACTCAATTTTACTCCTGCTGCTGTAAAACAATACAAAGAAAACTATCTTAGATTGTATATTCTTGAAAAATTACTATTTTTCATCATATTAAATATATAAACATATAGATCAACATATTAAAGAAGAGTGAGATGAGACTAATCTAAAAGTTCTAAAGATCATCTCACAAGAGGTTACTTAAACTAAATGCTATGTTTAAAAAATGAGGGTTAAGCATCAACTGGTAAAGATTATTTTGTTAGAAATCTCCCTTTTTATACAAATACCCACTGATTGGGACTCTTCATTCACAATCTTGTCTATTCCTTGCAAATGTCCTTTATTGTACATTAATCTCCTGGAACCAAATAATGCCTGTGAACAAGCATGTCCCGTGCCTGTTGAAATGAAGGAAAGTTGGATTTCCACTTAAAATCAGGGCTCATGCTATATATATAAAATGCAAAACTCTTGGAGAAATAGTCTTTTTTTTTAACTTTTATTAAAACATGCTTCAAATTTCTTTTTGTCAAATCATCTTTTTGCAAGTTGCATCTTTGTGAAAAATGCAATATTATGTATCAAACAACATAGGACTCAGAAGGGAATTGTAGGGAAAAAAAGCTTTCATTATAATGAGACATAATTTTAAGTAGGTAAACAAGGCCTTTAATAATCTAAATGAGCTGGGTGGACACATATATCCTAGGCTTTTAAATTAGAACATAATACCACTGGGTCCATCTAAATGACTGTGCCCTGTATTTATAATAATACTCTTATTATATTCCCCTCGTTAATAGGACCCTAAGGCCTGAATTAACCCTATCATGGCACTTACCTCATAACTTAATGGTTACCTATTTACTAGATAGGATTTAATGCAGGTACTATGCCTGTTTCACAGTTTTAACTCTTATACTTAGCAGAATGCTTAAAACTATTACTAACAAATATTTGCTTAATTATAATTAGTTGTTTAAATATAAAATTGCCCATATTGAAGCATAAAGCAGAAATCAGAGTTACACTACCCTATTGGTACTGCCTGTAGTTCAAAATTGCGCTGTGTATGTGGTTGTTCTTATTTTATTCTTTATGATACGCTACAGTGAAACTCATGGTAATATACACTGTAATAATGTGAATTATGTTTTTATGTAGTTGGTGATTGACTCCTGCATTCAGCCAAGTCAAGAAGACTGGAACTCTTATCTTAACACTTATTTACTATTTCTATGATAGTGTCACACAAAGATGCTGCTGTTTCCACTGGTACTGCCACCACATTTAACTAAATGTACCATTTGAGTAGACTTCAGAATCTTTCCAGGATATTCAGGGTTTTGTCTTTTTCTAGCATATTGAATGATATGAAATGTTGATTACATCTAATACATTATAATGTATATTGTATTAAGAAGCCTCTACTCCCTAAGAGGTAGGGTTGGCAAAGGAGGAGATAAAGGTAGTTTTTATCACCTTTTACTCCAAGCCCTACAGCTTGGTCTGCCTTCAGATTTTTCTCAGTGCTTCTTCCAAATAATTCTGAGAAAGGTAGTACTGAATATTTTTTTTTGTTGCAATATCCTGGAGTTCCAAGTTCAAATGCCACTAGAATGAAGCAACACTGTTCTATAGAAAGAACAACATCCTTGGGTAAGGTTTGTACAGTTTATACCAGAGTGATATAAGGTTTAACCTATTTAAATAAATTCAGGTAATTTTAGAACAGAAGAGGATTTAAGGTCATTTCATCCAGTGGTTATCAAATTTGACTGTGCATCAGAATCACCCAAGGAACCTGTAGAAAGCACAGACTCCTAGGTCACATCCACAGCAATTCTGCTTCAGTAATATCTGGGTAAGGTCCTAGAATTTGTCTTTTTAACAAGTGCCCTCAGCAATTTTGATGCATAGCCAGGCTCCAGACGTGTATTTTGGAATCAGTGATCTAGTACAATGCCCAGCAGACAGGAATTACATTTAATTAATTTCTATATTTATAGCTATACCAGTAAAGTGCTAGACACATAGCTATTGCAAAATAAATGTTTGCCAGAGATAGGGTAGAAAGTGAGTACAAAGAGAAGTTCAACAACCTGCGAAAGGTGCCACAGTTAAGAAGCATTAGAACCCAGTTCTTATTTGCCCCAGAAATGGAGGGATAAGGGCTTCTAGGTCCTCTTTTCTCCAAAGGCCTTTCAGATCAGTGTAATAAATAAAATCTTCCAACATCTCATAAGATTATGTTATGGACACATGTATTTATGTTCAACAAAATGTTGTAGGTATATCTCCCATCTCATTTTGCACATTTTAGTAATTTCTCTGATCATAGTTTTTGTAGGTATTATAAATATTTTTATGAACCCTTTTTTTCTTTGGTGCATTAATCACATGGGTTTGTTATGTAGGTTAAAAGTGCATTGTGTAATAAGTTCCTTGAAGCTAGAAAACAAAAATATCACAGTTATCATTATTACTTTTACCTCTCTCATGTATCGTCTAAGAGAAGTTTGATTTGTGACCAGCTTTCAAAACTGCACTTATTGGCCAACTCTTACAAGAATGTCTTTTTGATCTGGTTTACTGAAATCAATTACACTTCCAAATAAGTTTTCATTTTAAGAGAGGGCAGTGCAGTGGCATCCTCTGGTTATTGCATCAACATTTTAGAGCATGGCTACAAGCTCTCCAGAAGGAGGAGGAGGTGGAGAGGAGAAATAGAAAGGAGGGGAATAAGAATTCTTGAGTTTCAAACTCTTCACCTTGGTTTATATTATCTCCCACACAAAATCATTTACCCACCACACTGGTCTTACTTTTAAAGGCATTTAGGAAGTTGTGAGTCAATTTGCCCTAGAGTTAATTGTTAACACAATACCACTTATAGGATTTTTAATTTCTCAGGAAATAACCTGAATTACAGTCATCACTGCTTAAGGATAAGTCCTGCAAGAATTGTTACTATAAGTGAATGTGTTATAAGTCATTTGATAATCTCTTCCATTCTCTTCATCAGTATGAATGACACTGATGAGTCCTTTTAACCAGGTAGTAGTGCCATGACCATCTTACACTAAGGGGCTGTTCACAGGCAGTGGGCAGAGTGGACGTTGATAAAACACCTGTGCACTGCTGCAGAAAACACTGCGAGAATATCCAATCTGAAATGATTTAACTGTTAAACATATGAAGGATAAAACATTCACTAGCCATAACAAACTCCAACATACACGATGAGTACACAGACTATGAAATTACTTTTTCTCTATCTTGTGTGCTTTAATTACTGGCCCTTGGGTGTAGAATGGAGAAGGGAGTTGCCAGTTTAATACTTAACCTCCCTTGCTTGGAGTGGTCTGTTTTTTACATTGTTTCTTTTGCTGTTAAATGTAAACTCTGAGAATCTGTTTTCCCTGTGAATTGCTTAAGGAAAGAATCAATCCTGGAGAGTAATTAGGAAAAATAGAGATAATTTGATGTAACTGGTTTGAGCAGAAGCTCAAAGCCTGAAGGATGGAAACAGAGAAGATAGTATAGGAATAATTGTGGGATGAAAGTAAGAGGGCATCATTGATGGAAAGACTACTTTATTTCTCAGTTAGTAACCAGCTCTACACTGGCCTCCCTGAGAAGAACTTCTCCATCGAACAGTTCAACTCGGATCATGCCTTGCTTTCCCTGGCTTGTATCCAGAGACTCTTAAAATGAATGTATGTGGGATCTCGTTCCCCCACCAGAGAGCAAACCCCTGCATTGGGAGCGCAGAGTCTTACCCACTGGACCACAACTAAGAGCCCACATGCCTCAACTAAAAGATCCTGAGTGGGGCTTCCCTGGTGGCACAGTGGTTAAGAGTCCGCCTGCCAATGCAGGGGACACAGGTTCGTGCCCCGGTCCGGGAAGATCCCACATGCCGCGGAGCGGCTGGGCCCGTGAGCCATGGCCGCTGAGCCTGCGCGTCCGGAGCCTGTGCTCCGCAACGGGAGAGGCCACAACAGTGAGAGGCCCGCGTACCGCAAAAAAAAAAAAAAAGATCCTGCGTGGTGCAGCTAAGACCCAGCACAGCCTAAATAAATAAATAAATAAATAAATAAATAAATAAATAAAATTTTAAAAATAAAGTGAATGTCATCATATGTGATCTTTGGTATTCGTTTATTTCAAATGAATATTTTCCTTTTCTCTTTAACTCATTAATGTTTCTGAAAGGTTGAGAATTTATCTCTACATCTTTTAAACTTCTTCATATCAGCAGCGTTAGCATCTAAATGGTCAACCCATCACATATAGAATGAAATAAAGAGACTATGACATAAAAAGTTCTAAGGATTTTTCCTTTTCATTATCACTCCTGAGCCATGGTTACACTCTAGTTATTCTATTGCTACACCCATAACACGTTTCCCCCCTTTTTCTGGTCTACCTGTTTATTTCCATCTTTTAGACTGCAGTCTTCTTGAGGGCAGGGCTATGTCTCATTCATCACTGTGTTCTGCATATCTGGTGTAGTATCTGACATAGGAGCTGCTCAGTAGGTGTGTGTTCTATGTGTAGGCATATCAGAGTTGCATCAAATTCAGAGGAGTTAGGTTTGCTTGGGTTAAAAAAAAAAGTTGACTGTACTTTTGTCTTCACTGTCTTAAAGAGATCTGAATTTATTATCAAAATACTACAACAACCATTTTTCAGGTTCTTGCCATTTTACTCAAATTAATGTTTAAAAATACTATTTTCTTTTGCTTTACTCTAGAACTGAACAATGCCACAAAAACATTCTTTACTAAAGAATATTTGAAAAGAAAACAAAGCTTTCAGAAATCCAGCTCTGCAAAGTGGCCCCTACCAAGCCGCAGAAAAGCATTCCATCTTTTTGGAGGTAAGGAAGCTAATGCAAAAAAAAAAAAAAAAAAAAGGAAGAAAAGGAAAAAAAGTCTGGTAACATTGTCCAAGGTCTTCTTTAAAGCTGTTTTCTTTCTGCCTTAGATACATTAGTAGAAAAATATTTCTTTACTCGTCAATTTTAAGTAAGGATTTTGCTAAGTATCCTTTTACTGAAAGCTACAGGTGTACATATGAAAAAAATGGAGACTATACAGTAAGAGCAAAATCTGAGAAAAACTCATGATTAAATTTACTTTGCCTTGATGTCAGTAATGTTTAATATGTAGATAATGAACTCAAAAGTAACAGATTTGACAAAAGCTATATTTGACAAAAGCATTGGTATTCCTTATAAAGGTTTTGAACAACTCATTATCATAATTTAAGTTCATTTCATTTTATTGGTTCTAATCTGTTTTATTTTAATAAATTATTTCTCTTTTATTGAAGTATAGTTGATTTACCATGTCATGTTAGTTTCAGGTATACAGAAGAGCAATTCAGTTTTAAATATGTATGTATATACACACACATATATATATATATATTCCTTTTCAGATTCTTTTCCCTTATAGGTTATTACAAGATATTAAGTCTAGTTTCCTGTGCTATACAGTACGTCCTTGTTCGTTATCTATTTTATGTATAGTAGTATGTGTATGTTAATCCCAAACTCTTAATTTATCCCTTCCCTGACCCTTTCCCCTTTGGTAACCATAAGTTTGTTTTCTATGTCATGGGTCTATTTCTGTCTTGTAAGTAAGTTCATTTGTATCTTTTTTTTTTAAGATTCCAAATATAAGTGATACCATGTGATATTTGTCTTTGTCTGTCTTACACTTCACTTCCTATGATAATCTCTAGGTTCATCCATGCTGCTGCAAATGCCATTAGTTCATTCTTTTTTATGGTTGGATAATATTCCATCATTCATAGATATAGATATATAGACACACACACACACACACACACACACAGCCCCCACATCTTTATCCATTCATCTGTCAGTGTACATTTAGGTTGTTCCCATGTCTTGGTTATTGTAAATAGTGCTGCTATGAACATAGGGGTGCATGTATCTTTTTGAATTAGAGTTTGTTCCAGATATATGACCAAGAGTGGGATTACAGGGTCATATGGTAACTCTATTTTTAGTTTTTTAAGGAACCTCCATACTCCATTCTCTATAGTGACTGTACTAATTTACATTATCACCAACAGTGTAGGAGAGTTCCTTTTTCTCCACACCCTCTCCAGCATTATTTGTAGATTTTTTGATTTGAGGTGATACCTCATTGTAGTTTTACTTTGCATTTCTCTAATAATTAGCCATGTTGAACATTTTTTACGTGCCTAGTAGCCATCTGTATGTCTTCTTTGTAGAAATGTCTGTTTAGATCTTCAGCCCATTGTTTGATTGGGTTGGGTTTTTTTGATACTGAGCTGTGTGTATATTTTGGAAATTAATCCCTTGTTGGTCACATCATTTGCAAATATTTTCTCCTGTTCCATAGGCTGCCTTTCTGTTTTGTTTGTGGTCTTTTTTGCTGTGCAAAAGCTTTTGAGTTTAATTAGGTCCCATTTGTTTATTTTTGCTTTTATTTCCATTACTCTAGGAGATGGGTCCCCCCAAAATATTGCTGTGGTTTATGTTAAAGAGTGTTCTGCCTATGTTTTCCTCTGGGACTTTTATAGTATCTGGTCTTACATTTAGGTCTTTAATCCATTTTGAGTTTATTTTTGTATATGGTGTTAGAGAATGTTCTAATTTCATTCTTTTACGTGTAGCTGTCCAGTTTTCCCAGCACCACTTACTGAAGAGACTGTCTTTTCTCCATGGTATGTTGTTGCCCACTTTATCATAGATTAATTGACCATAAGTGGGTGGGTTTATTTCTGGGCTTTCTATCCTGTTCCATTGATCTATATTTATGTATTTTTGCCAGTACCATGCTGTTTTGATTACTGTAGTCTTGTAGTACAGGCTGAAGTCAGGGAGTCTGACTCTTCCAGCTCCATTTTTCTTTCTCAGGATTGCTCTGTTTCTTAATGTACTGTTGGAGTCAGTTTGCTAGTATTTTGTTGAGGATTTTTGCATCTGTGTTCATCAATGATGTTGACCTGTAATTTTCTTTTTTTTCTGGTATCTTTGTCTGATTTTGGTATTAGGATGATGGTGGCCTCATAGAATGAGTTTGGAAGTGTTTCACTTTCATACTATTTTATTTTAATATTTTACAAGTTGTCCCACAAGTTTAGGACAAGTAGAAAGTGTCTGTGCTTTAGTATAGAGTGTCTCATGCTTGTACAGAGGACAAGGAATACTTATTTCTGAGTTCATGTCTAACTAAATGTATGACCTCAGGGATATCATAGAAACCTCTTCTTTTGTTTGTTTCTGATCTGTAAGATGGTAATAATTATATATTCCTAATTAATATAGTTACAAGGATCAAATGAGCTGATGTGAAAGCACATTCTAAATTATAACTAATTGTACTATATAGATATAAGGAATTATCAAATTAGGGCAAGGCAATCTCTAATACCTTTTTCACCTTTGAGAATTTGTTATGTGTAATGATGATCAGATAGTATAAACATAAAATATAATTTCATCTTTTATAAAACCATGGTCTGTCAGAACAGTTTGTGCAGTTTTAGTATTTACCCTTATGATGTTTTTGGAGGGTCTGGTTGGAGAAGCTCAGATATGGGGAACTCTGATCTTCAGGGAACCAGAGGGACTTCTACATAAGAAGACCAATAAGATCAGTACAGCAATGATGTAAACCAAAATGAGGTAAAAACAGAGCCTTGTATGGTTGAGGCAAAAGATAAATTTAATTACAAAATCCTCAAGGTTTGAAGAAAGTAGTTTAAGGACAAATATAACTTTATACAGTAGTTTGAATGAAGAAACTTAGTTTAAACACATTTTATAAGTACATACTGTTTTATAAAATGGTAAGTAACTATAGAAACCCATTGTCCATAAATTTGGTATAGATACATTTTAAAATATATTACATTTAGCCCAAAATATAATGTGAAATTCAGTCTTAAAGGATTTCATACCAAAGAAGAGAAAATTTATTGTATGAATTATGTGCTTTAAAAGATTCCTTTGTATCCTACCTTCTACCCTATACCCACATTTTAAAAAGAATGAGTCACTTTTCTGATAACCCCTCAGTATCCTTTGTCTTTTTATACTCTGGGGTACTGAAGCTATAAATTAAATATTTGCTTCTTTGTGATTTAATCTTATTTGTCCTCCCCATAGAAGTTCCACAGAACTTTAACTTTTTATAAGTTTTTATGGAGGAGGTTCAAAGTAGCTTTATTATACAACCTAACTTAAGCAATATATTACTATCAAGAGCTCAGCTATGCTAAGCAAGCCTCAGCCAAAACTGAAAGAGTTAAGCCTTTAATCACTTGGCACAGTGGTGTAAACAAGAGTGTAAAACCGGAGGAAATGCCAACCCCCCCCCACCCCCAATATTCTATTTTCCCCCATGGAACAGTGCACTGGTCCAGGGTCAGGTCGACCAGGACAGATGTGGGGATAATCTTACTGTTGAGGAGGCCCCGAACAAAAGGCCTTGGCACTTTCATGGGCCCTGAGGGGTGTATATGTGTGTGTGTTGGAGTTTTATTTTTGGCGGGGGGAAGAAGGGAAGACTAGGAGTGGAAAAGTACTGAGTACTAATTCAGAGTGGGGAAAAGTATCTTTAAGGTTTCTCCCTAATAACCCTCTAAAGAGGTCTCAGCAGAGATCCAGAAGCCCTCTGCCCAAGCCCTCAGATAAAGGACCCAGGAATGCAGGTGCTGAGGACCGTAAATATATGAAGGAGCATCACAGGCCAGGGGCCTGAGACCTTGATTGCAGCTCCTTCAGAGATTGTAATGCACTGGCTTTACACCAAATCTGGTGTGGGGAGGGCAGCTTTCTTCTGTGATGCCTACCAGGTAGAGCCTCCATAATTGCCTATGGTCAGGCCTGAAAAGCCGCACGTAGGATTTTAATCACAAACCAGACTCAATTACCAGTATTACTGAAGCACCGTCTGTACTCCTTTGTTTGCTTCCTGCCTCCCCCGAATTTTGTATTTATCATTTCTTTGTACAAGTAAGTATACATATGTATACTTACTCAGTGTTATTTAATTTTGCTTGTCTTTGAACTTTTGCAGGGGTAACAATGTATGTATTCTATATTTGCTTTTTCACTCAGCATTATGTTTCTTGGATTTGTCTTTTCAGTGAGCGTAGCCACATTCATTTATTTTTACTGCTATACTATCACCCACTATGTGAATATGGTACAATTTATCTATTCTCCTGTTGATGGACAACTGAGTTATCCCATTTTTTGTTTATAAACAACACTGCTATAAATATTATTTTCATCTGTCCTGGAGCATAAGAGTTCCTCTAGAATAAATGCCAGTAGCAAACAGCTGGGTCATAAGAAAAACACATCTTTAATTTGACTACCTAAACCAAACCATTTTCCTAAATGACTGCTGATCTGTCACCAACTTTGTTTACCACATTTGATGTTTTCAGTCCTTTAGATTTTGCCAGTCTGATAGGTATAAAATGATATCTCACTGGGGATTTAATTTCACTTTCTCTAATTACCAGTAGGGATTGAAAATAACTTTGTATGTGTATTAGTTATAGAATTTCTTCATCTGTGAAATTCCTTTACAAATTTTGTCCATTTTCCTATTGATTGCATTTTTCTTGTTGATTTTTGAGAGTTTTAAAATATTTTCTGCTGACTCCTTTTTTAATTATTTGAATGGCAACTCTCTTCTCTCATTTGTGGTTTGTCTTTTCACTCTATGATAGCTTTTAATGAATTGTAGTTCTTCATTTTCTTTATCATCTTTCTGGCATGTGTTATCTGCCTTAAGAAATTCTTCTCTATCCCCAGTGTCATAAACATATTTTCCTGGGTATTTTTCAAATATTTTCAATTTTTTAAAAAAATATTTTATTTTTCAAATATTTATATTTCAAATATTTTCGAAATGATTTGTGTTGTTGATATTTTCTGGGTTTTGGCGGGGAGGGGGTTTGTGTTATAGGGTAGAGAGCCAGTCACTTTGGGATTTTTTCCCATTTAATTTTTTCCAACCACCATTTACTGAAAATAATTCATTATTTCCCCCACTGATTCACAGTGCTAATCTGTTATATTTTAAATTTCCATTCGTGTGAGTCTATTTCTGAGGTCTTTATTTGGTTCCTTTGGTCTGTATATCAAATCCTGTGCCAATACCATACTGTCTCAATTACTGGAGCCTTGTAAGAAGTTTTGATATCTCCCTTCAAACTTGTTTTGCTGCATGAGTGTCTTGGCCTTTTTTTTTTTCTTTTTCTTTTTTTTTTTTTTTGGCTCTTTGAATTTTAGAATCATCTTGTCAAGTTCCATGAAAACCAGGTTGGATTAAGGGAAGAAGTTCCTATTCAATGCATGAGTCAATGTGGGGAGAATTGACATCCTAATAATAACTTTCCCCATCCACTAACTGGTTTTTCTCTTCTTTTATTTAGATCTCCTAAATATTTAATGTCTATAATAAAATGTGATAATTTCCTTTACAAGTGTTTTATACATGTTTTGGTGAGATTTATTCACATATATTTGCTATGTTGTCATCCTTTTTTCTCCTCCTCTGAACCTTGAGTTCATATAGTTGCTGCAGTCCCACTTCTTAATTAACAGCTACCATCATCACCAGTCCACACACTCATTTGTTTCCTTTTATCCTCATATCCTACTTTCCATTATGTTGAGTTTATTTAATCTGTATCTTTTTTATTGTTTTCTTAAATTATGTTTATTGTTTTCTGTGCGTATATTTTAATTTACGGGAATGGTGCCATTATATATTGCGCTGTTTCTTATCTTTTTCATCTAGCACTAGGCTTTTAGATGCATCCGGGTAGCTATGTGTATTTATAATCTGTGGGTTCTAAATAATGTTCTCCTAAGGTGTGCATCTACCACATTTTATCCAACTATTCACTGACTGGAACACAGAATACCTCCAACTTCCTGCCACTACATGTAATACTAATGAATATCCTAATATGGACCTTGTCAAAATTTCTTTGGCCTATAGACTCAGGAGCAGAATGTATGGGTCACAGAATATGAATATACTTAACTTGAGTAAATAATGCCAACAGTTCCCCCAAATGACCAGTATAGATACCTATTAACAGTGCATGAGGGTTGGAAGAAATTAGAACTATGGAAAATGACAAGCATTGACAGAGAATGGAAATTAGGAACACACAGTATTGATTTAATTTGCTTTTATCTGATCTCTAGTAGCTTAAGATCCCTACAAATGCTCATCAGTCTTTCGGATTCCTCTTCTGTAACTGCTTTTCTCATTTTTCTAAGGTGGTTTCTGCCCTTATCAGTTTTACAGAATTTCTTGTATATTCTAAATATTAATCCATTTTCTGCTTTAGACACTATAAATCTCTTATCCCATTTTATTATCTGTATATTAAGTTTGTCCATGGTGTCCTTCACTGAAATTCTGAACTTTGACGTAATTAAATCCACCTTAAGTTTGCATTGTCATTGTGTTTTGAAGTTTTAAGAAGTTCTTACCCATTCCTAGGCCACAAAGGTTTCTGCTTAGGTAAAACTATGAAGTTAATATTAAAAAACCTTTCTCATTTAGGTCTTTATCTAGAATCTACCTCTTATCATGTGTTACAGAGGGTTCATGTCTTTCTTCAAATAATAGCCCCCTTTTCTGAATATTAAATAGTGATTCCAGGTTTTGTTAATTATTCTCTGTTGTTGTATAGAAATGTCCTTGTGGGATTTTGATCCCATATTCAGCAACCTTACTAAATTACCTTCAGTTTCATTATTTATAGGGTTTGGGGGGCTTTGAATGAAGACAATCATATCTGTCTTGTATGTAAATAAAGACACGTATCTTTCAAACTAATCATACGTTTTTTTCTTCTTTTTTTTCTTGTCATACTTTCTGAGCGAGGACTTCTGTTTAGTTTTGAATAGAAAAACCGATAGCAGCATCTCTGATATTAAAAGGAATATTTTAATATTTGCCATTGGGTAGAATTCTTGCTCTGCATCTTGGGTAGATACCGTTTATCAGGTTTTAAGAAAGTTCCCATCTGTTCCTAGTTTTCTCTTAATCTCTTTCTTGAATGGATTTTTAATTTGGGGATTTTTTTCAACATTTTTGAAATGACTATAATGGATTTACTTCTTCAATCTGTTAATGCGCTGAATTACATTAATAGATTGTAGGAGATTTTCTAATGTCAAACTGCTGTTGTATTCTTGGGAAGAACTCAACTTGATCATTTTTGTGCATTGGTAAACTTGGTTTGCTAATTCAGGCTTCCCCCACTATATGAACGTAGAGCATTCCTGTGAAATTTTTCATAACCCAAAAGGGGTAAAGCAAAGAAACAATTACCTTAGGACACATCTTGCTAATGGATACACAAAATAAACTGAGATAAAGCACAGATGCTCACAAACACGGTTCATGCTATAGCAGCCTGATGCTGAGATATTGGCTGTAATCCTGGGGAAGGAGCTTGGTGCCACTCTGCCTACTGGGGGTATGTGCTGCCTCTATGATAGCTCCTTGCAAAACAAACGTAAAATTCTTTTTTCGATTTTCATCTTTTTGCTTAAAAGCCAAAATCCTTTTCAGATTTCTTTCAGTTAGTGAAAAGAGGTATTAGTTTAGGCCTTTCGTAAAAGCAAAAACGGCATAAAGTGAACTTTTGAAAAGCAGGGAATACCACTTTTGCTTGAGGTTCTTTTTTTTTAACATCTACATTTATGAGTAAGATTGCCCCTATGTTTCCTTTTTCAAAATGTCTTTGTTTTCTCAATTTCTTTTTTGAATCAGTTTATATAATTTATCTTTTTGCTAGGAATTAATTTTTTCTGTTTTAAAATTTTTTGACAAAAAGTTGTTCATATCATTTAATCTCTCCTGTATCTATAATTCCGTTCTCTTTGTATATTAATATTATTTACTCATGCCCTGTTTTTTTCCTGATCTTGCTATATATTTGTAAATTTTATTATTCTTTTTAACTAATGAATTTTTGAAATTGACTCACCGTATCTTTATTTTCAATTTCATTAATTTCTGTTCTTTATTAAATCCTTACTGCAATTTTTTAATTTATTCTGTCCTTTTAATACCATATTAAGGTGGCTTTCTAGGACATTAATTTTTATCCTTTTAATTTTTAAAAAATTATTATTTAAGGTCATAAATTTCCCTCTCAGTAATCTCAGTAATATATTGTATGCCGTATTTTTGTTATTCTTCATTTCTGATTATTTTTCATAAGAATAAAGCACACTTAATTCAATATTTATTGAACCATCTTGATTAAAAATAATGAAATTGTACAAAATTAGGATCATACTTGAAAATTGGGATCTGTGATATCCATATTATACCACAGTACTCAACATACCATGCCATCCATGCCATGTTAATTGTTTTCTCAAAATTGTTTCTTTTCAGCTTAATTTTCAGAAGTTGGTAGAAGGAAGTAAGGTGGGAAGGTGAGGGATATAACTGGAAAGAATAAACATTGCCATAGACGCCTTTGGCTCCGTACAATTAGTGTTCTTTCCACAAAAACAAAACATTTTAACATAGTTTTAGATTTCCTAATTAGTGAAGTTTATATCAACTCTTTTGAATCCATTCAGCCATAAAGCTCGCTCACACTTACCTAGTACAGACCCATCCCTTTCACCATGTCAAGTAGTGTCTTAGAAATATTGATGAGTAAGCAGGCATGTTTTAATTTTTTTTACAAATACATATTTTATGTGTTTATACATAAAATGGGTTATGTGAAAAGGAATGGAAATATTCTAGATAAATGTGAGCTAGCACTTTACATTTCTTATCAGATACCAATTACACTGCTGACTCTGTCAATCTTAGTTCCTTTCTCTGAAGTACCTACTGTTTCCAGGCGTTGCATCCTCAGTTTATCTTTATCTAATTGACATGATTTTCAGCCATACCATTGGTTTCCTAAGAAACCAATTTTGCATAAGTGTGTCTGTGTGTGTGTACATATATGTATATATACACACATATAAAGTTAACCAGCTAAGAGGTTTTACTAAGATCTTTTTGCCAAAAAAAAAAAAGTCCACAGTGTTGAATTTTTATTTTCTAAATATACTCAAGTCAAACAAAATAAAAGTCATGATTTAAAATCCAATGTGTTGGGCTTCCCTGGTGGCGCAGTGGTTGAGAGTCCGCCTGCCGATGCAGGGGACGTGGGTTCGTGCCCCGGTCCGGGAGGATCCCACATGCCGCGAAGCGGCTGGGCCCGCGAGCCATGGCCGCTGAGCCTGCGCGTCCGGAGCCTGTGCTCCGCAACGGGAGAGACCACCACAGTGAGAGGCCCGCGTACCGAAAAAAAAAAAAAAAAAATCAAAATCCAATGTGTTAATTTTTTCTGGCAAGAACATGCAGCTGAAGTGAAGGTGTTTGAGATATGTTTATAACAAATCCATTCATTTCTTGTAAAAGCCTGGCGAATTGTTTTATTTGCTCATTAGTTCATCTGAAGGTGTTAGATTGATTCTGCAAGTTTAAACATGCTCAGTATAAATGAAGGAATATTCACATGGAAAAAAATGCTTATCTCTAATAGAGAACAAAACAGTACATGATCAAACAGCAGGAATTTAATATAACCCAGAAATCTGCCTTCTCAGAAAGTTGGAGGTAAAGTCAGAGGGATTTTAAAATATGTTTTAGATGAGGTGCTGTCTTTTAGTAGAAAGTTCATTAACCTTTACATTTCTTCTGAAACTAAAACGATTTTATTCACAGATAATTTTTGGAAAGGGCCTAAGAACTCTGTCTTTTTCTTTCTATTTATTTTCTAATGGGAGAATCAGGCCCTGTTTTTGCTATAGGGTTTACTAATGAGTTTAAAATTTCGAAGCCAAACCAGTAATAAGCCTTACAATATCAGAAACTACTTTAAAACCAGGTAGTTACATGCAATCCCACTAAAATATAAAATCATAGATTCTAAAGAGTTAGAGAAGATACATAATGTAACTTCTCCAACCAATACAAGAACAGCCTCAACAATCATGCTCGGAGATGGATGTCTAGATTCTGCTTATCACATACAATGACAGGGAGCTTAACTACCTGAAAAAGTAAGTTTGTCCATTTTAACAACTCTTTCAGATAAATTTCTGTGTAAATGAAATCTGCCTTTTCACAGTTTCCTTTTATTGATTCAAGTCTGTTTTAATCTTCCTCCATAAGACTGTTCTTCAAATATACAAAGACATATATGATGTTCTCTGGAAGTCTTTATTCCACACAGAAAATATCCACATTCCTTCAACTGTTCCTCATGGAAGCTGGTTTCTGGGTCCTGGTTGCCTGTTTCAGGGATACTAATGGGACTGGAAACCGTGTCAATTGTATACTGATAAAATAAATTGAGGATGCAATGCCTGGAAATGGTAGATATTTCAGAGGAAGGAACCAAGATTGACAGAGTCATCAGTGCAGTTAATCCTGATAAGAGATATAAGTGCTAGCTTACATTTATCTAGAATATTTCCATTCCTTTTCACATGACCCAGTGTTATTCTGGTGTTGGGTCATGGAATTCATAGTCTCTGTCTAAGGCTGAATAATTCAATTGGGCAATGAACTCAAAATTAAAACACCCTTTTCTTCTATATTAAGTTTATGATTGAACCAAATTATAATACAAATTGTACACTTTGTTCAAATATCACCACTTTATAACTATTATTTTTTAAATTACCAGAAGTTTTATCCACCACCACCCCCACACACACAGACACACTCTCTTACACACATAAATTCTATCCGCTTCATGGTTTCACATATATAGAAGTTGCTTTATTAATCCTATATGAAGTAGGATGTTGGTAGGAAATGCTACCTTCATTTACAAATACTTGCATACATAACATAAATGCACACATATGCCTGTACATGCCCACTCACTAACCACAGGACCCCTGAAATTAGCACTGGAAGCAAATTCTTATGCTGGGAGAGGGTGGCTGCATCTGACCTTGGCCCTGAGCTCACAGTTTTAATACCGTGCTTTCCCATTACTAATGATTTCCCTATGTACCCTGCAGAATAGATGACACAGAGTTAAAACGTTTAAACATATAATAAGGTGACCTTGGTACTTGATCCTGTATTTTTTGAACCTTTGATTAAGAGAGACCAGAAAGGAAGTGAAAGAACACAGCCAAATTCAAACTGGACTATCGATGTCTAAAGACTTCAGAAATGTTCAAGTGTTCTAAGGTCTGACCACTGTATGACATTGTTAGGGCAGTAGGCAATATGTGTATTCACTGTGAATTATCCTGGAAAATTGTGGTCAATCTTGGAATAAAAAATGGGGGCTTCCCTGGTGGCGCAGTGGTTGAGAGTCCGCCTGCCGATGCAGGGGACACGGGTTCGTGCCCCGGTCCGGGAAGATCCCACATGCTGTGGAGCGGCTGGAGCCATGGCCGCTGAGCCTGCGCATCCGGAGCCTGTGCTCTGCAACGGGAAAGGGCAAAAACCGGGACCGGCCGGCGTACCGAAAAAAAAAAAAAAAAAAAATGAAGGTTGAGGAGATGGGACTTAAGAGAGGTAATGGAAAACTTCCTGCGTCTCTGAGAGACCCTCTGGTCACTTTATCCTCTTCTATAATCATGATGAGTGGTGTACCCTTGTGGGTGATAGTGGATATGCACCCTAAAATGCAGAGGTGGGCAAGGCGTATAAAGGTACTCTGAGGATGCTTCTGGGTTTGTGCAATGGCTGCATGTTATTCTTTGTGTTTATTACACCTTTTATCCCAAACAATCAGAACATGTTGTGAAAAATTATAGCAGATCTCCACTATGCTGTGGACCTGTTACATATATGAGATGCAGAGCTATTATCTCTTAGTTCCGCACTGGAAGAGTAGCAATCTCATTTGATCATCAGCAACAAAGTTGAAATTGACAGATGAGGAAACCTGGTTAGAGAGATGCATGGGACCTGATTTTGAGCACAAAAATAAGAAAACAGCCACAGAACTCTGAAAAATGCAAGGATAAACACAGGTCAGGCTTATTATTTCTTACAATAACAGCAGTGGAGATTTCTTTCTCTAGGATATAGAAGATATAATAAGATACATTAGGATACAATAAGTGATGGCAAGTCATCACCCTCAATGGCAATACCTGGGAGTAAAGTGATGAATTAGAAAAATTATACTTTTAAAGAAATAAAAGATCTATGGAAGGCTAGATAAGTAAAATTCCAGTAGGGGGCGAGTCCCCCAGGAAAGCTAATATTGCCAGCTGTTGGCTTCTCTGGGAGTATTTTCTGAGTCTGGGAATTAATTATCTGAGGATCAGTCTTGCCATAGGCAGAAGACTCTACTAGAGGAAAGAGAAATCAGCTGAGGTTTTGACAACCATATGGACTGACATGTCAGGTAGGAATAGAAGTCTGAAAATATGGCCATAAGAGACATTTGCTGAGAGCTGTGGCAGTACAAGAGGCTAAGCAGTTGGCCCAAATGAGCAAAATGAAATCTCTAACAATCTCACAGAGTTTAGAAATCAAGCCATAGTGTAGAGATGCCTACAACAAACACATAGTAAGAATCCTCCTTAAGACATTTACTGTATTTTAAACCCATGTAGGATGGAAGACAAAGGAGTTATTTTCGCAACCTCTGAAAAGCAGAACTTTCAGATTAGAGGAGATAGAGACCTGCTAAACTCTTAACCAAAAAACCCAAAGGACCGTGCTCAAGGAGGGGTCAGGACCTGAAAGCAGAGTACAAATCCGCAGTCCCATAGTGGACTCCATAGGGTTTAGGACATCAAGTCCCATTAAAGGAGCCTGCAACAAACACAACATAGGTCATGCCCTTTTAAGCCATTTAAAACCAGAGGTTGACTGAATCTAATTAAAGCTGCAACCTAACTTCAACCTCAATCCAGCTTATTAATTATTGAGTTGAGACAATGTGTCTCTCGCTCTGTCTGCCTGACAAAAGGGCCAACCCTCTGTGGAGGGAAATAATATCTACTTCAATCTCCGTGGATAATTCATACAATAAAAAATTATGAGACATAATTTAAGAAAGGAAAGGTTAAGAAAATGTGGCCAGCATTCAAATGTTGACCTAAAATAATAGAAACAACCAGTTATTTTACTAGCAAAACGGGTTTATTCAGAAAGAACAAAGAATTACAATTCAGGCCATGCACTCTGTGGCAAACCACAGACAAGTCCAGAAAACAAGGGAGATAAATGTCCTTTTACAGAGGAGAATGGGGAGTTAGAAGGGGCTCTTATAAACAGAGTCCATTGGAGGAAACTGGGAGTTCAGAGTGTATTGGCTTTTCATTGGCTGAGTTGTGACAGCCTCTTATCGGCAGGGCTGTTGCGGGGTCAGGAAAATGTCTTCCTTCCTCCTGCTGGGTAGGAAAGTAGGAATCTTCTTCCTGTTGGAGATGCAAAGTAAATTGTTTATAGTTTGTTCCTATTTGTATTTGTCATGACAGGTGTTATGAGTGTTCTTGGTGGAAGTGACCTAGACTTTAGAGAGAAATTCTAGTTTTCAAATCATTTATATCTGAACATTGAGGAAATTTTCATTAAGACATTGCTGAGACTATAGATTGCATCTCTTCAATCCATCTATAATTAACAAATTTTAAATTCATCTTATTTAATGAGCACTTCCCTGTTTCTTAGTTTTTCTCTTGTATAAATATTGGGGTTATTATGGTGCTTTCTGATAAAATTATGCAGGGAGGCATACATGACCCTGTTGACCCTAATTTGCTTTCCTATATGTAAGCTAAAGATTGGATAATCATCCTGCACTACTCATATTATGGACCAAAAGCCCTCCATTGTTCATAAGCCATTATTTTAAATGTACGATTTTAAATCTTATAAATTTATTTTAGACTCAAAAAAATCCTGAAGTTATGGATTCGAAGTTATGTAAGGAATTTTTGGGTTTTCTTTTTCTTTTTTGTAGAATATGATTATATTTGCACAATGTATTTAAAATAACTAGCTTCTAGAGAAATTACAGTTTGCATCACTTATTTCTTAGGGAAAGTAAAATGTAAAGTACTCAGTCTCCTTTCAATCAATCAGTCAAGAATTTAGCTTGATGATACTAATAAAGACATAAAGAACTTCCAAGAGAGATAATCATCCTCACTCATAAGTTTAAACCAGAATTTCAGGAACTGGATGCCCTAAAATAAATTAACTACAAAATAAAACCATTATTATGAAACAGAACTTTTTATCTCGTCTTGGAAATTTCCAAGGTCCTCAATTAACTTGAACAGATGAAAAAAAAATTTTTTTGCATGAGGGAGGAGAAGAGGTAAGGTTTTGTTTTGTTCAGCTTTTTGGAAGCAAAACAGTTCTGGGTATTGGTTTCTGATATTTCACACTATGACCTTAAGTGAACCCCAATCCCCTGGTCAAATCCCATACCAATTAAATCAGAATCTCTGGAGATGCATCTCAAACATCAGTAGTAATTAAAGCTCCCCAGGAGAGCTTTTGTCCAATATGCAGACAAAGTACTAAGCCTGAGATACATTACTCTAGAAGCTGCTAGGATTTGTGACTATATAGCAAAACAGAATGTGGACTCAAAATGGAAAGGTACCATGAAAAGTCCTTCTATTTATTCTCTGACTTCCAGGCAGTATCATATCCTTGCTATTATGAAGAATGAATTAATCAGACAGAATACAATGTTATAAATAAAGGAGAGGATTAGTGTTTTTCTTACACTGAAATGAAGTTAACTCTGACATAATTCAGTGATAGTTTAATAGTGCATGGCAGTTGCCCATTTGTTTTGGATCATAAATATAAATTTAATTTGAAACTACAGTGCAAATTTAAGAAATCTGCAAGTAATGGCACAAATTAGAGTTTAGCCAATATGCTGAGAACACCTCTCTGGGGGAAAATGCCATGGGATATAACAAAGTGTTTATTACTTCCATGTTGTATCCAAGGCACCAAATCTATTTGCCTATTCTTTCATCTGTTAAAAAAAAAAAAAAAAAAAAGAAATTACATTTTTAAAAATCTGTTAAAAAAGGGAAGTGGGTTGAAATGGTTATCAAGGTAGTCTCAAGAGAGGAAAAGAAGTTGCAAAACAAAAAAGTATGTAGAGAAGGGGGTAGGGACAATCCCAACTTCTTTCCTTTGGGGACATTAAGGAGTATGCTAATGATCTGAAGATATGCTTGAAAGTTCCAGGACTTTTCTGCCAACTGGTGGAGCTACTGCCATGATTCACTATACCGTAGCTGTAGCTGTATCTTTTGTTTTTACAGTGAACATGAAATAGAAGGGCTTATTTATTATGGCTTTAAAAAGATGAATATTAAATGAGATGTTTACTCACAAATTTCAACAGCTATTAGAGTATTAGTTCATTAAAATTAATAAGCTAATATGAAACTGTTTTAACATTTCCAGATTTATAATTTGCTACTAAAAACTTGCAAACAACTGAACAGATGTAAACTTCAAATCTTTACCTTCACTAGTATCAGGCTTGTGCTATAATTAAGCAAAGTAGCTTAAGATATTTAAAGCAAAAACTCCATAACTGTGCTGACAATGAAATGGTTTTTATTAGCAAAAGTCTACTCTACATACACGTTTTAACTTTTCTAGGAAAATTGAAAAAATTGAGAAATTTTAGGTTACTACTCTTTCATGAACAATTCTATTTTGGTAATACAGTAGAGGTTCTGCTGTTTTATATTATCACTTAAAATATATGATCTTCTGCATTTCTGATGGGCTGAAATATATTGGATATAATGCAATATTATGTATAAATTATATATGTTATAGTATAGTATAATCTGAAAATATAATCTGTCTGGAAACAGTTTCTATCCTGTTAATTTTTTTCTTCAATACTACATTTAAATATCCTTTTTCTTAAAATAGCAAGGAGAGAAAATAATAACATATGGCACAGGAACTGCTTTTTCTTTTGTTACTCTTTCTGGTCTGAGAAAATGAAAGGCCATTAGGTTAATTTCTAAAAATATTACAAAGAATTTAAAAAGAGACAATTTAAGTAACTAGAAACTTTTGAGTTCATTCTGAAATATGTATTATACTTTGTTTATTTTATTCTACATTGCTTATGTGGTATGTCCTAAGATTTCATACAGAACAAGAAAAGAATAAGGTTACTAGTTTATTTTCAAAAGAGCTTATACAGACAACTGGTGGCCGAATATGAGACTTTTCAAGCTGTTGTGATAATATGACTTCCTGTGAACTGGGTGCTGATTTCTCAGGAATAGTAGCAGAGCTTTGAAAAGATAAGATGAATCTGAAGTAATAGTGCCTTTTTAAATTCTCAATAGGGAAAATAATCTCTCAAGCAGATAAAACACTTTTTTTTTCTTAAACTGAGTTGTCATTGAATTAATGGAGTCTGGGACTTCCCTGGTGGTCCAGTGGTTAAGACTCCACACTTCCAACGCAGGGGGCGTGGGTTCAATCCCTGGTCAGGAAACTAAGATCCCACATGCCACATGGCGCAGCCAAAAAAAAAGAAAATTAATGGAGTCTGACTTTCTTGAACAACATTTCCTATCAGGTTGATCTCCAAAATATTTAACAGCTAGTAACATAATATTTCTAGTTACATAAATCAAAAATTAGAAAATATATTCCTTTTCATTCACTTAAGCGACTGTAAATATTTATAAAACTGATAACCAGCTGATATAACTAATAGCATAGATTACTAAATCATTTCAATAATTTCTATTTGTAGACTTAGAAATGTTAGGAATAACTTTTTGATATAGATATTGCTACTTAAATAAGGCCCTGTCTGAGCCATGATCTGACAAGGTAGGTTTATCTAATAACAAACTTTAGTTATGAATTTAACTACCCATGGGTCATTTTCTTAATTCCTTATTTTGTTTCAAATAAAGGACCCCTACTGTGTTTCTCAAAAGGAGTCCTATTGGTCTTTTGGTCAGGACAGTTCTTCATTGTATGAGACTAACCCAACATTGCTGAACATTTAGCAGATCTGACCAGAAGTAGACCCTTCATTTATTGTAACTACCAGTATCCCCCCTTATATTTCCAAATATCTCCTAACATCACCCCATGGAGGTTACATATGGATTCAGACATTAATGAAGGTTGCTTATTCTTTTTTTCCAGCTTTATTGGCAGTATCAATGACCCAAAATAAATTTTTTTTTAAGAATCTAAAGTATACAGTTTGGTAATCTGATATATGTATACATTGTGAAAGGATACCTCCACAGTGAGCCAGGTAACACAACCATCACCTCACATGTTTTCTTTAAGTTTTTGTTTGTTTGTTTTTTGTGTTTTTTTGGTGAGAACATTTAAGTTCTACTCTCTTAGCAAATTTCAGTTATACAATACAATGTTATCAACTATAACCACATTAGGTCCTGAGACTTTATTCATCTTATAACTGAAAGACTGTACCCTTTTACCAACCTTTCCCTATTTGCCCCACTCCTCAGCCCCAAACAACCATTTTTCTACTGTGTTTCTATGAGGTTTTTCTGGTTTATTTGTTTGTTTTTTGTTTTGTTTGGATTCCATGTATAACTGATAGCATGCAGTATTTCTTTCTCTGTCTTGCTTATTTCACTTAGCACAATGCTCTCCACATTTATCTGTGTCAAAATGGCAGGATAGGATTTCCTTCCTTTTTAAGGCTGCATATTATTCCATTATATATATATATATATATATATATATATATATATATATATATATATACACACACACACCACTCTTTCTTTATCCATTTACCCATCAATGGACATTTAGTTAGTTTACATACCTTGGTGTATATCTCTTCCAGATAGTGATTTTGTTTCCTTTAGATATGTACCCAGAATTAGGATTACTGGATCTATGATAGTTCTATTGTTAATTTTTTGAGGAACCTCCATATGGTTTCCCATAGTGGCTGCACAAGTTTACATTTCCACCAACAGTGTGCATGGTTCCCTTTTCTCCACATCTTCTCCAGTATTAACCTCTTGTATTTTAGATAATAATCATGCTACCAGTGAGTTGATATCTCATTGTGGTTTTGATTTGCATTTCCCTGATAATTAGTGATGTTAAAAGTACCTTTTTATGTACCTGTTGTCCAGTTGAATGTTTTCTTTGGAAAAATGTCTCTTCAGGCCATTTGCCTGTTTTTTAGTTGGGTTATTTGTGTTTTTGCTATTGAGTTGTATGAGTTCTTTGTCTATTTTGGATATTAACCTTATATCAGATACGTAGTTTGCAAATATTTTATCCCAATTCATAGGTTGATTTTTCATTTTTTTGATGGCTTCCTTGGATGAGCAGCAGCTTTTTATTTGATGTCATCCCACTTGTTTTTTTTGTTTTTTGTTTTTTTGCTTTTGTTGCCTTTACTTTTGGTGTCAAATACAGAAAATCATTGCCAAGACCAGTGTCAAGGAACTTATACCCTATGTTTTCATCAAGAATTTTACAGTTTTAGGTTTTACATGCAAGTCTTTAATCCATTTTTAGTTGATTTTTTTGTGTATGGTGAAAGATAGGGGTCCTGTTTCATTCTGTGGCATGTGGCAATCCATTTTTCTGAGCACCATTTATTGAAGGGGCTATCCTTTCCTCATTGTATATTCTTGGCCCCTTTATCAAAAATTGACTATATATGTATGGATTTATTCCTAGGCTCTCTATTCTGTTCCATTGCTCTGTGTCTGTTTTTATACCACTACCATACAGTTTTGAATACTACAGCTTTCTACTATAGTCTGAAATCAGAAAGTGTAATGTCTCCAGCTTTGTTCTTCTTTCTCAAGATCGTTTTAGCTATTTGGGTTCTTTTGTGGTTCCTTACAAATTTCAGGATTGCTTTTTCTATTTCTGTGAAAGATGCCATTGGAATTTTGATAAGGATCGCACTGGATCTGTAGGTGACTTGGGGTAGGATAGACATTTTAACAATATTAATTCTTCCAATCCATGAATATGGAATATTTTTCCATTTGTATCTTCTTCAATTTCTTTCATCAATGTCTTAGTTTTCAGTGTACAGATCTTTCACCTCCTTGGTTAAATTTATTCCAGTGTTCTTATGGTATTGTCAATAGTATTTTCTTAATTTCTTTCTGATAATTCTTTGTTGGTGTATAGAAATACAACTGATTTTTGTATATTGATTTGGTATCCTGCATCTTTACTGAATTTATTGATTATATCTAGGAGGTTTTTTATGAAGTCTTTAGGATTTTCTCTTTATCATAACATCCACAAATAGAGACAATTTTACTTTTTCCTTTCTGCTTTGGATGGCTTTTTTTCTTGGCTAATTGCCTAGGACCCCAAACTATGTTGAATACAAGTGGTGAGAATGGGCATCTTTGTCTTATTCCTGTTTTTAGAGGAAAAGCTTTTAGTTTTCCACCATTGGTATGTTGCTAGATGAGAGCTTGCCATATATGTTTTTTTATTATGTTGACATATGTTCTCTTTATAATCCAGTTTACTGAAAGTTTTATCACAAAGCATTCTTCAATTTTGTTAAATGCTTTTTCTGCATCTATCAAGATGGTCGTGTGATTCTTATCTTTCATTTTGTTAATGTGGTGTATCACATTGATTTACAGATGTTGCACCATTCTTTCATACCTGGAATAAATCTCACTTGATCATGTTACCTGATCCTTTTAGTGTTGAATTCATTTTTCTAACATTTTGTTGAGGATTTTTGCATCTATCTTCATCAGGAGTATACCCATAATTTTCTTTTCTTGTAGTGTCCTTGTCTAGCTTTCATATCAGGGTAATGCTGTCCTAGTAAAATGAGTTTGGAAGTGCTCCCTCCTCTTCAATTTTTTGAAAGAATTTGAAGAGGATTACCATTAGTTTTTCTTTTAATTTTTGGTAGAATTCATCAGTGAAGCCATCTGGTCATGGATTTTATTTGATGGGAAGTTTTTGATTACTGATTCAATCATCTTACTAGTAATTGAGCTGTTCATATTTTCTGCTTCTTGATGATTCAGTCTTGGTGGGCTGTATGTTTCTAGGAATTTAAATTTTATCTAGGTTGTCCAATTTAAAATTTTTTGGTAAGTCTAGCTAAAGGTTTATCTATTGTATCTTTAAAAAAAAACACAGCTCTTAGTTTCAATGATCTTTTCTATTGTCTTTTTGGCCCCTATTACATTTATTTCTGCTCTAATCTTTATTTCCTTTCTTCTACTAACTTTGGGCCTAGTTTGTTCTTTTTCTAGTCCTTAAAGTGTAAAATTAGGTTGTTTATTTGATAACTTTGTCTCTCTTGGGTTTTTTTTGGCCATGCCACGTGGCTTGTGGGAACCTAGTTCCCCAACCAGGGATTAAACCTGCACCCCCTGCATTGGAAGCACGGAGTCTTAACCACTGGACCACCAGGGAAGTCCCCTGAGATCTTTTTTTCTTAATGTCGGCATTCATTACTATAAAATACCCTCTTAGAACTGCTTTTGCTGCACCCCATAAGTTTTTATATGTTGTGATTCTATTTTTATGGGTCTCAAGATAATTCCTGATTTCTCATTTTGACCCATTGGTTGTTCAGGAGCATGTTGTTTAATCTACACATATTTGTAAATTTTCCAGTTTTCTTCTTGTAATTGATTTCTAATTTCATATCATTGTGGTCAGAGAAGATGCTTTATATGATTTCAATCTTATTACATTTGTTAAGATTTCTTTTGTGTCCTATCATATGATCTGTTCTGGAGAATGTTTCACTTACATTTATAAAGAATGTGTATTCTGCTACATTTGGGGTGGAATGGTCTGTATATGTCTTAGGTTCATCTGACCTTACGGGTAGTTTAAGTCCAATGTTCCTTATTGATTATCTGTCTAAATCATCTCCCCATTCTTGAAAGTAGAGTTTTAAGGTTCCTGGCTATTATTAAATTGCTGTCTGTTTCTCCCTTCAGATCTCATGATATTTGTTTTATATTTTAGGCATTCCTATGTTGGATGCATAAATACAAATATTATACAGTCATTCTTGGTATCCATAAGAGGTTGGTTTCAGGAGCCCCCACTGTTACTATAATCAGCAGATACTGAAGTCCCTTAATAAAGTGGCATAATTCAATGAAAGTGGTTGGCACTCCATGTCTGTAGATGCGAAGCCCATGGATATAGAGGGCCAAATGCATCCTCTTGATGAATTGGCCCCTTTATTATTATTTTTTTTTTTCTGTTTTTTTTTGTTTTTTTTTTTTTTAACATCTTTATTGGAGTATAATTGCTTTACAATGGTATGTTAGTTTCAGCTTCACAACAAAATGAATCAGTTATATATATACATATATTCCCATATCTCTTCCCGCTTGCGTCTCCCTCCCTCCCACCCTCCCTATCCCACCCCTCCAGGCGGTCACAAAGCACTGAGCTGATCTCCCTGTGCTATGCGGCTGCTTCCCACTAGCTATCTACCTTACGTTTGGTAGTGTATATATGTCCATGCCTCTTTATCGCTTTGTCACCGTTTACACTTCCCCCTCCCCATAGCCTCAAGTCCATTCTCTAGTAAGTCTGTGTCTTTATTCCTGTTTCACCCCTAGGTCCTTTATTATTATATAACGACCTTCTTTGTTTCTTGTTACAGTCTTTGACTTAACGTCTCTTTTGTCCAATAGAAGTATGACTACCCCTGCTTTTTAAAAATTTGCATTAAGTATATTTTTCCATCTTTTATTTTAAGACTGTGTGTTCCTTTAAAGCTGAAGTAAGCCTCTTGTTGGCAACATATAGTTGGATTTTTTCTTTTTTTTTTTTTTTTTTTGGTGGCAGGCAGGATCTTAGTTCCCTGACCAGGGATGAAACCGGTGTCCCTGGTAGTAGAAGTGAGAAATCTTAACCACTGGACTATCAGGGAAGTCCCTGGATTTTTTTTTACTACACACTCTCTGTTGTTGAATAATTTAGTCCATTCACATTTAAAGTAACTATTGATAGGTATGGACTTATTATTGCCATTTTGTTATTTTCTGTTTGTTTCATTATTCTCTTGTTCCTTTATTTCTCTCATTCTCTTCCTTTGTAATTTGAGGAATTATAGTTTTCCTTTGAAATGATTTTCTGTAGTGGTATGCTTTGCAATTGCTTTGTCTTTATTTTTTGTGTATCTACCATAGATATTGTGTGTGTGTGTGTGTGTGTGTGTGTGTGTGTGTGTGTGTGTGTGTGTGTGATCTTACAACATAATCATGTATTTTATTGTCTTTTAAAAATGTTATATGTTTATTGGACTTCCCTGGTTGTGCAGTGGTTAAGAATCTGCCTGCCAATGCAAGAGACACGGGTTCGAGCCCTGATCCGGGAATATCCCACATGCCACAGAGCAACTAAGCCCATGCACCACAACTACTGAGCCTGTGCTCTAGAGCCTGGGTACCAAAACTACTGAGCCCGTGTGCCACAACTACTGAAGCCCATGTGCCTAGAGCCCATGCTTCGCAACAAGAGAAGCCACCACAATGAGAAGCCTGAGCACCACAACGAAGAGTAGCCCCCACTCACCACAACTAGAGAAAAGCCATGTGCAGCAGTGAAGACCCAAAGCAGCCATAAATAAATAAATAAATAAATAAATTTATTTATTTATTTTTAAAATGTTATATGTTTATTAATTTCTTTCCTTACAGTTTTATTGAGATATAATTGACATAAAGCACTGTATAAGTTTAAGGCATGCAGCATAATGATTTGACATACATCAATCACACAATGATTACCTCAATAAGTTTAGTGAGCCTCCATCATCAAATATATATAGAAAATAAGGGGGAAAGATATTTTCCTTGTGATGAGAACTCTTAGGATTTACTCCCTTAACAACTTTCAGATATAATATAGAGAAGTATTAATTATATAAATCATGTTATACATTACATCCCTAGTACTTATTTATCTCATAACTGGACATTTGTACCTTTTGACTACCTTCATCCAATTCCCCCTCCCCTCAACTACTACGTCTCTGGTAACCACAACTCTGATCTCTTTTTCTGAGTTGGCTTATTTGGTCTTTTTTGAAGTATGATGGACCTGCAACACTCTGTTAGTTCCTGGCACACAAGATAGTGATTATTTTGTAATGTATAGAAATATCGAATCACCAAGATAAGTGTTACCATCTGTCACCATACAAAGATATTACCTTATTATTGACTGTTTTCCCCATGATGTACATTTCATTTTCATGACTCACTTATTTTGTAACTGGAAGTTTGTAACTCTTCGTTTTCCCTCACCTTATTTCTCTCCTCCCCCATCCCCTCTCCCCCGTGGCAAACATTTGTTATCTGTATCAATGACTGTTTCTGTGTTGTTTCGTTCATTTGGTTTTTTTTTAGATTCCACATATAAGTAAAATCATATGGTATTTTACTTTCTCTGTCTGACTTATTCCACTTAGCATAATACCCTCCAGGCTCATCCATGTTGGCACAAATAGTGAGATTCCATTCTTTTTATGGCTGAGTAATATTCCATTGTATGTATATGTGTGCGCACACGTGTGTGTGTGTCTACATCTTCTTTATCTATTCATCTATCTATGGGCACGTAGGGTTGCTTCCATATGTTGGCTATTATGAATTATGTTGCAAATAACATAGGGATGCATACACCTTTTCGAATTGTGTTTTCATTTTCTTTGGGAAAATACTCAGAACTGGAATTGCTGGACCACATAGTAGTTCTCTTTCTAATTTTTAAGGACCCTCCATACTGTTTTCCATAGCGGTTGCACCAATTTACATTTGTACCAACAGTGCATGAGAGTTTCCTTCACTCCACATCCTTGCCAACACTTGTTGGTATCTTTTTGATAATAGCCATTCTGATGGGTGTGAGGTGATATCTCATTGTTGCCTTTATTATGTTGAAGTATGTTTCCTCTATACCCACTTTGTGGAGAGCTCTTTCAATAAATGGATGTTGAATTTTGTCAAAAGCTGTTACAACATCTATTGAGATGATCATATGGTTTCTATTCTTCAGTTAATGTGCTATATCACAGTGACTAATTTGAGAATACTGAACCATTCTTGCATTGCTAGGAAAAATCCCAATTGATAGTGTTCTCTGATCCTTGTAATGTATCATTGGATTTGATTTGCTAACATTTTGTTGAGGATTTTTGAATCTGTATTCATCAGGGATATTGACCCATAATTTTCTTGTGGTGTCTTTGTCTGGCTTTTGTATCAGGGTAATGCTGGCCTAGTAAAATGAGTTTGGAAGAGTTTGAAAAAGATAGGCATTAATTTCTCTTTAATGTTTGGTAGAATTTGCCTGTGAAGCTTTCTGATACTGGACTTTTGTTTATTGAGAGTTTTTAAATTAGTCATTCAATTTCATGACTGGCATTTGGTCTGTTCATATTCTGTGTTTCATTCTGATTTAGTCTTGGGAAACTATATGTTTCTAGGAATTTATCCATTTCTTCTAGGTTATTCATTTTATTGGCATATAATTGTGATAGTAATCCCTTTTGATCCTTTGTATTTCTGTAGTGTTGGTTTTAACTTCTCTCTCATTTCTGATTTTATTTATTTGGGCCTTCTCTTTTTCTTAATGCATCTGACTAAATGTTCATGAATTTTGTTTCTTTTCAGAGAACCAGTTTTTAGTTTCATTGATCTTTTCTACCATTGTTTTAGTCTGTGTTTCATTTATTTCTGCTCTGATCTTTATTCTTTCCTTCCTTCTACTAACTTTGTTTTTCTATTTGTTCTTTTCCTAGTTCCTTTAGGTGTAAGTTTAGGTTGAGATTTTTCTTGATTCCTGAGATGGGCTTGTATTGCTATACAATTCCCTCTTAGAACTGCTTTTGCTGCCTATCATAGATTTTGAATCATTGTGTCTTCGTTGTCATTTGTATGCAGGTATTTTTTTTATTTCCTCTTTGATTTCTTCAGTGACTCATTGATTATATAGTACCATATGGTTTAGCCTACATATGTTTGTAGGGTTTTTTTTAATCAGATATTCCATTTTTAGTCTCATATCATTGTGGATGGAAAAGATGCTTGATATGATTTCAGTTTTCTTAAATGTATTGAGGCTTGTTTTTCGGCCTAGCATGCAGTGTATTCTGGAGAAAGTTCCATGTGTACTTCAAAAGAATGTATATGTTGCTGTTTTTGGATGGAATGTTCTCTGAGTATTAAGTCTCTCTGGTCTAATGTGCCATTTAAAGCTAGTGTTTCCTGATTGATATTATATCTGGATAATCTTTCCATCGATGTAAGTGGGATGTTTAAGTCACCTACAATTAATACTTGATTTATATATTTAGGTGCTCCTATGTTGGGTGTATATATATTTACAATTGTTATATCTTCTTGTTGGATTGATACCTTTATCATTACTTAATGTACTTCTTGTCTGTTATGACAGTCTTTATTTTAAAATCTATTTTGTCTGATATGAGTATTGCTACCCCTGCTTTCTTTTCATTTCCATTTGCATGGAATAGCTTTTTCCAGCCCCTCATTTTCAATCTGAGTGTGTATTTAGATCTGAAGTGCGTCTCTTGTAGGCAGCATATATATGGGTCTCACTTTTCTTATCCATTCAGCCACTCTGTGTCTTTTGATTGAAGCATTTAGTCCATTTACATTTAAAGTTTAACGTTTATGCATTTATTCCCATTTTGTTAAGTGTTATCTGGGTGTTTTGTACTCCTTATTTATTTCTAATGTCTTTTGCTCTCTTCACTTGTTATTTGATAACTATGTTTGGATTTCTTTTTCTTTTGTGTGTATCTATTATAGGTTTTTTGGGTTTGTGGTTACCATGAGGTTCACAAATATACATACATGTGTGTGTGTATATATACACACACACACACACACACACACACACACACACACACGATTATTTTAAGTTGAAGATCTCTTATTTTTTCTCTTCTTCTTCTGGAACCCCTATAATTCGAATGTTGGTGCATTTAATGTTGTCCCAGAGGTCTCTGAGACTGTCCTCAATTCTTTTCATTCTTTTTTCTTTATTCTGCTCTGCAGTAGTTATTTCCACTATTTTATCTTCCAGGTCACTTATCCCTTCTTCTGCCTCAGTTATTCTGCTATTGATCCCATCTAGAGTATTTTTAATTTCATTTATTGTGTTGTTCATCATTGCTTGTTTCATCTTTAGTTCTTCTAGGTCCTTGTTAAATGTTTCTTGCATTTTGTCTATTCTATTTCCAAGATTTTGGATCATCTTTACTATCATTATTCTGAATTCTTTTTCAGGTAGACTGCCTATTTCCTCCTCATTTGTTAGGTCTGGTGGGGTTTTATCTTGCTCCTTCATCTGCTGTGTGTTTTTCTGTCTTCTCATTTTGCTTATCTTACTGTGTTTGGGGTCTCCGTTTTGCAGGCTGCAGGTTCGTAGTTCCCGTTGTTTTTGGTGTCTGTCCCCAGTGGCTAAAGTTGGTTCAGTGGGTTGTGTAGGCTTCCTGGTGGAGGGGACTAGTGCCTGTGTTCTGGTGGATGAGGCTGGATCTTGTCTCTCTGGTGGGCAGGTCCACGTCTGGTGGTGTGTTTTGGGGTGTCTGTGGACTTATTATGATTTTAGGCAGCCTCTCTGCTAATGGGTGGGGTTGTGTTCCTGTCTTGCTAGTTGTTTGGCATAGGGTGTCCAGCACTGTAGCTTGCTGGTCGTTGAGTGAAGCTGGGTGCTGGTGTTGAGATGGAGATCTCTGGGAGATTTTCGTCGTTTGATATTATATGGAGCTGGGAGGTCTCTTGTGGACCAGTGTCCTGAAGTTGGCTCTCCCACATCAGAGAAGCCTCACACAGGCTTCTTGGTGGCGGCAGTAGCCGCCTTAGCATATCATGCCCGTCTCTGGTTCCGCGCTTTTAGCCGCGGCTCGTGCCTGTCTCTGGAGCTCCTTTAAGCAGCGCTCTTAATCCCGTCTCCTCGCGCACCAGGAAACAAAGAGGGAAGAAAAAGTCTCTTGCCTCTTCGGCAGGTCCAGACTTTTCCCCGGACTCCCTCCCGGCTACCCGCGGTGCACTAACCCCTTCAGGCTGTGTTCAGGCAGCCAACCCCAGTCCTCTCCCTGCGCTCCGACCAAAGCCTGACCCTCAGCTCGCAGCCCCGCCCGCCCCGGCGGGTGAGCTGACAAGCCTCTCGGGCTGGTGTGTGCCGGTCGGTTGGCACCGATCCTCTGTGCGGGAATCTCACCGCTTTGCCCTCCGCACCCCTGTTGCTGTGCTCTCCTCCGCGGCACCGAAGCTCCCCCACTCCGCCACCCACAGTCTCCGCCCGCGAAGGGGCTTCCTAGTGTGTGGTAACCTTTCCTCCTTCACAGCTCCCTCCCACTGGTGCACCAGGTCCCGTCCCTATTCTTTTTGTCTCTGTTTTTTCTTTTTTTCTTTTGCCCTACCCAGGTACGTGGGGAGTTTTTTGCCTTTTGGGAGGTCTGAGGTCTTCTGCCAGCATTCAGTAGGTGTTCTGTAGGAGTTGTTCCACGTGTAGATGTATTTCTGGTGTATCTGTGGGGAGGAAGGTGATCTCTGCGTCTTACTCTTCCGCCATCTTCCCCTCGGACCTCCTAATTTTTGACATTTTAATTACAATGTGTCTTGGCATGGACCTCTTTGGGTTGATCTCATTTGTGATTCTTTCTGCTTCCTGGACCTGGATGTCTGTTTCCTTTCCCAGGATAAGGAAGTTTTCATCTATTACTGCTTCAAATAAAGTTATCTGCCCCTTTCTCTCTTTTCCTTATGGGACTCTTATAATGTGTACATTGGTCCATTTGATGGTGTCCCATAAGTACCTTAAGATACCTTCACTCTTTTTCAGTCTTTTTTTTCTTTTTGTTCCTCTAATTAAATGAATTCCATTGTTCTGTCTTCTACTTTGCTGGTCCTTTTTTCCATATGATCTAGCCTGCTTGAACGCTCTCTATTGAATTTTTTAGTTCAATTATTGATATCAGCTATGTGATTTCTGTTTGGTACTTTAAAAAATATTTTTTCTCTTTGTTCGAATTGTCACTTTGTTCATGCATTGCTCTCCTAACCTCAGTGAGCATCTTTGTATCTGTTATTTTGAACCATCAGGTAAACTTCTTTTGTGTTTCACTAAGATGTGTTTATGTAAATTTATCCTGTCCTTTTGTTTGGAATATACTCCTATTTCTTCATTTTCCTTAACTTTCTATTTCGGTTTTTGTGCGGTAGATAAAATAGACACCTCTCCCAGTCTTGACAGAGTTGTCTCAATTAGGAGATGAACTTTATCTATCAGCCCAGCCCAAGCACCTAGTTGTGTCCTAAATTTTTGTGATTGTCCATGCCTCCTCCTTTATTTTTAGTGGCTCCCAGTAGCTGAGGGTGTATCAAGACCCATTAGTGTCCCAAAGGGGAAGATCACAGTCAGCATTTAGATGCAGCTTGATTGAAGGTGGTCCCTCAAGCAGCAGCTGGGAAAGTAAGTAGTTAAGCCTCTTCCAGGGAGAAAGTGGGAAATGGACATTTTCCCCTGCTCCCTCTATAATGGGCCCAGGTTTATAGCCAGGGGGGAGGGGTGGTGCTCCTTTGTCCATTAAGAACTGTTTATTTTACACAGTCCTGTGGAAATTGTGAGTGAAAATTCCATTGGCTACTAGAGCCAAGCAATCTGGGGCCCATCTTTCAGTGTCAGCCACAAAACCTGGAGTACCCCAGATGTGTTTACAAGCTCCTTCTAGGGAGATACTGGCAACTTGGTTTCATTATTGGAGTGAGCTAGAGAGAGAAGGTGGGAGGGATATCCACCAACTTCTCTGGTCTCTAGAGAGGATCACAGCTGCCCCTAGATGCCTACCAACTTAGAAGCCAGGCTCTCAAGTGGCAGCTTTTAAAGTATGTAGATAAACCCGTTTCAGGAAAAAACTGAGAGGCTGTTCTGCCTGCTTCATCTGCACTGAGCCCTGGTGGCATAGCCAGTTAAGAATTGCTTCTTTGTTTGCCACAGTTCTGTGGGACTTATGAATGGAAGCCCTTTAGCTATCAGAGTCAGGTGATCTGGGGACCCATACCCTGTTTGGCAGCCATAAAATCTGGGGTGCAGATGTGTTTACATGCTCCTTCCAAGTAAGTACTGATGACTTATATCAGGCTGGACAGAGAAGGCAGGAGAGGTATCCCCTGGCTTCCCCAGTCTCTTGGGAGGATGCAGGCCAGACCCTAGAGCCATCTAAATTAGAAACCTGGCCCTGAGGCAGAAGCTTTTAAAGTATGCAGATGATAAACTCTCAGGGAAAGACTGGTGTATGAGTGATTTTGCCTGATCCCTCTGCAGTGAGATAGCCATGGCAGTTCTAGTATGCCCATTAAGAATTGCTTCTTTGTTTGTTTGCTGTCATCTTGTGGTTCTCATGGACCCAAGCCCAGTTAGATTTCTGAGGTAGGTGTTTTGAAACTCCCTCTATTGAGTGTCTTATATGTTGGAATACTAGATATAGGGTCCAAATCCTTTGCTCCTCAGGGAGAACCTGGGAGTCGGGGGTTCATCCCCAATTATACAGCACTGTGTAAGGGGTGGGGGTTATGGCAAGAGTGTGCCTCAACCTTTCCTACCCAACTCACTGTGGCTACTTTTTCATTCATCTGATGTATACGATCACTCAGCTACTTTCCGGATCTCTTTCAGAGGGAATTTCTCCATATGTAGCTGTACATTCATTTTGTCTGTGGGAGTAGGAGAGCTCAGGAATCTCCTGTGTTGCCATTTTGGTTGACTACTACCTCACTGTCTTCTAACTAATCAGGTTGCTCAGTATTTTAGTGTCAAGGAAAAGATTTTTAAAATAAGGTGGGATATATTTATATATTCAGCAAAAATAGATAAAAGTATTTTAAAAATAATTATCTTCTCAAAAGGCAGTTTGCTTGAAATAGTTTCAGTATAAAATGTCAAGCTAATGAGAGAATTTTACATTGTCTTACATTTTGAAATATCTGGAATTTAATGTACTGTCATAGGTATATAAACAGGAACTGGCTTTATGATCCAGATCCATCACTTATGATGTGACCCGTGGCAAACCAATAAACCGTCAAAGCCTCAAGCCCTTTTTGTATTTTTAATTTGTAAACTGGAGAACATATCTATCCTGAAGGACTTACTGATAATTAAAATGATCCAGTACACTGTTTCACAACCTAAATGAGGCTCTTTGAAATATTTCCTGACAAGAGATACCTTTGTAATATGTTGGATATTAGGTTAAGAGCTCCAAACTAAATATACTGTAAAAAATTTACCACTGAACCTCAATTTTTAGCATGACAGTGTGTAACTACAAATAGACTCATTGATAAGATCTAGTTATTCTGAATTCCATGTTATTATAAATAAAGGAAAATAAGGGATTGTATTTTTTTACAGAAGAAAACCATTAAATCTTGTTACATGGAAAATATTCTTCATTTTGAGTGTAAATGATTACATTATAACATCTAATTGAACATACATTTTATATAATACTTTTTGTTTAAAATAAAACAGACAAAAATTAGGGATTATATTTATCTAAATCTTAGACAACCACTCACTCAAAATTAATATCACTAAATGATTATGTAATGGTTGTTTGCTTTTTAATACACAAATGGTTTTCTGGTGTTTGTTTATTACGTATTTATCCTGGCATCATAAATAAAATGTACCACATTTAGCCCAATTGTGGCCAATTAGAAATAGGATAATATAAACCCATAATTTATGTATAAAAATATAAATATAATTATCATAAATTACATATCTTAATGGCAAGTATTATAGTCCTCCAAAATTAAAGGGAAAAAAACCAAGTAAATCACATTTATTTTTTGTACTTAAATTGATAATTAAGTTATAAAAATAAAAAAGATGTGATACTGCCACAAGACATGTCTTGATAAATTTAAAAAGATTGAAATCATACAAAGTATCTTCTCAACCACAATGAAATAAGCTAGAAATCAATGAAGAAGGAAAATTAAAAAGTTCACAAATAAATAGGGATTAAATAACACACTTTAAACAAACAGTGGGTCAAATAAAGTGCAAAGGAAATTAGAGGATACCTCGTGATGGAGTGATATCACCATCATGATGGTGTGAGTTGTTCCTTTTTTATCTCCCCTTTAATTTAGAACTCTTTGGAGACCTGTTAGTGAGCAAAAATGCCTCTCTGCACAGCACATTAGGACACACATGAGATCCATCCATCTGTACATCCGAAAGTGGGTGGATTGGACTTTGGAGAAGGCTACAAAGCCAAGGGGGATAGTGACAGCAGCAGCACCTGGAAGGATGACTTCTCTAATAAGAGGTGGAAAGAGAGAGTGGTGAGTGAAAGTCTGCTAGGCCACACAGGCTGCAGCTGGACAGAACACAGTGCTCTTTCTGAGGAGGGACCTCCATGACTGGGAGAGGTCATAGAAGAGGGAAGAAGACACACAAAGAGAACTGAAGGAACACATTTCCTGCTGTCTGCCCCAGGATTTCAGTAAGAGGTCAACCCATAGACCTCTGAGACTCCTTAACTCTAAGATCTCCCTACTGGGCCATGGGCACACCCAAAGCCCCAGATACCAAGCCCATACCTCCCTACACTCTGCCACCCGCTTTTTTTCTTTTTAATGCCAGCATTTTTATGCACATGCTCCCAACTTCGGCAGCACATCAGCTCTGTAAGAGAAACTGAAAATTTGTGCTATAGTCCACCTTCTGGAAAACAAAGAAAGGTTTCTAATTGCCAATCTGTTTAACTCAAAGTAAACAAAACCTCCCAAAATAAGAAAGGTGGTGTTTACTACTTCAAATGTGATGACAGAGGCACATTCCATCAAACACTATGAAAAATCATGGTAATTTGGTATCTCAAAAAGAAAATGACAAATCTCCAGCAACTAAACGCAAAGATATTGAATTCTTTATCAGTTAGATTGCAATATTCCAAGTAGCTGTTATGAAGAAATTGAACAACCTGAAAGAAAACTCAGAAAAGCAAATTCATTGAATGCAGGAATAAAATTAACATACAGGAGGAGTATTTTACCAAAAAGATTGAAATTATTAAAAAAAAGAAAGAAACAGAAATTCTGGTGCTAAAGAACTCAATAAATGAGATGAAGAATGCATTAGAAAGTATTAAAAATAGAGCAGATCAGATGGAAGAGAGAATTAATTAGTGATCTGGAGGATAGGAATTTAGAAATGATTCCGGTAGAAGAGGAAGAGAACTAAGATTTCTAAAAAATGCAGAAACCCTACAAGAATTATAAGACTCCATTAGGAAAGCCAAAGTAATAATAATAGGTATGCCAGAAAAAGAAAGGGAGGAGGCACAGAGGGTTTATTTTAAAAAAATAAATAATAGCTGAGAACTTCCCAAGCCTGGGAAGTAATTAAACATACAAGTCCACAAACCTAACAGAACACTTCATTATCTCAATGCAAAAAGACCTTTTCCAAGACATTATAATGAAACTGTAAAACATCAATGATAAAGAATTTTAATGGCAGCCAGGGGGAAAAGGAAAGTAACCTACCAAGGAGCCCTCATTAGGCTATCAATCAGTGAATTTCTCAGCAGAAACTCAACAGGCCAGGAGAGAGTGGGATGAGATATTCAAAGTATTAAAATATACAATTTCCAGCCAAGGATACTCTATCTGGCAAAGTTGTCCTTCAGATATGAAGGAGTAATAAAGACTTTCCCAGACAAACAGAAGGTGAGGGAGTTTGCCACCACTTGACCTACCTTGCAAGAAACGTTAAAAGGAGTACTTCAAGCTGAAGTGCTAATTAGGGAAACATTAAAAAAAAAAGTACACAAAACTGTGATAATTGTGATAGTCAGAATTAGAAAACTGTATGTTAGAATAGTATGTTAAGCACTTAATTCTAAAGTAAAAGTTAAAGAGCGTTAAAATATGTATAGCTACTACAATTTGTTAATGAATTCACAGCACAAAAAGGTAATTTGTGACATCAAAAATACAAAAAGGGGAGGAGCAAAAAGGAAGAACATTTATAGCTGAAAAAAGATAAGTTGCTATCAGCAGTAAAAGGACAGTTTTATCTATGAGATATTTTATATAAGCCTCAGGGTAACCACAAAGGAGAAATGTGGAATAGAGACACAAAATGTAAAAAAGGGGGAGACTGAAAAACTGATCACTGAAAACCACCAATATACAAACATAAAGAGAAGCAGAAGGAAAAAGAAAATAATGGAGATACAAAATAACCAAAGTCAAAAGATAAAATGGCAGTATCAAGTGCTTGCATATCAATAATCACCCAAAATGTAAATGTGTTGAACTCACCAATCAAAAGGCACAGGTAGAAATACAATACCCAACTCTGTGCTGCCCACAAGAGACTCATTTCAGCTCTAACTACAGACATAGACTCTAAGTGAGGATGGAAGATGACATTCCAAGCAAGCAATAACGAAAATAAAGTGGGTGTAGCCATATTTATATCAGAAGTTGACTTCAAGCCAAAAATGGCAACAATAGACAAAGAATGTCGTTATATAATGATAAAGGGGTCAATACTCAAGAAGATACAACAGTCATAAATATATATATATGCTCCCAACACCTGAGCAGTGAAATATACTATGCAAATACTAACAGATCTTAAGAGAGAAATAGACAATACAATAATAATCCTTCAATAATCCTTCAGTACCCCACTATCAACAATGCATAGGTCATCCAGACAGAAAATCAACAAGGATATGTTGAAATGTAACCATACTTTAGAACAAGTAGAATATTATGTGTGTGTGTGTGTGTATATATATATATATATATATATATATATATAAAACACACACACACACACATATATATATATATATATAAAATATTCCATCCAAATGGAGCAAAATATACATTTTTCTCAAGTACATACAGAATATGCTCCAGGTTAGATCATATGATAGGAAACAAAACAAATCTTAGCAAATTTAAGAAGACTGAAATCATACCAACTATCTTTTGTGATCACAACGGTATGAAACTAGAAATCAAGAGAAGATCTACGAATATGTGGAAACTGAACAATACATTCTGAACAACCAGTGGGTCAAGAAGAAATCAAAAGATAAATAAACTATTTTAAAACAAATGAAAATCCAATATAGACCTTGTGGGATACAGCAAAAGCAGTCTCAGAGGAAAGTTTATAGCAATAAATGCCTATATTAAGAAAGATCACAAATAAACAATCTAACTTTATACCTCAAGGAATTAGAAAAAGAATAAATTATGCCCAAAGTAAGCAGAAGAAGGAAGTAATAAAGATCAAAGCAGAAATAAATGAAATAGGGACCAGAAAAAGCAATAGGATCAACAAAACCAAGAGCTGGTTCTTCAAAATTGACAAAGTTGTAACTACATTTACCAAGAATAAAAAAGAGAGAAGACTCAAAATTCTAAGTGAAAGAGGAGATACTATAGTTGATTCTACAGAAACAATGGGATCATAAGAGATTACAAAACCTGGGAGAAATGCATACATTTCTACAAACACATGACCTTCCAAGCCTGAATCAGGGAGAAATACAGAATCTGAACAGACCAATAATGAATAAAGAAATGGAATCAGTAATCAAAAACCTCCCAACACAAAAAACCCTAGGACCAGACAGCTTCACTGGCAAATTCTACCAAACATTTAAAGAAGAATTAATACCAGTCCTCTTCAAACTCTTCTAAAATATCAGGGAGGAGGGAACAGATCCAAATTCATTTTACAAGGCCAGTATTACCCTGATACCAAAACCAGATAAGAGTACCATGAAAAATAAAAAGAATGCTATAGGCCAGTACCCCTGATGAATATAGATTCAAAAATTCTCAACAAAATAGTAGCAAACCAAATTCAACAACACATTAAAGGGATTATACATCAGGATCAGTGGAATTTATCTCTGGGATGCAAGAATGGCTCAACATATGCAATCAATAAATGGAATATATCACATTAACAAAATCAAAGATTAAAATCACATGATCATCTCATCTGATGAAATTTAACATCCATTCATGATTTTAAAAATCTCAACAAATTAGGTATGGAGGGAATGAACCAAAATAAGGGCCATTTATGACAGTCCCACATCTAACATTACACTCAATGGAGAAAATTGAAAGCTTTTCCTCTAAGATCAGAAACAAGACAAGGATGCCCACTCTCACCACTCCTATTCAGTATAGTACTGGAAGTCCTAGCTAGAGCAGTTAGACAAGACAAACAAATTAAAGGCATCCAAACTGGAAAGAAAGAAGTAAAATTGTTGCTATTTGCTGATACATGATTTCTAATATGATATTATATAGAGAAAATCCCAAAGAGTCAATCAAAAACTGTTGGAACTAATCAATTATTTCAGTAAAGTAGCAGGATACAAAATCAACATACAGAATTCAGTTGCATTCCTTCACACTAATGATGAAACATCTGGAAAAGAAAGAAAGAACACTATCCCATTCACAACAGCATCAAAAACAAGAAAATACTTAGGAACAAATTTAAACAAGGAAATGAAAGATATATACTATGAAAACTATAAGACTTTGATTAAAGAAATTGAAGAAAGCTCAAAAAAATGGAAAGACATCCCATATTCATGGATTGGAAGAATTAATGGTGTTAAAATGTTCATACTACCCAATACCATCTACAGATTCAATGCAATACTCATCAAATACCAAAGGCACTCTTAACAGAAATAGAAGAAACAATCCTGAAATTTGTGTGAAACCACAAAAGACTCTGAGTAACCAAAGCAGTCTTGAGGAAAAATAAAGTTGGAGGTATCATGCTTCTGGATTTCCAACTATACTATAAAGCCATAGTAATTTTTTAAAAGTATGGTGTTAGCACAGAAATATACACATAGAACAATGGAATAGAGAGCCCAGAATCAAATCCTAGCATATACAGTAGACTAATATTCAACAAGGGAGCCAAGAACACCCAGTGGGAAAAGGTGCTGGGAAAACTGGAGAAACACATGCAGAATAATGAATTTGGACCACTGTCTCATACCACTCACAAATATTAACTCAAAATGAATCAAAGACTTAAACATAAGATCTGATACCATAAAAACTAGAAGAAAACATAAGAAGTTCCTCAACATTGGTCTAGGTAATGATTTTCTGATATGATGCCAAAAGCACAGACAGCAAAAGCAAACATCAACAGATGAAACAACATCAAACTTAAAAGCTTCTGCACAGCAAAAGAACAATTAACAAAATTAGATAACCTACAGAATGGGAGAAAAATTTTGCAAGCCAATTTTGCGAGGGGTTAAAATCCAAACTATATAAAGAACTCGTACAACTTAATAACAAAAAGATAAACAATCCAATTAAAAACTGCATGGAACTAAATAGACATTTTTCCAAAGAGGACATCAGAATAGCCAACAGGCACATGAAAAGATGCTTAACATCACTAATCATCATGGAAATGCAAATCAAAACTATGAGATATCACTTCATACCTGTTATATAGAATGACTATCCTCAAGAAGACAGAAGACAACAGATGCTTGTGAGGATACGATGAAAAGAGAACTTTTATACACTGTTGGTGGAAATGTAGATTTGTCCAACCACTATGGAAAACAATATGAAGCTTCCTCAAAACATTAAAAATCTACCATATGATCCAGCAATTCCACTTCTGGGTATATACCTAAAGGAAATGAAAACAGGATTTTGAAGATATATATGTACACCCATTTTTATTGCAGCATTATTCACAATAGTCAAGATATGGAAACCTAAATGTCCATCAATGGATGAATGGATAAAAAAGATGTGGTGTATAGATACAATGGAATTATACTCAGCCATGAAGAAAGGAAGATATCCTTCCATTTGTGACAACATGGATGGACCTTGAGGAAACTATGCCAACTGAGGTAAGTCAGACAGAAAAAGACCAAATACTGTATAATTTGACTTATATATGGACTCTAAAAAAGAAAAACTCATAAAAAACAGAGTAAAATGATGGTTACCAAGGGGTAGCGGGGATGTGGAGGAATAAGATTGAAGTTGTTTAAGGGTCCAAACTTGCAACAAGTAGTAAATAAGCCATAGAGATCTAATGCACAGCATAATTAATATAGACAACAATATTGTACTACAATCATCAGACTTGCTGAGAGACTAAAAATTATCTCAAACACTGAAAAAAGGGATAATTATGCAATGTGATAGATGTACTAAGTATTGCTGCAGTGGCAATCATATTAAAATGTATAAATGTATCAAATTGATACCTTAAATTTATATGATGTCATATGTCAAATATATCCATTTAAAAAACTGGAGAAAAAAATAAAATACATCAAGATGAATGAAAAATAACATACCAAAACTTATGAGATATAGCAAAAGCAGTGCTCAGAGGAAAATTTATAGCTATAAATGCCTATATTGAAAGAGAAAAAAATCCTCAAACCAATAACATAATTTTTACCTTGAGGAACTAGAAAAAGAGGAGCAATCTAAACCTAAAACTAGCAGAAGTAAGGAAATAATAAAGATTAAAATGGCAGTAAATGAAATACAGAATAGAAAAACAATGGAGAAAAATCAACAAAACCAAAAGTTGGTTCTTTTAAAATATCAAAAGAGTTGGCAACCCTTTAGCTAGACTGACAAAGAAAAAAAGAAGATGCAAATAAATGACTCAGAAGTAAAAGTAGAGGCTTCACTACCAACCTTACAGAAAAAAAAAAAGTATACGAGAATACTATGAGCAATTTTATGACAACAAATTAGATAACCTAGATAGAATGGACAAATTTCTAGGAACACGAATTATCTAAACTTCTTAAGAATAAATAGAAAATCTCAACACACTTGTAACAAATAAAGAACTTGAATCAGTAATCAAAAACCTCCCAAAAAGGCAGGGACCAAATGACATCACTGGTGAATTCTACCAAAATTTAAAGAAGTAACCCCAATCTTTGTTAAACTCTTGCAAGAAATTGAAGAGAAGGGAATACTTCCTAACTCATTCTATGAGGCCAGCATTGCCCCAATATTAAAGCCATATAAAGACATCACAAAAAAAGATTACAGACCAATGTCCCTTGTAAATGTAGATGCAAAATCCTCCAAAAATTACTAGGAAACTGAGTGTACAGTATGACCAAGTGGTATTTATTCCAAGTATGCTAGGGTGGTCTAACATAAGAAAATCAATATTTTGATTAATATACCATATATTATATACCATATTAATAGAATGCATAAAGGCATTTGACAAAATCAAGCACCGTTTTTACAAAAAATTCAGAATACTAGGAATAGAAAGGAACTTCCTCAACATGACAACGGGCATTTATTAAAAAACTCACAGGTAACATCAAACTCAGTGTGAAAGACTGAAAACTTCCCCCCTAAGATTAAGAACAAGACAAGGATGCCTGCTTTAACCACTGCTGTTCAACACTGTTCTAGAAATTCTAGCCAGAACAGTTAGATAAGAACAAGAAATAAAAGGAATCCAAATTGGAAAGGTAGAAGTAAACTTACATATAGAAAATCCCAAAGAATCTAAAAGAAAGCTACTAGAACTAATAAAATATCCAGCAAAGTTTCAGGTTACAGCATCAACACACAGCACTCAGTTGTGTTCACCAACAGAGAACAATCTGAAAAGGATATTAAGAAAGCAGTTTCATTTACAACAGCATCTAAAAGAATAAATAACTAGGAAAAAATTTAACCAAGGATGGTTACTTGTATACTGAGAACTATAAAACATAACTGAGAGAAATTAAAGAAGATCTGAATAAATGGAAAGATATCCTGTGTCCATGGATTAGAAGACTTAATATTAACATATCAGTACTAGCTACAGCTATCAGTAGATTCAATGCAATACCTATCAAAATTACTATAGCCCATTTTTGTAGAAATGGAAAACCTGGTCCTTAATATCAAGGGGCCCTGAGTAAACAAAAAATATCTTGAAAAAGAAGCACAGTGTTGTAGACTCACACTTTCTATTTCAAAACAATACAGGAATGAAAACAGTATGATACTAGCAAAAGGATATGGAATAGAAATGGAATAGTAACTCTAGAAATAAACCCATATGTCTATGGCCACTTGATTTTTGGAAAGGGTGCTAAGGCCATTCAATGGGGGAAAGAATAGTCTCTTCAACAGATAATGCTAGGACAACTGGATTTCCACATGCACAAGAATAAAGTTGGACCCCCTACATCATACTTTGTACAAAAATTAACTCAGAATGGATCAGTGGCCTAAGTATAAAACATAAAACTCTTAAAAGAAAATATAGGGGTAAATCTTCGTGACCAAACAGATTCTTAGCTATGACACCAAAAGCATAAGCAAATAAATAAATTGAATTTCATCAAAATTAAAAACTTTGTGCATCAAAAGGAAATTATCAAGAAGGTAAAAATACAACCCACATAATGGGAGAAAATGTTTGCAAATTATATCTGATAATGGTTTAATACCCAGAATATATAAAGAACTCAAGAAGGCAAACAACCCAGTTAAAAAATGGGCAATGGACTTCAATAGACATTCTTCCAAAGAATATATACAAATAGCCAATAAACACATGAAAAGATACACAACATCATTAGTTATTAGGAGAATTAATGCAAATCAAAACCACAATGAGATTCACACCTACTATAATGACTATAATTTTTAAAAACACAAAATAAATGTTGGCAAGGATGTGGAGAAATTGGAACCCTTGTGCATTGCTAGCAGGGATGCAAAATGATATATTGCACTGGAAAAAAAAAAGTCTGGAGTTTTCTCAAAATGCTAAACATAGAATCACCATTGTGACATAACAATTCTCTTGTGTATATACCCAAAGGAATTGAAAACGAGGACTTAAACAGATACTTGTATGCCAGTGTTCAATGCAGCATTATTCACTATAGCCAACAGATGGAAACAACCCAATTATCTAGGAACAAATTAATGAATTTTAAAAATATGGTATATACATACAATGGAATATTATTCAGCCATAAAAACGAATGAAGTTTTGATACATCTTGCAGTATCAGTGAACCTTGAAAACATTATGTTAAGTGAAATAAGCCAAACAAAAAAGGATGAATACTGCATGATCCCACTTCTATGAGATATCTTAGAACAGGCAAATTCATAGAGACAGAAAGTAGGTTAGAGGTTGCCAGGAGCAAAGGAGAGCTGGGAATTGGGGAATTATTGCTTAATGTCTACAGAGTATCTCTTTGTGGTAATGAAAAATTTTTTGGAAATAAATAGTGGCAGTGGTTGCTTAACTTTGTGAATGTAATTAATGCCACTGAACTGTGTAGTAAAAATGCCAAATTTCATGTTATTTGTGTTCTATCACAAAAAAATACTTTAAAAAAAAACACATGGTTCTGGGACTTCCCTGGTGGTGCAGTGGTTAAGACTCTGTGCTCCCAATGCAGGGGGCCCGGGTTCGATCCCTGGACAAGGAATTAGATCCCACATGCATGCCGCAACTAAGAGTTCACATGCCTCAACTAAGGAGCTGGCAAGCCATAACTAAGGAGCCCACGAGCTGCAACTAAGGAGCCCACGAGCTGCAACTAAGGAGCCCACGAGCTGCAACTAAGGAGCCCACCTGCCACTAAGACCCGGCGCAACCAAATAAATAAACTAATTAAAAAAAACAACACACACACATGGTTCTCACTTCTTACCTGGTTACAGAAACAAAACATTTAAGAATTATATAATTTAGCCCAATAACTTAAAAAACAATATTGAAATGTCAGTAGGTGTTATAGAATATGTTGCAACCTGCAATATATTTTAGTTTATTCAATATAAAAAGTTAATTTTGTAGGATTAATAAATATATTTGACCCTGCAATCCTAAAGATATAGAAGATAAATATAAAACTTTAAATCCATTTTGCATTAACTTTTCATGTCTATTAACAGAATAACTCTATACCTGCTTGTGACTAAAAATATCACTCCACCTCTACTAAGGCTTATTTATATCAATCAAATTTTGACACAGCAGAATTCTTATGTAACATGAAGAATATAGAGCAATAAAAGACCTGCTTTAACCTTTTGTCTGTCCCATCACACACGAAGAATAGGACATATCCCCTTTTTATACTGATTTCAGGGCTCTCTGAGTTAACCTCTAAAGTTTTTTTTCATAAGAACTACAAAATGTACCTCAAATATATTCATAATAATATTCAATATATTCTGAAAATATAGTTGAGAAGCTTGATTTGGGACATTTTCAAAAATATGCTAATATATTCATTCTACTCTCTGAAGTCTATCCTTATATACATACATTCATCCATCCATTCAATAAACACACTTAGTACCCACTATAAGCACTGTGCAAGTTGCTAAAATTACAAAAATGAATGAGATAATTGTTGACAGTCTTTCTGTCTCTGAAAGAATCTTCAAAATATAGAGCCTACTTTATGGTCTTTGATGGTGAATATAAATTTGAACCATATTCTGGGGAGAAAAGGTCATGCCTTGTTTTCTAGAATATGAGAGAAATCCTTATGAGGTAAAATTGTTTTTACAAAATAGAATTTATGAAGAGGCAGAAGTACCTGTATGAGATTCTGGAATGCTGGTTCTTCTTTATATTCTTCCTAAATATGATAGTGACTTGGAGATTTTCTTCACAGTTCTTTCTCACTCTTTGATTTCACACAATGAATTTCTCCAAGAGCTTTATCTTCTTTTTTTTTTCATGTGGGGAAACAAGTCAGTTTCAACTTTTGTGATTATCATCCTTTTCTTTAATAGTTTTAAAAGTCACTTCATTATTTTCAGTCAGAATTAGTTTTTCCCTTAACTTCTAGGTGTTCTGCTCCACATCATCCTAAGCTTTAGGACCGAGGATGACAGAGCAACCTCTATCTGGTACACTGCTGGTTGTGGAGGAGGAAAAGAGACAGCTGCAGCATGTCAAACTGATAAATGCTCTACCCAGAAGCAACACACAGCATTTTCTTTGGACAGTCGTTTTCGTTTGTCAAGTCTGGTGGCCATGCCTGAGGGGCAGGGAAGTGCAAACAAACCAGGTACCCAGGAGAACAGAATATTTGTGTAAAGCCCTAAACGTACCACAGCCATGAAAATTTTAGTCCAATTTGTTTAAAAACTTGAATAGAACGGATAATGCTATATAAAAATTACCAAAAAGGACTCAAGAATAACTAGAAAACATTAATATACCAACAACTATTAAAGAAATTGATTGGTGTTTAAAAACCTACACCCACACCTGAAACGACTACAGGCCCAAGTGGTTTTATAGGTTAGATTTAGTCAAGCCATCAAGAATTCTAGTTTTATGCAAACCATTTCAGAGAATAAAAAGAGAGCACAAGATTGCCAATGTCAGAACAAAGGCAGTCAGTGCCTCTTGCTTGCAAGATATGCAGACACACAGAGATCCATAGAGAATTGTCACCTAACTGCCAACATGTTTTATGAAGACAATAAAATCATGATATACAAACCAGGCAAAAATCGCATAAAACAAAATTATAGACCAATCTTCCTTACAAACATAGGCATAAAAATGCCACATAAAATATATAAAGTTGAATTCATCAATGTGTAAAAAACGATTATCATGAACACACAGAATTTATCCTGGGTATGAAGGAATGATAAAACATTGGAAAATCTATCACTTTAATTCATCACTTTAACAGATTTTTTAAAAATTATTCAACATTTTTAAAAATCTATTTGAATTCATCACATTAACAGATTAAAGAAGAAAACCATATGAACATCTTGATATAGAGAAACTATTTTGACTTGGCCAAATAATAAGTATGTTTAATATTGGCACAAGAATCCAAATCTTCTGATTCCTTGAGGAGTATGATTTTCACTGCACTACACTTTTTTTCCTAATAGTTTATGGCAAAAAAAGAGTATGTGTCTTTATTGTGTCCTTTACTTTAAAATAGCGTAATTAAAATCTACTAGTAATATTGGCTATTCTTTAAACCATGTGTTGATTACAAACTAATTATTATCAGGTTATCACTAATAATAAGTTGTGCTTAAGTCTGTGAAAAAGTGAATTCCTGGTACAGAAGCTTCTCACTCACTCCATTAACTCCAATCCAAATCACTTTTTGGAATGAAGTGGTTGTATATATTAAAATATATACATTGACTTATTACAATGGTTTTAAGTGTACTGTCTCCTAGGCCATGCACTTTAAATGGGGGCAAAACCTGGTTCTTGGGGCACCAAAAAAATCTTAGATATTACAGTCATTTGAGGCCCTCAAGAGCTCAACCCTACCTGAACAAATTTTATTCCTTATTTTTAATTTCTCTCATTCAGGAGAAATTTGGTTTAATTTGATTTACTGATTAGAATATTTAATTTGAGATATATTTAAATTTAACATTTTTTTTCTCCTTACAGGAGTGATAATGAAAAAAAAAAAGATTGAGAAACTATTCTATACTATGAGTTTCTTAAGACAGGAACCATGTCTTAAAATATCTTTAAATCCTCAGCCTCTAAGAGATAGTACATATACTCTTCCTAAATTTTTAATCAATTCCATATTTTCAGTATCTGATGTTCTGACAGTCTATTTAAGGTTAACTGCTTTAGAGAAATCAACTCATACTTGAAGGAAACAGTTTCTCAGCATTTGTTTGAACAAACAATGGTAAGCATATTGATTTATTCAGAAAAGGTAGGCATAATATGAAGAACAAGAACTGACAAGAAAAGCAGCTTCTTCCTCATATTCGAAGTAGCAGTAACGATAGTAATAAAAATATAAGAATCTAAAATTTATTGAAACTTTACTATCAGCCAGGAATGTGCTTTATATGTATTAATTCATCTAATCCTTATATTAGCCCAATGAATTAGGTACTTTCATTGCCATCATTTTACAGTGGAATCTGCAGTTAATCTCTGTGATTAGTATTCTGGCAATTTTTCTAATTTCATAATCAATATAATATTTACTAAGTAACTGTCAGTGAGGTCATTTTCTTTTAGTCTGATTTTGATTTAGAAATTCCAATCCTCTCATTCAATTTACAGCTTTGGAAATTCCAAAATTATTACAAACACCTATTCACTCCTTCCCCACTTAAAAAAATTTTTTTAAGAGATTAACCAAGTAATGATCATTATCCACCTTACCTATAAAAACACCATTGCATAAGCCGTCTGGGTCAGCATCACCTTCTGATGTTCAGAGCTAGAAATTTTGTAGTTCGGTGTCTCCCTGCACTGCCTTCTTTTTCCCTCATTCCACCAATAAAGGAAATTACCATTAATGAGGACACTTCCAGAGTGAAAGGGGCACTATTAGTAATTATACCAAGACATAAGAGTAACTGAGACTGTCCTGGGGAAACCAGCATGTTTGATCACCATACTCATAATTCTACATCTTTTGTGCCTTGTCTACTCTCAGTTCTACTGTTTTCTACAGCTATGCCATTAATACAGTTATTCTTTGACCCAAACAACTGAAAGTTTTGAATCTGAAGAATCTAAGGCCTCTAAATATTCCTTTTGGACAGAAAAATCACATATTTTAAAATACAGTAGTAATGGTAATAATTTCCAGTAACAATGTTACCTGTTTTCCAGCCTGTATTTGTGAAAGGTTTTTGAAAAGGTATATAAACTACTTTGGGAACATTTGTGTTTATGAATTAGAATAATTTTTGAATGTGAGAAAAACTCTTCCCACTTCCCCTCTTTCCTACACAAACAGAAAGTCCCCTTTCCTTTTAAGATACCGAGTACAGTTTAGAGAACAGCAGTTAGATAGTCGTAAATAGCTGTTAGGATTGAAATCCCCTAAATATGCTCTCCAAAATAGAATGCCTACAGGCTGGTGCGAGACAGTCCCTTGGAATGTGGGAAAATAACATTAAAATTTCTGTTATGATTATTGAAACAGAAGAAAAGTTAAACTTTACTAATACTTAGTGAGGACTGACATTGGCATCCTTACTTACATGTTATGATGGTAAGTAATGTTAGCCGAGGAAAACGGTAAGTTTGACAATATGAATAGCTGACTTCATTAGTTGGTTAGTTTTGCAGGTGTTGCAATGTTTTGAAGTTTAATATGACCAGTTAAATGGATTTTAGATATTATCTAGTTTTAGCTAAACTACCAGCACAAGGTGCACAGAAACTTAAACAGAATCCTATAAAGAAATCAGATTGATGATAATACTGATAAGGCAAACAAAAAAATAGAAGAGCTGACACATCATTCTAGTATAAGCTTTTTGTAAGCTATAAAAATTATTTAAAAAAATAAAATATGATAGAAAGTCAGCCAAAAACATTAGAAATTATTAAAAACCTACTTGAAATATGTCTATAAAATTTATTGTAAAATATCACTTAACATTTATCTCATCCTTCTTAATTTCATGTTTTTAATCTACATAAGTAAATGTAATTTACAAATAAACACTGAAAACTATAAAATATCAATGAAATAAATTGAAGATGACACAACTAAATGAAAAGCTATTCCATGTTCATTGATTAAAAGAATTAATGTAGGGGTAGGGAAGTAGGAGGTACAAACTATTAGGTATAAAATAAGGTACAAGGATATATTGTACAACTTGGAGAATATGGCCAATATCTTTTAACAACTATAAATGGAGTATAAACTTTAAAAACTGTAAATCACTACATTGTACACCTGTAACTTTTATAATTATATAACTGTATGGCAACTATAGTTCAATAAAAAAATAAAATTTAAAAAAGAATATTGTTAAGATGTCTGTACTACTCAAAGCAAAATAAAGATTCAACACAATTCCTATCAAAATACCAACAGCAGTTTTCACAGAAACAGAAAAAACAATTCTAAAATTGGTATGGAACCACAAAAGATTCCAAATAGAGCAACCTTGAGAAAGAACAGAGTGGGAGGTATCACTTCCTGATTTCAAATTATATTGCAAAGCTATAGTAATCAGAATGGTGTGGTATTGGCATAAAAACAGACTCATAAACCAGTGGAACACCATGGAAAGCCCAGAAGTAAACTCACACATACACAATCAACTACTTTTCAATAAGGGTGCCAGGAATACACAATGGGGAAAGGATACTCTCTTCAATAAATGGTATTGGGAAAACTGGATTGCCGTATGCAAAAGAGTGAAACTGGACCTCTGTGTTACACTATACACGAAAATCTACTCAAAATAGATTAAAGAGTTAAATGTAAGATTTGAAACCATAAAACTTTACAAGAAAACATACAGGATAAGCTCCTTGACAATGGCCTTGGCAGTTTGTTTGGGTGTTTTGTTTTGTTTTGTTTTGGATGTGACCACAAAAGCTCAGGCAATAAAAGGAAAAATAAACAAATGGACTACATCAAACTAAAACGCTTCAGCATGGCAAAGGAAACAAAATCAAAAGGCAACCTATGGATTTTGAGAAAATATATACGAACCATAAATCTGATAAAAGACACTGGACATTTGCTAATAAAGTAGACAGCAGGTACTGTCACAACAACAAAAAAGATAATTATGTGAGGAGATGGATATATTAATTAGCTTGACTATAGTAATCATTTCACTATATTATATATCAAATCATCCTGCTTTACACCTTGAAGATATACATTTTCTATTTTAAAATAGAAAATAAAACATATGTAAACAATAATTTAGGATTATTCTTGATCAAAGAAATTTTACTTTAACCATACTAATACTCAGGTGAATGCAGCCTTTCTGTCAAAATAAGCAGCCTGATCTAGAGCATAATATTTAACATTACTTTCGTTATTGTTACATAACGAGTTATTAAAATAGATGAACCAGAATCTGCTTCAAGCTTGAGCCTCACGGAGCCTTTACCACCAGAGTTACTAGCAAGTACTAGAATATATCTTTTCTGCTCAGTTTATTGTATTGTCCCCACTCACCAACACTAATAAGCACAGAAATACATTAGTAGGCAGTAGATAACTACAAAGCAAAGGTTAATAATCACGTTATTCATCTTAAAAAATATATAATTTTGAAGGTCTCTAAAAACAAAATTCAGTGTTGGTCAGCCAACAAAAACAGGTTGCCACTGAGTATACCAAACTGTAAATAATTAGCATATAAGTATCACAAAATAAAAAGAACAGCATTTCACAATGAGATGTAATATTTCTCAGAAATGTCATATTCATTTAGTCATAAATGGACTATTGCTTACTTTCAGTATTTACTTTTTATATAATCTCCTTAAGTAGGTCCATGCTTGGAAACATAAGAATAGCTCAATTTCTTCAAAGGAGTATCATTTTGTCTGTCCAGTTTATTCAGTGTTAAAACATAAGACATTTTTCCTATAGAATTTTGCACAAATGACTTAGTGAAATTCTCAAGGTATAAGATAGAAGGTTAAGTTGGTGATCAGAATTAACAAACATTAATTGTGAGGGTTGTAAAAATAAAACGTGAAGTTTTAATTTAGAAAATGCTCTCATGGGAAAATAATTTACATTTGAACCTCACAATTTTTTTTCATTTGCTATTTTTTAATTTTATATTGGAGTAGAGTTGATTAAAATGTTGTGTTACTTTCAGGTGTACAGTAAAGTGATTCAGTTATACATATACATGAATGTATTCTTTTTCTAATTCTTTTCCCATTTAGGTTATTACAGATATTGAGCAGAGTTGCCTGTGCTATACAGCAGGTCCTTGTTGGTTATCTGTTTTAAATATAGCAGTGTGTACATGTCAATCCCAAACTCCCAATCTATCCCTCCCCCCACCTTCCCCCATGGTAACCATAAGTTCCTTCTCTAAGTCTGTGACTTTGTTTCTGTTTTGTAAATAAGTTCATTTGTATCATTTTTTTTTAGATTCAGCATGTAAACAATATCATATGATATTTGTCTTTCTATGTCTGACTTACTTCTCTTAGTATGATAATCTCCAAGTCAGCCCATGTTGCTACAAATGGCAATATTTCATTTTCTTTAATGGCTGAGTAATATTCCATTGTATATATGTACTACATGTTCTTTATCCAGTCACCTGTAAATGGACATTTAGGTTTATTCCATGCCTTGGCTATGGTAATTAGTGCTCCAATGAACATTGGGCTGAATGTATCCTTTTGAACCATGTTTTTCTCCAGATACATGCCCAGGAGTGGGATTGCAAGATATATGGTAGCTCTATTTTTACTTTCTTAAGGAACCTCCATACTGTTCTCCACAGTGTCTCTACCAATTCATTCCCACCAACAGTGCATAGGGTTCCCTTTTCTCCACACCCTCTCCAACATTTATTGCTTGTAGACTTTTTGATGATGGCCATTCTGACTTTTATGAGGTGATATCTCACTGTAGTTTTGACCTGAATTTCTCTACTAAGCGATGTTGAACATCTTGTACCTCTTGATCATGTGCCTCTTGGCCATCTGTATGTCTTCTTTGGAGAAATGTCTATTTAGGTCTTCTGCCCATTTTTTGATTAGGTTGTTCTTAAAATTTGTATGGAAACACAAAAGACCTCGAATAGCCAAAGCAATCTTGAGAAAGAAGAACAGAGCTGGAGGAATCAGGCTCTCTGACTTCAGACTACACTACAAAGTTACAGTCAGCAAAAGAGTATGGTAGGGGCTTCCCTGGTGGTGCAGTGGTTAAGAATCCACCTGCCAATGCAGGGGACATGGGTTCGAGCCCTGGCCTGGGAAGATCCTACATGCCACGGAGCAACTAAGCCCATGCGCCACAACTAATGAGCCTGCGCTCTAGAGCTCGCATGCCACAACTACTGAGCCCACGTGTCACAACTACTGAAGCCCACGTGCCTAGAGCCCAAGCTCCGCAACAAGAGAAGGCACTACAATGAGAAGCCCGCACACTGCAACGAAGAGTAGCCCCCACTCGCTGCAACCAGAGAAAGCCTGTGCACAGCAACGAAGACCCGATGCAGCCAAAAATAATAAAAATAAAAAATAAATAAATTTTAAAAACAAAAAACCAGTATGGTACTGGCACAAAAATAGAAATATAGATCAATGGAACAGGATAGAAATCCCAAAAATAAACCCACACACCTGTGGTCAATTAACCTACGACAAAGGAGGCAAGACAATACAATGGAGAAAAGACAGTCTCTTCAATAAATGGTGCTGGGAAAACTGGACAGCTACATGTAAAAAAAAAAATGAAATTAGAACATTCTTTAACACCATACACAAAATTAATCCATTTTGATTTTAAGACCTAAATGTAAGACCAGATACTATGAAACTCTTAGAGGAAAACATAGGCAGAACACTCTGACATAAATCGCAGCAATGTCTTTTTCTATCCATCTCCTAGAGTAATGGAAATCAACAAAAATAAACAAATGGGACCTAATTAAACTCAAAAGCTTTTGCCCATCAAAGGAAACCATAAACAAAATGAAAAGACAACCCACAGAATGAGAGAAAATATTTGCAAATCATGCAACTGACAAGGGATTGATCTCCAAAACTTACCAACAGCTCATGTGGCTCAATATCAAAAAATGAGCCTCACAAATTTTTGAATTAAGTCATCAGATGATATAGATGAGAAATCTGAGACCCAAGGAGATAAATTACCTTGCCCCAAGTAAATGACAGATCAAAAATAGTCTCCTAAAATATTTGCAAATGATATGACCAATAAGGAGTTCATATCCAAAATACATAAAGAACTTATACAACTCAATATCAAAAAAAAAAAACGAATTAAGGGCTTCCCTGGTGGCGCAGTGGTTGAGAGTCCACCTGCCAATGCAGGGGACGCGGGTTTGTGCCCCGGTCCGGGAAGATCCCACATGCCGTGGAGCGGCTGGGCCTGTGAGCCATGGCCACTGAGCCTGCACATCCGGAGCCTGTGCTACGCAACAGGAGAGGCCACAACGGTGAGAGGCCCGTGTACCACAAAAAATAATAATAATAATAATAATAATTAAAAAATGAGCAAATGACCTGAACAGTCATTTTTCCAAAGAATACCTATAGATGACCAACAGGAACAGGAAAAGATGCCCAACATCACTAATCATCAGAGAAATGCAAATGAGTATCACCTTACACCTGTAGAATGGCTACCATCAAAAACACCACAAATAACAAATTTGGAGAAAAGGGTACCCTAGTACATTGTTGGTAGCAACGTAAATTGGTGCAGCCACAATGGAAAACAGTATGAAGGTTCCTCAAAAAACTAAAAATAGAACTACCATATGGTCCAGCAATTCTATTCCTGAGTATATATCCAAAGAAAACAAAAACAGTAATTCAAAAAGATATATGCACCCCAATGTTCATAGCAACATTGTTTACAATAGCCAGGATATGGAATCAGTGTAAGCGTCCATCAACAGATGAATGGATAAAGATGTGATACATATACACACACACACACACACAGAATGCAATATTACTCAGCCATAAATAAAAGCATGAAATTTTGCCACTTGCAACGACATGGATGGACCTGGAGGATATTATGCTTAGTGAAATGAGTGAGACAGAGAAATACAAATACTGTATATTATCATTTATATGTGGAATCTAAAAAATAAAGTGAATGAATATATCATAACAGAAACAAAATCACAGATATAGAGAACAAACTAGAGGTTCCCAGTGGGGAGAGGCAAGGGAGGAGGGGTAAGAAGAGGTAGGGGATTAAGAGGTACAAACTACTATGTATTAAAATAAACAAGCTACAAGGATATATTGTATAGCACAGGAAATATAGCCAATATTTTATAATAACTTTAAATGGAGTATAATCTATAAAAATATTGTTATGTTATATACTTGAAACTAATATTGTAAATCAACTATACTCCAGTTTTTAAAAAAAGGATCGTTTCCTGACTCCATATTCCATGCTCTTTGCTAATTTTACTGTCCCCCCTTAAAACCCTTAACTGGAAAAAAAAAAAAAGACTTCTGATAGTTGCTTATCATTAAAATAAAAAAAAAACTGTCAGGAATACAATATATCACTCAATGAAATCAAGATATGCTCTGGTCGTGATACTTCTGTTCATAATGCAGCTTCCTTTCTGAGAACTTAAACTGAATTTAATGAGCTTTAAATAATATGTTCATGTATCTTCTAGGTTTCCACAGACGTGCAGCTCCAGTTACAAGAAGGCAGTTTCCACATGGTGCACATAGGATGGATTATTTGCACTTTGAGGATGATAGCCGTGGATGGTGGTTTGACATGGATATGGTGATCATCTATATTTATTCAGTGAACTGGGTCATTGGATTCATTGTTTTCTGCTTTCTTTGCTATTTTTTCTTTCCATTTTAGGAATTTTCATACCTTACTATGGTTGAACAATTACAAATGATGTAGATAACAATTACTTAAACATTTTTTTAAATGTGCTTTGAAGTTTTTATAATGTTTCATTATATAAATTGTTGGTGTTTATAGAAAATCTGAGAATGGACTTATTTATGAATGTTTTTCATGTAACAAACTCAACTTTATTCAAGAGCTAATCTGTCTAGCACTTAGCAACAACACACTGTTAATTTCATAGTTCTTCTTGGTTTGGGATTTGTGGCTCTAATTTTACAATGTCACTTTTACATTTATCTTGATTTTAAAGACTGAGGTTTTCCCTCCACTTAAAAATAGTAAAAAATGTAAAATTAAATGATAATCTGAGTAGATATTATCATTAATGATAATATATTTAGTCAATCATCACTTATCCTCAGGCAAGTTATATACATTAAAGATAAACCATATCCTCTGGGAACTAATCTAGCAGGGTATATTCAGTTTTGGTTTCCAATTATCTCTATGTATGTCCTTATGTCCCTTTCTGTTACCAAGACAGCTGACTATCCTTTTTTTTAGAGGCCTAATAATAGCGTTAGTGCAACATTTTAAACTATTACAAGAGCAGAATATTAAACACAAAAAAGCAAAAAAAAAAAAAAACAAAGCTGAGATTAATTCCCACCAGTAGATACTTAGAAAAATATATTAACACTTTTCCAATTGCAGGATTATTCACCTGAGGAAATTAAAAATTTACTGACAGACACTCAGTAGCCTAAAAGAACAATGCATGTCCAAAATGTAGTTAATTTAGTGATTCTTTTAACTTGGACATTGTCAAATATATTGTAAATGTGCAATAAAGAGTGGCTTTTAAATTTTTTCATTGTCATTAACTAATTTAATGTCTGGAAAAAAGAATTGTTAGAAATAGGCTTTTGGGTTTATAGAAAGAAAACCTGATATTTATTTTTATTATTACAGTAATCCCTGGAATAAGTTTTCCCTTATTGATTTTTTTTTTTTAAAAAGATCTGAATGATCCCAGTATAAGAAAGAATTTGGGTAGGTATTCCAATGTTAAAAGTGAGAAACCTAAAGCACAGAGAAGTAAGCTTATTTATTTCAGTCACTTAGGTGGTCTTTGTGTAACCTAGAACAAAAAGTTCTTCTGGTTTTTTTTTTTTTTAACATCTTTTTGGAGTATAGTTGCTTTACAATGTTGTGTTAGTTGTGCTGTATAACAAAAGTGAATCAGCTATATGTATACATATATCTCCATATCTCCTCCCTCTTTCATCTCCCTCCCACCCGCCCTATCCCACCCCTCTAGGTGGTCACAAAGCACGGAGCTGCTCTCCCTGTGCTATGGGGCTGCTTCCCATTAGCTATCTGTTTTACATTTGGTAGTGTATATATGTCCGTGCCACTCTCTCACTTCATCCCAGCTTACCCTTCCCCCTCCCCGTGTCCTCAAGTCCATTCTCTATGTCTGCGTCTTTATTATGAACTACTAATTCAACATTCCTGTGCTGTGATGTCATATATCTGATAATGCAATAAGCATATTTTAACATAAGGTAGGTAAACCTCTCATGGCACTAAAAATACTACCACCATCCAAACAAATTGAGATTGATCAGGCTTGAACAGTTCAGTCTATGAAAGGTCCAAATTTGTCATAATTACTGACTATATTTGAATAAAAACATTTAATTGACAGTATGTGATGTTCTAATAAATATGGAAGAATGATACAGCTTTTTATTCTAACATTGCCCTTATTGTGTTTAAAATTATATCTGTGAAAGAAAATAGTGTACATTAGACATCATCAAATCCAGAAAGCAGAAAACTAAATACATTTTAGAAACACAGAGATCAATTTTTGCTCATTATAATAAGAAATATATATATTATGCTTGCAGTCTAATGACATAACTGTTATCTTGGTGAAGCAGCATTGTCGGCAAAGCTCAGTATTACCTTACAGAAATAAAAATGGATATTTATAATCACTAATTTATTACTCAAAGTAAAGATGATATGGTATAAGGGAAAATATTGCCTTCTTAAAATACATGTCAGGAAAAATGAACAAAACATATGGGGGAGCCATATTTTAAGAACTGTAAAATAAATTGCAGCTATTTCCCAAGCAACTCCTGGCTTATAAGCTCTAGCAAATATGCCTTCATTCATTCCTAAATTACCTAAAAATTGATTATAATTATACATGGAGTAAATAGTGTTATTAATACGATTTCTCAGAGAAACAAAGAGGATTCCCAAAATATATTTATTAGGTCAGTAATACATATCAGTTTATAGATCTGTATCTACAAACTAAATACAAATAAATATAATACCCTTAAATAAATAGAATACCCTTTAAAAAAGAAATTGTAGTCTGGGCACTCTCACCTTCTGAGATGGCCCACCCTCTGTCTGTAGAGTATGTTTCTCCCAAGGCCTCTCGCCTTCTGAGATGGCCCACACTCTGTCTGTGGAGTGTGTTTCTCTCTAAATAAATCCATTTCTTACCTAAAAAAAGAAAAGAAAGAAAAGGAAGGAAAGGAAGGGAAGGGAAAAGGAAAGGAAAAGAAAAAGAAATCGTAGTCTGGAGGAGCATTCTCAAGTCACACAGCTACTAAGTGATACAGCCAGGAGTCAAACCCGGATAGGCCTAGTTCTTGAAGCTATATCCTTTCCACGACACCTTCTTAAGAAGTCCAATTCCTAATTTAGGGACTTCTCTTACAAAAATTCAGAGGTATCCCTTCTCAGTGAAATTTCTAGGAATCCATTGGTCTATACCATGTCAAGATATCCCTTCCAAGGTAGATAAGGTGTTGTATCTGACCCTCCTACCACTAAAAGAGAAGAATGATGTTTACAGTTCCTCTTTGAATTTTGGAGGTAACATATGCCTTGTTTGGGTGTGCTACTCTGACCCATTTACCAAATGACTCAAAAAGATGCCTTTATTGAGTGGGACCAGAACAAGAGAAGGCCCTTCAACAGGTCCACTCTGCCATGCAAATTGCCGGGTCACTTGGGCCATATGATCCTACACATCCAATGGTCCTTGAATTGTCAGAGGTAGATGGGATTGTTGTTTGAAGCCTTTAGCAAGCCTTAATAGGTAAATCACAGCACGGACCCTCAAAATGGATTAAAGACCTAAATGTAAGGCCAGACACTATAAAACTCTTAGAGGAAAACATAGGCAGAACACTCTATGGCATAAATCACAGCAAGATCCTTTTTGACCCATCTCCTAGAGACCCTTACGATTTTAGAGCAAAGCCACACCATCCTCTTTGGATAACTATTCTTTTGAGAAACAGCTTGCCCGCTGTGAGGCCTAGTAGAGACTGAACATTTGGCCAGGACCCACTAAGTTACCATGATACCTGATTTACCCATCATGAACTTGGTGCTGTCTGATCCACCAAGCCATAATGTTGGGTGTGTGCAGCAGCAGTCTGTTATCAAATGGAAGTGGTGTTTATGAGATTAGGCTTGAGGAGGCCCTGAAGGCACAAGTAAGTTGCTTGAGGAAGTAGCCCAAATGTCCACGGACTCTATTTTGCTACATCACCTTCACTCTCTCAGCCCATACCTATGTCTTCACACCTAAGACCAGTTGACCAAGGAACAGAACTGTTAGGCCTGATTTACAAAGAGCTCTGTGTGATTTTCAGCTACCACTCAAAAGTGGACTTCTGATACTCTATAGCTTTCCTTTGGACATCCCTGAAGGATGATGGTGAAGGGAAATCCTCCCCATGGGCAGAATTTCAAGCAGTGTACTAGGTCATTCATTTTTCCTGTGAGATACATGTCTATAGTGATTAACGGACTGTGATATGAGTATGTTTGTATAAGTATTAACCAAATATTTTTTCTTCCAGTTTTATCCTATCATCTAAAGCATCTTAAAAATAGCTACCTTTATATCAATATCACAAGATGTATTGTGATCATTAATCTTAGTACTTAAATTACAAAGGAGAAGAGAAACATCACCCAAGGTCTTTGTATCCTCAGTTGTATGTAGGATAACTGTGTCATGTTAGGCAGTATGGTTTAAGGAGATGTTTTAAGATATATATGAGTTCCAACTTGACAAGGGACTGTGATGGCTTTGTGGGATGTCAACTTGGCTGGGCTAAAGTACATTACTCAGAATTACTTTTCTGGTAAATGTCCCTTTGGGGGAAGACATAGAAGGATTAACAGTATATGTTTTTGGCAGTGTAACAGTGTCTGAGGGTCTGAGTCTGTTAACTGGCTCAAATCTAGAATTTATAGAAGAAATTGACTCTGTGTTTTCTTAATTCAATTCAGACATCTGTTCAGTAAGCTAGAAATACTCTGCTTATACAGATCAAGTAAGAATTTAAAAGGCTGGCCATCTTTTCCTATTCTAGGGACCTCTTGATAACCAGCCAACCCCCAAGTCTCTGCAAGTCAAACTAGTCTGATTACCACTTTGACTCCACTGTTTATAATGGTAACCATCACACCTTGTTTTTAGCAATTAAGTGCCACCATTTAGCCTCTGACATCTCAGGATCCCATTATCTCCACTGCATTTAGCAATCCTAGTTCAGTGGCAGAGTTTCCTCTGTAATTTTTGACCTAAAGAGAAGAGAACTTTTCAAGGATGCTGTGGCTCCCCCCAAAATTTATTTTTCACAGCTGTTGTGAAAGTTGTGTCTTTCCAGGGTTGGAGAGCAGGTCTTACAGGATAGATATACTCTAACATTGCAATCTCCTTAAGCCTTCGGATACCTTCATCTACAATATAACATGGCATTTCAACTTCATTTAATGTAGGCCACCTTTTGGGTCCAGCCAATTGACCAACCAACCAACTTGTTATAGCCCTTCCTAACTGCTTCAGCTGAAACAGTGAATCCAGAACCTCTGGTTAGTGAGCCTGTATCAATAAATACAGCATGATTCAACTTTATGATCCTCCCACCTTGATCACACAGCCTTAATATCCATTCTTACACACACCCTCTAGATTTCTGTCTGTATGAAATGAAAAATCATTCAGTTGTTTTTGGTGTGTATCACACCTCTTCATGAATCACAACTAGTACCTCATCTTTTGAGAACTTCTGCAACTTGTCTAGTTATAGATCTAGAAACAAAAAGGAATGTTGGAAATTAGGTCCTGAGGAGGGTCAGGAGCGCCTTGCAGGCAAGTAACTCAGTAGAGACCCATTCCAGCTTCTTCAGGTAAAGAGGGGCCATCTTCCTATATTAGGCAAAGTACTCTTGAGAAACAGAACCAATAGGATATCTATTTAAAGCTTTATTATAAGGAATTGGCTCATCTGATATTGGAGGCTGGAAAATCCTAAGTCTGCAGAGCCATTGTTCCTCCCAGCTCAAGTCCAAATTCCAGAAGCTGCTGTAGAACGAGAAACAGCCAATATCCCAGTATGAGTCTGAAGGCCAGAAGGATGCTATAGAACCACAAAGAGGTAATATCCCAGTGTGGAGGCTGTCAGACAGGAGAATACTCGGGGAATGGTCAGTCTTTTATTTTATTCAGGCCGTCACCTGACTGGATGAGGCCCACCTACATTACGGAGGGCAGTCTGCTTTACTCAATCTACCATTTAAAATGTTAACCTCATCCAAAAAAACACCCTCACAGAAACATTTAATGTTTGATCAACTATCTGGAAAGCCTATGGCCCAGTCAAGTTGACACACAAAATGAATTATCACACTTCCTCAGGCAGAAGTGGAAGGGATGCTTCTACTGGCAAAGATGGTTCAGTTTTATTTAGGAGGTTCAGATTCCCCATCTTTATCATAATCTCCCCATATATTCCCCTCCTATTTGTAGGAACCCATTCCTTCCCAATTAGGGACCAAACTTTAACAGAGGTCGTTGGGAATTCAATTTGAATTGTAGTTTAGCCACTTGCAGGAGGAGACTCTTGCTTTGGTTTTCAGAAACCCTACAGCTACAGCTGTACAGCTACAGAATATGGTTTCTTTGAGGGCAGATATAGAAGCTTTCAGGTCATTGATGCAGAACTTGAGCAAGGAATTTAAATCCCTGGGTTCATCTTTTTCATTGGCCACTTTCTCCTGGGCAATTAGGAGTAACCAACCAACTCCACTATACCCCTTATTTTGACAGAAATGTTCTAGAGGAGCTCATACTTAGGCACCCTGAGCCTCACCTTCTATAGGTACTCAATTGCAGGTATCCAAAGGTGATAATTTGTGCAACCCTTTTGCCATGTCATGCCATGAACTAGCAGTGTCCTTTCACCACTGGAAACAGGTTCCTTAGTGCCTTTAAAACTTATCAGATTAGGGGCTTCCCTGGTGGCACAGTGGTTGAGAGTCTGCCTGCCGATGCAGGGGACACGGGTTCGTGCCCTGGTCCGGGAGGATCCCGCATGCCGCGGAGCGGCTGGGCCTGTGGGCCATGGCCACTGAGCCTGCGCGTCTGAAGCCTGTGCTCCGCAACGGCAGAGGCCACAACAGTGAGAGGCCCACGTACCAAAAAAAAAAAAAAAAAAAGGAACCGAAATGGATTACACAGTTTGGGGAGCTGTTTAAGCAAATCCAGAGTCTATAGGGCAGACAGTTAGAAATGGAAGAACACAAAAAGGCTGGGATCCAAAAGACAGTGGCCAAAGCTACTGTCCACAAGTAGACTTTCATTCTCCAGGGAATGTCTCAACCCTCTTTTAAGACCTTTCAACTGATTGTCAGGCCCACCCAGGATAATTTCCCCAATGACTGATTAGGGACTTTAACTATGTCTGAAAAAAATCTCTTCACGGGAGAAGCTACATTAGTGTTTTATTAAATAATTAAGAGAAGGTGTGTATATGGTACAAACTAGCTCATGCTTTCCTTCCCTCCTCCAACTCTTGTGAAAGGATAACTCTTGTAACCTACTTATCCAGAAACATCTTGGAAAGGGAATTCTGGGGAATGTAGTTTAGCCTAGCCAAGTTGACATACCACAAAGCCATCACACATGGTATGCTCAATTAACTGCCCTCTCTATATTTTATCTCTGGATTATTTATACAAAATGATCAATCTTAAAATAAGGATAAACTCAAAAGTTTATAGCATAACTTTTAATAATTCATCTCCAGTACCATAAAAGTTTTAAAATATTCTACGTAGGTGGTCTGGTTATCTACTGCTGAATAACAACCTACCCTAAATTTAATGGTTTAAGAAAACAATCATTTTATTATATCTCACATTTTGTGCATCAGGGATTCAGACAGCACTCAGCTGGATGATTCTTCTGTTCCACATGGCATCAACAGAGGTCAACTGGTGATATTCAGCAGGCAGTAGACTGGTCTGGAGGGTCCAAGACAGCTCCACTCATATGGCTGGTGTTCTAGGAGAGATGGTTTAAAACTTAGGCTCAGAAGAAATGGTCAAATGGAGCACCCACATGTGGCCTAACAAGGCAGTCTCAGGGTGGTCAGACATCCATGGTAGCTCAGGACTCCCAGAGCGGGTGTACATCAGCAGCCTCAGCAGTCCTGGAATGATATTTCTGCTGCTTTCTGTTGATCAAGAATGTCACTAAGGCCAGTCCAGATTCAAGGAAAGGGGAATCTGATTCTAATAGAACAATTATGAATCTATCACTCTAGGAAATCTCTGTGGGGGTTAAGAGATATAAAAATAACCCTTGGTAAAAGGATTATAAAACTGAAAAATGAATAAACTGTGTAGTCACTCTTGATTACCTCTGTCAGAAAAGTATCAAGGAGCTTAATACTTAATAAATAATATTATCCTCAACATGATATGTATCAGTGCTTCTCACACTTTAATGTCCATGTGAACCACCTAGACATCTTGTTAAAATGCAGGTCTGGGATAGGGCCTGGAATTCTGCATTTCTAACAAGGCTTCATGTGATACCAATGCTTCTAGTCTGATGAAACAGAGTCATCTATATCATGGGTCAACAGGCTTTTTCTGCAAAGGGCTGTATAGTAAATATTTGAAGCTTTGTGGGCCTCATAGGGTATTTGTCACATATTTTTAAAAATCCAACCACAGATATATGTCACTGGTATTCAAATTTGGCTGCATAATGGAATCACTTGGGGAATTCTTAAAAATACTGATACCTAGGTCCTACCCCAAATACTCTAATTTAGTTGGCATAAGAATAGGGATCCTTAAAAGTTCTCTAGGTTAAATCTATTATGTGGTAAAGTTTGAAAACTTAATCATCTATATCACTTCCTATTTCTACCTACTTGTACCTTTTGGGTCATTAAATCTTTTTCAATACATCTGAATGAATTAATTAATACAGATCTCTCTTCACTTCAACACAAAACTGACAATCTAATTAAAAAATAGTAACCAAAAATAGACGCTTTCATCAGCACACCCCTGCTCCCAATAGGAAGCCTATCCCCAATGGACATATGTTAGGAAAATAAAATGAAGTTGGATGCTGAATTGAGGGCTAATAGAAAGTGATGCATAAGTAGGTTGCTGGGGGAAAAAAAAAGTGAAACACAGAAAACTTCAAGTAAGTAGAGTGATAAACTGCAAGGCTATAAAAAGTAGAAATTACTATCAACCTCATCAAGATAATTAAGAGAAAACTATAAGAGACCTCACCTAGAGTAGCGTTCTGCTTTAAAGACTAAAGATTTGTAAACATGTCAATATATAAATGGCGTGAGCTGCTTACTTAAAATGTTCTCTTAAATATTTCTCTCATAATTTTATACTATATATCTGCATTATACAGGGTTTCCAAAGAAAGTTATAAATTCTTACTCAGTTCTGTCTAAATTAATATGCTTTTAAAATAACAGATACTTTTTAAAGCATTATACCTTGTACCTTTCTAGGCAAATAACTTTAACTGTGAACTTACTATTTTATTAACTCAATTTGGAAAACCATTTTACATGTGCCATCTTTCCCAAGTAAAATTTTGTCTATAACATATAATCTATTTGTTCAGAGTTAATATCAATAAATTATTAAAGAAAATAATAAGTTAGAGTGTACCCAAGTAATATTCCACTTTTCATTACATACTGTCTTTTCTCTTTATCCTTTCTGACGTTTTTATTTCAGCTTTTCTCTGTGAATTAGCTCCCTTTGGTTTTAACCTCCTGGACTGCATTTCCCTCTACTAAAACTTTCATATAAAATAGTACATCTTCACACAGTAAAATGCAACAGTAACACATAGTTAATAAGGTCTCCTCATTCATTCATGCATTCAACAAACAAAAATAGTACATGCTCAATAAATATTCATTTGCTCTACAAATGATGCTCAATTCAAGTTTTGACCATGATCTGAACTTCACTAAATGTCAGTCACATATCCTGAGGATTTCAGAATAAATTTCTTATTACCTAGGTATCTATATACATTCCTTCTAATTTAAAAAATTTCAGAAATCTACTTGGTATCTCATTATTCAAATGAAAGCTACATCTGTTACAAGCAAAATTTTCTACTCCTGTCTGCTTCCTATTATGGACTCAGAGATAATCAGTATACGTGTGTATCAATCCACTTTTCCTATGACTAACAGCTAAAAGTAGAGGGAAATTAAGAGAAAATTACACCACCTAAGTTCTTCTTTCCACTTATATTAACTATGTTATTGTACACAGTTCACTACTTCTAACCTACATATTAATTGGGTGTGTCTTTTTCCTTCTACAAATTAGGGAAAGGCACACATGACCTCCCTAGGAAAGAATGGCTCTTTGCTCTAGTTATGATATGTACATCCTGTGGCTGAGAAAAGGCAGAAGGTGCATTTTATTTTCAAAAATTATAAACTTAAAACTATCAAAGGTGAGGTATGTTTAGGCAGATCATTATTTTGTCAACTAACCAATTATAAATCCATTATAAATTTGGCCCAGTCTGATTTTAAACTATTTCAGAATAAATGTTTATCATAGTTTATTGATAAATTCTGCAATATTCCATCTCATTTCTTTCTAGTAAAAAAAAAACTTAATTGAAATTGTAACAGGTAAGCAAATGTCATATAAAGTCTACATGGTCTATTTCATTAACATGAAAAACTCAGGACTTATAAAAAGATAATATTTAATATCCCATTGCTATACCTTACAATTTCATCATCAAAATTGCTAGAACAATAAACAGTAATGATCAGTGTTATATACATTTATCTATTTTTTCTTATTCTGAATCGAGTCAGAGTCATAGCAGAGAGTGAAAATTAAGTGGTTTTAAAGCAACAATGGAAGGAAAAGGAAACATTATGTAATGTATATACTTAAATCACAAGCAACATGTTCACAAACATACTTGTATTATTTTCTGCATAACACACTGAAAAGTCAGAAGGGTACATGCTTCAGAAGAGTCAAATGAAAAGAACTTTTAGAGCAATATCCCTAGAATTAGAAATCTAGAACAACACAAAACAATCAAAATTATGTTACTATGCTTAATAATGCTAAAATTGTATGTTAATTTGTCAGATTCATTTTGACTCTGAATAAAGCACATTACCTATACAGCGTTACCATCAAAATCAAAATTTTTCACATGCGTTATCTCTAATGGTGAGAAAACTTCTTAAGCCTTGTTTTCTTGCAGTTCTAAGTTGTTGCAAATGTTCTTTCATGTCCTGAGAAATATGGCAAAGTCATACTACTATGCCAGGTACTGCAATTACTGCTGATGGTTTATCTGATTCTTCTTCAAAGGCTATACATACAGTAAGACTGGTTAAAACACAAGATAATCCCAAATTTGGTCCAATCTTTGTTTGAATTATTGCTAAGTGACTTTTTTTTAAATGGATAAAACTTCTAAACCAAAATAAAATGAGGTCTATATGCCAAGGTACAATGCCTTTTAAGTAGGAAAGGATGAGATGTTTTACAGGACACTTATTAAGCCAATTTGACTAATTAGAATGGTTCACATAGAATAGAAATAAGAGAGAAAAGTAAACCTGAAAAGGTAGTTGAAATAAGATTGTGAAGTTGGGGATATATGTATACATATAGCTGATTCACTTTGTTATAAGCAGAAACTAACACAACATTGTAAAGCAATTATACTTCAATAAAGATGTTTTTAAAAAAGTTAAGCAATGTGAAGAAAGACAAGATTAAATAATAATCAGTTTATGACAATAAAAGTAATGTAACCATTAAAAAAAAAGATTGTGAAGTAGAAGAATGTGAACAATATATACTTCTTTAGAACTTACTTCGTGCTTTCTATCTTTGAATTTTTGCTTATACCTTTCTTATAATTATATTTCCCTCAAGCCTACCCTTATGCCTTGGCAAATAGTGCTCAGTCATCTTTTATTATATTTCCCCAAGCATAAGAAATTTATCCAATGTCTAGAATTTATCAAAAAATTATTTAAGGGCTCTCCTGGTGGCGCAGTGGTTGGGAGTCTGCCTGCCAATGCAGGGGACGCAGGTTCGTGCTCCAGTCTGGGAGGATCCCACATGCGGCTGGGCCCGTGAGCCATGGCCACTGAGACTGTGCGTCCGGAGCCTGTTCTCCGCAACGGGAGAGGCCACAACAGCGAGAGGCCCGTGTACCGCAAAAAAAAAAAAAAAAGTGTTTATCACTAAATGTAAAGTTCAGCAGTACACCATGGAATTTTTTTTGTAGTTGTTTAGTCATCTCTGGCTATGTTTGCCAATCATTGAGAGAACAGTGTTAACAAGCATGAATTTCAGATATTCTATATTATAAAATCTGTTAATATGAAATATATTAACAATGAAACTATACCTGCATACAAAAAAATAAAATAAATCTAATTCATGAATTATAAATATACAATGGAAAACTTTATTTAAACCACCAAGGGTCTGAAATCAAAAGAAAATTGTATGTGTGAGTGTTGGCAGGTACATAATCTCACATTTGGAATGTACTCCTTAACAGCAAGAAGATAAACTTTTTTTTCTCTGTAAGTATTGTCCTTGAATGTTTTACAGTATCTTTTATGATTTGATGTCCTGGCTGTGTATCTGGGTCAAATCCAAACTCTATTCCAGTAACTTGAGGAAATCTGAAATTTAAAAAGATATTCTTGGATAATTCTACAAAATATACATTAATAATAGGTAAGGTAAAGTATTAAATTTTAAGTAAGCACATTTTATTATGCTAAACTAAAAAGGTAGAAATGCTTCCCTTCATTGAATCATCAGGCAAACTGTGTGGGGGAAAAAAGAAAAATAACATTTTAAAATCTCCTATTTAGGGCCTAAGACATGCCCAGCCCATGTGGCTATGGAAAGGAGGACTTGGCCGCAGAGCACAGAGCACCACAGCAAGGAAAGCAGAGTCTAAGGGCAGGGCTGGAGGGTGCTGGAAGCCAAGGGTGTGCTAACATCCTCTCTCCTCCCATCCCCCCATTCAGTGTTCTTGCCCTTGGGCTGCACATGTGAGGCTCACAGATTTCTTCAGAAGGCATACAAGCATTTATCACTACTAACCATAAGTTACATATGAGGATAAAGTCTATGCTACACAAACATACATACACATCTTTTATTGGGGAATTTATCATTTGGCTTAACTTCTTGAAGAATACACAATCTAAAGCATTGAGTATCTAGCTCTTTATGATTAACATCACTAAGATCCTTAAAAATATTTAGCAAGTATACATTTACAAATGGCATTAGAAAAAGCAGTATGAATATTTTAAGAGCCCTGAAATTCTGCTTTCTCCCCTTTACAAATGAGGAAAGATGGAAAAAAGTACAAACATTGAAAAAAAAGCAAAAATTAAAACTTTTGCATCTTCATGAAACTGTTAATAAAATATCATTACAGAAACAGTTGCAAAATTAAATTGTATTTTTAGAATATTGTGAGACAGGAGAAATTGCTTTTTCTTTTTCTTTCAGAAAAAAATTTTTGAAGGAAGAAATTGGATTTTTAAAACTCTTTAAGAAAGGAAAGACCTCACCATGAAAGGATTTTAGGCATAGAATATATCATAAGAAAGGCAGGAATGCCAAGAGTATGTGAAAAAAGATGCTGAAAATGAGAATGAGAATATAGATCATAATGTTTTAAGAAAATGAGGTTCTGGTGTTGGAAATAATTCAAGGATTAAAAAAAAACTCTTATTGTAACAAATCTTTAACTGTCAAAAGACAGATCCTGAATGCTCATAAGCCCCCAAATTAATAAACATTAAAAATGTTTGCACAGACTCCTACCTTTTTCTTTTGAGCAGTGTAGAACAGTGCTTAAGTACACTGGCTATGGAGACGGGCTTGAGTAGAAATCCCCACTGCCACTTACTAACAGTGTGGTCTTAGACAAGTTCCCCAACTTTCAGGTTTCTCATCTGTGGAATGAAGATAATGTCACCTACCTTATATGATTATTAGAAGGACCAACTGAAATAAAGTATGTAATGTCTGCAAAAACACTTTGTACAATCTTGGCATAAAAGTCAATAAACTGTAACTATTATTATTAGTTACCAGTATTTTTAAAAAGCAGATTAGTACAATGAGAAACTGAGCTAAAAAACTAAAGATAGAACTACCATATGATCCAGCAATCCCACTACTGGGCATATATCCGGAGAAAACCATAATTTGAAAAGATACATGCACCCCAGTGTTCATTGCAGCACTATTTACAATAGTCAAGACACGGAAGCAACCTAAATGTCCATCAATAGAGGAATGAATAAAGAATGTGGTACCTATATACAATGGAATATTACTCAGCCATAAAAAGGAACAAAGTAATGTCATTTGCAGTAATCTGGATGGACCTAGTGATTATCATACTAAGTGAAGTCAGACAGAGAAAGACAAATATCATACAATATCACTCCTATGTGGAATCTAATTTTAAAAAATTATACAAATGAACTTATTTATGAAACAGAAACAGACTCACAGATTTCGAAAACAAACTTATGGTTACCAAAGGGGAAACACGGGAAGGAGGGATAAATTAGGAGCTTGGGATTAACATACACACACTACTATATGTAAAATAGATAACCAACAAGGACCTACTGTATGTCACAGGGAACTCAGTATTCTGTAAAAAGCTCTATGGGTAAAGAATCTGAAAAAGAATAAATATATGTATATGTATAGCTGAATCACTTTGCTGTACAACTGAAACTAACACAACATTGTAGATCAACTGTACTCCAATAAAATTTAAAAAGAGAGAGAGAGACTGAGAAGCTTGGTCAATATCAGTACAAGGCCCAAACCCCAGAGAATACACAGCTTCCCCTCTCACTCAACTGAGAGCCACAAAGTAGATGTCTGGTCGCCCTGCAATAAGCAGTGATAGAAATAAAGTCCTGATTAGGCCAGCTGTAAAACTCACAGCTTCTACTTCGACATTTCTAATGGGAAGTGGGAAGAATAAGGAAAACAGGTGATGGACAAAAAACAAGTGTATTCCATTTTCTTCACCAACTCTGGCAACGCCCGACACTAAGGTCTGCTTCTGAAAGTGTTGTGTTCACATACATTCACATTCTCATCTTTTCCCTTCTGATCTATCTCTAGTGCCATCGTAAAGCCAAAGTGCTATAATGGCACGTCCTCTGCATAAGCAAGACTAGTATCATGGGTTCTCCTGTATTTTCAGCAAGAGCCCAAAATTAAAGACCTCTGCTCATATCTAACCTCACTTCAAAGCATATTTCTGGTTTTAGTTCATCCCAACTCCCAAGACCTGAGTTTAGAATAGGTGATTTATATTGGTGTTTCAATTATGTTTAGTAACATAAAACCAATAAATGTACTTGGTTGTCACCAGTATACAAAATCTCCAGTACCAGTACATCTCATACTGGCATGTGAGAAAAGAAAAAAAGAAAAAGAAATCCCACCCTTTCCTTCTTCACTTCCTCACTTATTGTTTTTATTTTCATTTTATTATATCTACTTCCAAAAATCAAAATTCTTCTTGGTTCTATCTGAAGTAATGTCCCTGATTTCCATTCACCATTAAACATTCCATATGTTTTTGCATATCTACTTAGAGAGATTTCATTCCTTACCTTTTGTTTCCTTCACTTCTAGATCTTGCCTTTATAGATATACCACATGCACAGACCAGATGAGTAGATAGACCACATGGACAGACAGACAGACAATTAGATAAATTATTCTGACTTCCTTTTTTCAGGAGACAAAGCTCTTTTCAGTGAGGACAATGTAAGAATTAAATGAATTACTCTTTATTTTCTTGATGTGCTATTTGTTTCTATCTTCCCACTTCACATTAAAATATAATAATTGTAGTATCATTTAAAAAATGACCCACTCCATCAAAAATCTTTTCACTGTCTCTTAGTAAACTGCTCTGACTGCCTAAGCTACCACTCTCCGCATTAATTAGAAAATGATTACCTGGTTTTTAGTTCACTTAAAATCTTCTGAAACCATGAATGCCTGATGCTTATGGGAACTCAAAGTACAGGAAAACGTAGTCATAACTTTTTCCAAGCGAGCTTTGTGTACATGTTGAGGGTTTTCCACAGCTGAGAATAACTTACTAAACGACCTATGTATTCAAGATTTTTTTTAAAAAAGTTTTATCCCTTTCTCCTCTACCCAAAGAGAACTTCAAGAATTTGTTTCTCCTACAACTTCAAACTACTCTGAGACTTCTATTATCTCAGTTTCCATATTCAGTTTCTAAAAGAATACAGTGGTAGTGTAGACTATTTATATATGTGTGTTTAGGGATATGTGTGTGTCTGTGTGTGTGTATACATTTTGTTAAATTTTTTGTTAAAAATTTTGGGTATCTATGTAATCCCTATTCAAGGTAAGTAATATCTAGCTTCTGGTTAGCTATCAACATGAACAAATGGCTAGAAATACTTTTACCAAATACATAGACCACTAATTGGGATGATCTGACTTAAAATACATGCTATATAGCAAATGTGAATTTCACTTTGGAGGTTTCCAGGGGAGCACCTTATTATAGAGGCAGGCAGAACTCCTCCAGAGTACTGAAACCAAGGTGTAAGAAGATTACTCTAAGGTAACCAAGGTATAAGAAGCTCAAATTGTAAGATACATCATACATATAAAGACACCTTGGGCAGAGGAAAGAATGGGTTGCAAGCAAGACTACTAAATTGAATGTCATACAAAACTAAATTTTAATCACAGTATAATAAGTAGAGGTAAGCTACAGCTTTCAACTTTATTCTTAACACGCATTTTCTGTCTTATTCAATCTCTCACAATTAGAAGAGATAAACATTTTCTCATGAGTTTTCCTTTGCTTACAATGAATTTATTGCTGTTGGTTACTAGTTTTTCAATATCCCTCTAACACATGATTAATAAAACAATCACTGAGTACCCTCCATATGTCAGGAACTCTGTTTGTACTAGAAATATCCAGTGAAAAAAATTAAAACCCTGCCATCAAGAATATTGTTATCTAGCTGGAGAACCATTAAATAAGGAGGAAATGATCACACAGAGTGATCAGAATTAAGACAAACATGAGCCCATGGAGCTATGAGAGCACAGAGGAGTGGTACCAAATCCAGGCCTGGAGGAAGCAAAGTTAAAGCCCAGTCTTTCATTTTTCTCCAATAATCACTTCTGATTACAGATAATTCTTTTGGTACATTTAAGGTAAAACTGAAGAGATGGGGAAAGAAAAAACAGAATGAGTTTTACTCCCTTGCAGAGTCCATCTTCTAAATTCCTAACCTCAGTCTTGCATGACCTTCTTGGAGGACTCAACTTGGTTCCACTGGTTGCTCTCTAATTTCCTCTCCTGTTGCACCTGCCCTTCCCATTGTGGCTTCAGAGTAAAAGGAACTGGCCTGTTTGTACCCAGATTTGCAGCTGGTACTAGTCAATCATTATTACTTCATTCATAAATAAAATATAATGAATAGGTAGTAAAATTAATACTCAATTTTGTCTAACTAATACTAGAACCATGATTAGATCCAGGCCTTCTAACTAATAAAATTCTCCTTCTAAGCTCTGATGCAGTGAAAAGTGCTAAATCCAGCATCAAGATTAAGATAAAGTTGCTAGCTAACATTAAGAAAGATAAAATAGCACTGCTTATTTTAATCTTAAAAAACAACAAAAATAAAATTATACAAAGCCTCAGGCTTCCAATGTCTCCAGATCACTAACATAGCCCTCATTTCCCGCCATACCACAAACACACACACACACACACACACACACACACACACACACACACACACA